>NW_028295454.1:0-444431 GCF_964341445.2 Mesoplodon mirus
GCAGACAAGAATGAGTTAACCAGACATGCCTTGCAAGGGGGTTCACCAAAATGTGTTAAAACCTAATATATATCACTTGTGAGTCAGTGACTCCTAGAATATTCCCACAGTGTTAAAATATACATTAAAAATAAAAAATTTGGACTAAATTATTTGTATGTAACACCTGAAACAACTATGCAGAATTTTAGGGCTTCTAGAAACATAGCTTAAAAATAAATCCTAAAATGAGGTCCCTGGCTTGGAGAATTTGGATTATTGCCATTTTACCAATGGAGAAAAAGCAAACAAATCAAAAAATGACTTAGGCATGATTACATAGTAACTCAATGGCAGGCCTGAAGAGTGGAACTCAGGGTTTCTGTGCTGAAATCCAGGAATCCAATGAGCTAAACTTCCAGGAAGTAGAGTATAGCACTGAAGTTCCAGACGACAGCTATATCATTGAGTTTGGTGTAAAATAAAATTCATTTCATTCAAGTGAGAACTGTTAGTTGCTCAAAAATAATATTGGGATATAACCTCCTATTACTTTGACTTTGCTCCTAATCCATGTCTGATGGCTTGGTAATGATAAAAAATCAAAGTGTAAAGTTATGTGCAGGAATACTCATTAGACTTGGAGGACAGAACCAGTAATGGGAAGGAATTGTAGGCTACTGTCTTAGGCTGTGAAGTCATTCATAATAAGTTTCTTATTAGCTTTTGGGCCACCATGTTGTACTGAATATCAAGCGTTAATCACCTCAGCTTGTAGACTGTAAAGTGTCTATAGGAAACAGAGTGTCATTTGATTTTCCCTAAAGTGATGCTGAAGCACATTGGCAATAGATTAACATTTTAAAGGACCATCATTTAAAGAAATGCTTTTCCTCAAAGAGTGAAATTCAGAACAACCTATTGTAGCCTTAAAGTTCGGATGGCTCTTTGTTTGCATCCAACTTGATTCTGATGGGAAATTTTGGACAGTCCCCTTCCCTCATTGTGGAGAGTCAGGGGGAGCTCAGATAAGGTGCTTGCCTTGAAAATGCATGATGAAGTTTGTGTAGTGAAGGAAGATGTAGGGGTGAGTATTCACTAAAGGCATTTAGTTTTCTCATTCAGAAGATAAGTTCAGATTTTCCCAAAAGGTAGGAAAAGATCTAGAAATGGAAGACAAAGCTGAGAGTAGAAGTAGGACAATGTGAGATCAGGTGGGCATGGAGCATGGAAGGATCTCTTTTTCTCTTTGTTGATTTTCAACTGGTTTATTGGCTTTATTGGTGTATTAGTTTTGGAGAGAAGGTGTGAACGTAGGCTTTGTGTATGTACAATCTTCTCGTTTCCTTTTACTGAGAATCTCTGGTACAGGGTGGGATTAGGATCAGTGATAGCGGGTATGAGTCAGCAGAGGAACAGATCTCAAGAAATAGTTCAATTGAAGAATTTTAATAACGAACTAATAATTTCATAAGAAGATAGGGCATGTTTCAGCCCACAAAGGGAATATTTTATTGAAAAATACACTCTCTCCATAGTATGTGCTTGTACCCACTGGGGTAATTCTGGGAGTTAGATAATGCTTTGAAGTTAGTTGGGTGGTTTGAAGGTTTCTACCACTCTGTTCCTGAAAAGGTGTTTTTCATCTTTCTTTTTGATAATAATGCTTACAGGCTTTGTAGAGTAGATACAATGATGCAGAATAAACTCAATAGATAGAACAAATAGGTAGCTAAAATACCTCTCAATGGAAGGGGACCAAATGCATTGTGAATAACCAAGTGTTCATTTTATTCCAAGGAGAGGGGTGGGTAAATGACCCTGGTTCTGTGCCAGATGTTTCAAAACTGGAGCTAGTGGCGATGGAGTCTTGCTGTGTCATTTCAGAAAGGACGTGTTGACTACCATTGTCAGTCTATCTGGTGGCAGTCTTTGTCGTCATTCGCCACAGCCGAGAAGGCAGGCGTCTCACACAAAGTTGTTGAGTTGACAGATGTTTCTTGCGTGGAAGCTCCGAGTTAGCTACCTTTGTAGAGTTTCCTATCCAGCTCAAGCTGGGACTACAGGAACCATTCAGCAAATGAACACTGACTCTACCAGCTGTTCCATCTACAGCACACGGAGGCTTTTCAGCTTGTCTGAAGCCTGGTACAATTTGTCTGCACAGGTGCTGCAGGTGGAAAGGTATATTAGACTCTCATTAACGCTGGCATTTCACTAGAGGCATTCAAGCCTCCCAGAGCTGGAAAGGGTTGCACTCTTAAATGTTAGGATTCAAAGGACATTCAGATCTTAAGGAGAGAAGCAGGGACATGTAGGCAATGGCCCTCTTTGTTTATAATGTCTCCTTGGTTTCTGAACTCATTCAGTGTTTTGTCCTCCCCTGCCGCTCTGGATGCTGCTGTGCCAGATTCATTAACTGATTAACCCCCCTTTTCATTTTCATGTGAAATGATTCTAACGTTTAAGTAATGAACCCTGGTCTCACTGGTGTGCTGCTGACCTTGGGCTTGTTTTGAATTTGCTAGCTGGCTGCAGTTTACTCTTCAAGCCTTGCCTAAAGTTATCATTCTGTGATGAGATATGAAGAAAATCGGTTAGAAATGGTCCAAAAGACTGAACCAATACAGGAATGGATGATTTTTTTCACCCAAACAGAGATGGAAGAGAGGGAAGTAGGATAACTGCATCTTGGTGGGACATGGCATGTCTGAAGTGAGTGGGAAAGGGAGACGAATATGGAAATTCTTTAGCCCTTGCAGTAGAGACTGGGGGTAGAGGGATAGCTTTAAGTTCCCTTTAGTTTATTTAAGAAATGATTTTATCCTCACATCTGAATGGTCTGAGTACAAATCCAAGTTAATTACAGTGGAACCCGTTGGACTCCTGATGTTATGGTGGGAGTCCTATACCTGCTTTATGAGTTGGCTGCATAAGATGGGTCTTCGATTCTATTCTGTGTTTCTGTTAGAAAGGATGTTAGGATAGTGACGTATCTTAGGGGTATCAGTGCATTGTGCTGTGATACTCCTTCTTTTCTTTCCTTCTCTCCCCACCTTCTTCCTTCTCCTCAGCACATATAGAAGCCAGAAATGTCCTAACCTCTTTTTACCTTCAATTTTTAAAACATTGACCATGCCCCTGGCTCTGTGCCAGGTAATGTTGATTCATTACCCCATTTAATATCCTCAGCAAGCAGCAGAAGTAAGCATTATCAGCACCATGTTACAGACAGAAAATTGAGGCTCAGAGAGGTAACGACACGAATGTCAGGTCATGTAACTAATAAGTGATAAGGCTGAGATTCAGATCCATATCTCACTACAAAAGCCGCCTTTCCCCCACATGACTGATGTGCATTGACTTTCAATCCGTGTTTTCTTTAAAAAACTTTGGAGAGAGACCAAGTCCTTGACTTGGGTTAGAAAGGAGTTTCATAGACCTGAATCTCAAAATGCTTAAATTACTGAAATAACAAACAGTAAGAAGTCCAGACCTTCTCCACATTTGGAATCGTTGTTCTTCCCATAGTCTTGTGTCTGTTTCATCAAATATGAGTTGATTATGTTTCAATAAAAAAGGCCACTGAAACATAAAGCTGGGTGATTTAAAGTCATCTTTCGAGGCTTGACAGTCAGTGAATGTTTTATTCTCCTCTGTTGCTATGTCACAAGGACAAACGTAGATCTGATTATAAAATGCAATTGTGTTCCTCTCCGTATTCTACACAGAAAGTGTTATTAAGCCGTGGTGACCTTTACTCACAAGAAACGTGGTTGGCGAGTCACAGAAAGTGTGAGCAATTGCTCCCCCATGAAGCCCTGCTCCTGTGAATGGAGAGACGTCTTTTGGTAAAATGTAGCCATCTGGGAGGATTTAGGAAGGTTGAATACTGAGAAGTAAAGTGATGTGGGTCTTATGGATGGTTGTTGTGAAGTAGATCATTTGTCTAAATCCCAAACCCTGAAATGGCTATCTCTATGAAATGGAACATAGCTTTTATGATATGAATATTCAGTGACCTGACATCAATAAAAAGAGGAATAAAAAGAAGAAAAGCACATAGGTCAATTACATTTTTCCCACCCGGAGAGGTCTTTGCCGCTGAAGCTTGGCATGTCTCTGGACGCAGAGCATCCTTCTGGTGTGTGCTTCAGGCATTGTGCGCAGGTGTCTGGTTCCCATTGTGCTGCCAGTGGGCTGGGGGGCCACTTGCTGATGGAGCTCATTGGCAGCTCTTTGTGTATCTTCCTGCTCCCACGAAGCATCATGTCTTTATCTTCTTCCTTCACTGCCTACCTCAGGCACAGCAGGGGGATTGGATCCTCTAACACCACCATGAACTTGAGAGCTTTGCCTCTGCTCTTAAATCTTGCCAAAAGCTTAATTGACACGTTTTCTTGAAAATTCTTTTTTACGTTATAACTCAATCTTTTGGAGCTTTTTCCAGGTTCCTTTGTTGGAGTTTTCTCTTACTTGCTGTGAATTTGCTCTTAGTTCTCAATTCGTGGAAGTATCAAATTTGGTCTGTCTTTTACTCATGGTTAATTTTACGTTATTCATTATCCGTTGATATTGTAACTCCTTGAAGCATATTTAATGGTGGTACACGTCATGCCAAACACGTCTGAGTTTCTCAGATCCATCTGAAGCAGAGAGGATGAAAAAAAAAATCAGCATCTTCACTTTTCCAGAGGAAGGGGGGCCAGACCTTCTAATATTGTAAAATGTGTGAAATCATTGCTGTCTCCAACCGCAAGATTGTTTCAGCATCCATGAGGCAAGTTTATGTGTTTTTGGAATGAGATCCTTTAGTTTCTCTCTGTATTACATTTAGTGTCTGATAAACAATCCCTACTGTCTACACTTTTGTCCTGTTAGTAGTCTAAAGACTTCATTCTCACAAACTGTACCAGTTGACTTTTATCTCCCCTGTTATAATAAGTAGTTTGATGTCTGTTATAAGTAGCCTTGCCAGTAATGTTCGAGAATCATCAGGTTCACTAAAATCCCTTTGGGCTGAAATGTTTTCAGTATTCCTGCTCACCTCATTGTGTTCAACCAGCCCTTCTAAGCTTTCTTTAATGTTTCCATTGATTTCCTTCCTAAGTCACAGTCCCTATGACCAGTCCTGCCATTGCAGGTGCACTCAGAGTTCACCCTGATGGATCACAGCTTCTCATGTCTATCAAATGAAGTGGGATGATATTGTAAAGAAGAAATACGTTAAGTCCGTGTGGCTGGCATCTCATGAAACTCACTTGGCATGTGGGCTAACATGCTTTCATGATTTTATAGTCTTTGTTTTTAAAAAATGTTTGAAAACATTGTGGTAAAATATACATAACATGTAATTTACCATTTTAACCATTTTATAAAAAGGTATACACTTCAGTGGCATTCACACTGTTGTGCAACCATCACTACTGTCCACTTCGAGGACATTTTTCATCTCGTAAGATGGGAACCCGGTACTCATTAAACAATAACTCCTCTTTCCTCCCTTCCCCCAGCCCCTGGCAACTATCATTCTACTTTCTGTCTCTATGAATTTGACTATTCTAGGTATCGTATATAGGTGAGGTAATATACAGTATTTGTCCTTTTGTGACTGGCTTATTTCACTTCACATACTATCTTCAAGGTTCATCCACGTTGTAGCATGTGTCAGAATTTCTTTCCTTTTTAAGGTTGCATAATACTTCACGCTAGGTGTACACCACATTTTCTTTATCCATGCGTGCGTTGATGCACAATTGGGTTGTTTCCTCCTTTGGGCTATTGTGAATACTACTGCTATGAATGTGGTTGGGCAAATATCTTTTCACATCCTTGCTTTCAATTCTTTTGGGTATATATCCAAAAGTGGAATTGTTGGATCAGATAGTAATCCTATTTTTAATTTTTTGAGGAACTGCCATACTACTTTCCACAGTGTTGCACTGTTTTATATTCCCACCAGCAGCGCACAAGAGTTCCGATTTCTCCGCATCTTCACCAATAGTTATTTTCTGTTTTTTGGATAATAACCATTCTGACGAATGGGAAGTGGTGTCTCACTGTGGTTTTGATTTGTATTTCCCTAATATTAGAGATGTAAAGCCATCTCTTCATGCGCTTATTAGATATTTGTATATTTTCTTTGAAGAAATTCCTATTCAAGTCCTTTGCCCATTTTTAAATTGAGTTGTTTGTTTGTTTTGTTGTTGAGTTGTAGGAGTTCTGTTTATATTCTTGATATTAACCCTTTGTCAGACATATAATTTGCAAATATTTTGTTTCATTCCAAGAGCTGCCTTTTCACTTTGTTGATAGTACAAAAGTTGGATGCATAAAAGTTTTAAATTTTGATATAGTCCAATTTACCTATTTTTTTCTTTGGCTGCTTCTGCAGCCTTTGTCTTTTTAGATTCAATCTTTTACAGTGTTTTTATCTTGAAAGAATAATCTTGGTTATTTTACTCTTTCCTCAAGATTCATGTTATAGACCTTTACTTAACCTCACTGCTAAGCATGCTTTTCACTCTCACAGACACTAAAATCTAGCCTGGAGTGTTGCTCCACGCGGAAGGTGAGTGGGCAGGCTGCAAGGGACCTTACATCCCCATGCTTTTACTTAGGCTTTCTCTAGGTTGAAGTTGTGTTATAAACAATAACGTATGATTTGGTTTGTTGGATAGCCTCAGAATTCCACTTTCTTTTCCATCCATGTATTCACTGTTCATTGGTGCTTGTATTTTCTATTTGTGCAGTTACTTTTCTATTAGTGTTATCTGAAAAATTAATGAGTATTCTAGATAGCCTCATCTAGGTCAGGGTTTTTTTAACTTCTTTCTTTAAAGCACTTGAACCCCTTTTCTAACAAAAGCTTAAGTAGAAGCTCAGTACAGTGGGTAAGAGCAGTGGTTACTCAGGAGCAGGGAATGAAGATGTTCAGCTCACTGCTTTCCCTCCTCCAGCCCTTGAACCTTTCCCTTTGAACCTGGATGGAGGCTCTGTGGAGCCGAGTTTGCTCAGGACAGAAAAGCCTGTTGGGCCTCCCTGGTGGCGCAGTGGTTGAGAGTCCGCCTGCCGATGCAGGGGATACGGGTTCGTGCCCCGGTCTGGGAGGATCCCATATGCCGCGGAGCGGCTGGGCCCGTGAGCCATGGCCGCTGGGCCTGCGCGTCCGGAGCCTGTGCTCCGCAACGGGAGAGGCCACAACAGTGAGAGGCCCGCGTACCGCAAAAAGAAAAAAAAAAAAAAAAAAGAAAAGCCTGTTTATAAGGCAGGAGATGAATTACAGTCATTCACTTCCCACTTCTCCAGTCCTACTTACATGAAAGCAATTCAACTTTTGTATGGTAAGTGTATTTAGGAATCCATGTACTATTCAGCTTAAACTACAGGGTTCTCTCAAACTGGAAATCAAATAAACAAACATCCCCCCACCCCCTCAAAAGAACCAGGTTTCTCTGCCTGAAATTGTTGTTCAGAAACCTCCAATCGACTTTACTGACCAAAACGATAACCCACACATGCCAAGGACTTGTAACCATGATACATGATACACTTCTTGGGACACCCCATTATGCATAGTGACCCATTTTATTGATGAGTATTTCACATAGGAAGATTCAAAAGCCAGAGGAGAGTCCCCTGGTAAGGAGGCCACCTACTGAGACACAGGAAACTTAATTTTGATCCACAGACATTGTAAGCTAGAAAGGAACTTGGAGATCGGTAGCCCAAGAGGCAGCAAGAGTGGTGTGTTTGGTTTGCACAGAATTTAAAAAATTAGTTGCCAGCATTAAAAAAAAAAAAACAGCAGTGTTTATATAAACATTACAAATAAAGATAAAAATCTTGATTTTAGCCTGTCTTGGAAAAATCATAACATGTGACACTAGGCCCATGGTCCTGTATGGCACTGATGAATTACAGGAGGCCTTTAAAAACTCCCAGTGTCGGGCTTCCTTGGTGGCGCAGTGGTTGAGAGTCCGCCTGCCGATGCAGGGGACACGGGTTCGTGCCCCGGTCCGGGAAGATCCCACATGCCATGGAGCGGCTGGGCCCGTGAGCCATGGCCGCTGAGCCTGTGCCTCTGGAGCCTGTGCTCCGCAACGGGAGAGGCCACAACAGCGAGAGGCCCGCGTACCGCAAAAAAAAATTAAAAAAAATAAAATAAAATCCCAGTGTCCAGTCTGCATCCCAGACAAATTAAATGATATTCTCTGTGGTTAGCACTCAGACGTCAGTATATATTTAAAAAATTGTACTAAAAACACATGACAGTGATTATCATCTAAGTCATTTTAAGCATACAGTTTAGTGTTTTAAGTGTATTCACATTGTTGTGCAACAGACTTCTAGAACTTTTTCATCTTGCAGAACTGAAACTCGATACCCATTAAACACTAATTCCCCCACCCTCCTTCTTCCAGCCCTTCCTTGGCAACCACTTTTCTACTTTCTGTTTCTATGATTTTGAGTACTCTACATACTTCATATGAGAGGAATCATACAGTATTTGTCCTTTTGTGACTGGCTTATTTTGCTTAGCATCATGTCCTCAGGATTCATCCATGTTGTAGCATTTGACAGGATTCCCTTCTTTTTTTTTAAGGCTGTATAATATTTCATTGTTTGTATGTCCATTCATCTGTGAAGGAATATTTTGTTTGCTTCCACCTCCTGACTATTGTGAATAATGTTGCAGAGTGTGCAGATTTATTTCTGAGATCCTGCTTTGAATTATTTTGCATATAAACCCAGAAGTGGGATTGCTGGATCATATGGTAATTTTATTTTTAATTTTTTGAGGAACTTCTGTACTATTTTCTCTAGTGGCTGCACCATTTCTCATTCCCAGCAAGAGGGCACAGGGTTCTAACCTCTCCGTGTCCTCTCCAACACTTGTTATTTCTGTTCTTTTGACAGTGGCCATCCCAATGGGTGTGAGATAATGTCTCATTGTGGCCTTGATTTGCATTTCTCTTAAGTTTAGTGATGTTGAGCATCTTTTCATGTGCTTGTTGGCCATTTGTATATCTTCACTGGAGACTTGTCTGTTCAAGTTCTTTGCACTTAAAAAATCAGTTATTTGTGGGTTTTTTTGTTGAGTTGTGGAAGTTCCTCAGATATTTTGGATATTAATCCCACATTAGACATAAGATTTTCAAATATTTTTCCCATTCCAATAGGTTGCCTTGTCATTCTGTTGATTGTTTCCTTACCTGCATGGAAGTTTTAAAATTTGATGTAGTCCTATTTGTCTACTTTTGCATTGTTGTATGTGCTTTTAGTATCGTATCCCAGAAATTATTGCCAAATGTAATGTCCTAAAATTTTTACCCTATGCTTGCTTCTAGGAGTTTTATAGTTTTGGTCCTGTACTTCTTTCTTTCTTTTTTTTTTTTTTTTTTTTTTGCGGTACACGGGCCTCTCATTGTTGTGGCCTGTCCTGTTGTGGAGCACAGGCTCCGCACGCGCAGGCTCAGCGGCCATGGCTCACGGGCCTAGCCGCTCCGTGGCATGTGGGATCGTCCCGGACCAGGGGAACGAACCCATGTCCCCTGCATCGGCAGGTGGACTCTCAACCACTGCACCACAGGGAACCCCTGTACTTCGTTCTTTAATTTATTCTTTTGCAAGTAGATATCCAGTTTTCCAATATCATTTGTTTAAGAGATTGTGTTTTCCCCATTGTGTATTTTTGGCACCTTTGTCAAATATCGTTTGGCCATATAAGCAAGGGTTAATTTCTAGGCTCTCTACTCTGTTAAACTGGTCTAAATGTTTTTCTACAAGTACCATACCACTTTGATTGCTGTTGCTTTGTACTGTGTTGTGAAATCAGGAAGTGTGAGGCTTCTAACTTTGTTCTTTTACAAGATTGTTATGGCTACTTGAGGCTCCATAAGAATCATAAGATATTTTTCTGCTACTGGGATTTTGATCGGAATTGCATTCAATTTGTAGATTTCTTTGGGTAGCGTGGCCATTTTAACGATATTCCAATCCTTGAGCATGGGATGTCTTTCCATTTATATACAAATACAATCTTCCTTGATATCTTTAAGCAGTGTGTTGTAGTTTTCAATGTACAAGTTCTTCACCTTCTTGGCTAATTTTATACCTAAGCATTTTCTCCTTCTTGATGCTGCTGTGAGATTATTTTCTTAATTCTCTTTCAGATTGATCATTGTTAATGTATAAAAATGCAACTGCATTGTGTTTGTTAATTTTGTATTCTGCAACTTTGCTAAAATTATTTCTTGGGTTCAGCAGGTTTGTTTGTGTGTGTGTGTGTGTGTGTGTAATCTTTAGGAATTTTTGTGCCTAATATGTCATCTGTAAACAGAGATCATTTTACTTCTTCCTTTCAAATTTGGATGCCTTTTATTTTATTTTTTTGTGTGTCTGATTTCTCTGGCTAGGACATTTAGTACTATGTTGAATAGTAGTGATGAGAGTGGGTATCTTTTCCGTCTTCCTGGTCTTAGAGGACCAGGAAGTCTTTCACTGCCGAGTATGATGTTAGCTGTTGGTTTTTCATATATGGCTTTTATTATGTTGAAGTACTTTCCTTCTATTAATAGTTCACTGTGTTTTTATCAGGAAAGGGTATTAGACTTTTGTCAAATGTTTTTTCTACATCAGTTGATATAATCACGTGGTTTTGTCTTTCCTTCTGTTAATTTTGCTGTATTACAATGATTGATTTTCATATGTTTCATCATCACTTCATTTCATTTGGGCATGGTGTATAGTATTTTTTTTTTTTTTTTTTGCGGTATGTGGGCCTCTCACTGTTGTGGCCTCTCCCTTTGCGGAGCACAGGCTCCGGACGTGCAGGCCCAGCGGCCATGGCTCACGGGCCCAGCGGCTCCGCAGCATGCGGGATGCTCCCGGACCGGGGCACGAACCCGTGTCCCCTGCATCGGCAGGCGGACTCCCAACCACTGCGCCACCAGGGAAGCCCGAGGGCTGTCACTTCTGTTCAGTTACATGAACATGGTGACAGGCAAGCATAAATGCAGAGATGGCATTCCTGTGCTGGTATGGGGAAAAGGAAGAGAGGCCACTGGTCAGGACATTGTTTTGCCTAGGGAGGAAGAAGATCCAGTACTTTGGTAATTTATTTAAGCTTTTGTTTTTTTTTTTTTTTGCGGGATAGAGGAGCAAGTAGGGGAGCTCATACTTGAAGCCGAATCCGGCCTCCGTACCCTGACACTGAATTAAATCTCAAGACAGAGTTGTGGGTGAAGTAGAAAAGAATAGCTTTATTGCTTTGCCAGGCAAAGGGGGCTAGAGCAGGCGATTGCCCTCAAAACTCTGTGTCCCTGACCTGGAGAGGGTAGTGAGGAGTTTTATAGTAATCGTTCAAAGAGGAGAGCATGATCAGCTCATGGACATTTCTCTGATTGGTTGGTGGTGAGGTAAGTGGGTGTCAGCATCATCAACCTTACGGTTCCAACTGGTTCTGGGGTCTGTGTGTTTGTGGGTAGCACACCATTAACTTCTCCCACCTAGTGGGGGTTTCAGTATCTGCAAAACAGCTCAAAGATATTGTTATGTGTATCCCTTAAGGGGGAACCAAGACCCTGCCCGAAGGCTGCACTAGTGTTTCTTTTGACTATTCCTCCCTTGTCTCGCATCCCCTCCCTTCTCTAATTAGCAACTGTTTGAACCTGCTCCTTGGAACTCAGGGAAGGTCATGGAGGCTGAATGAAGCCATTTCCTGTAATCAAGAAATGGGGGACACCGATACAGGCTTTGTGCCCAGGAGCCCACAGGGTCCTGCTAGGGATCATACTCAGTGCAAGGAGATGTGGAAAATCCAGAGATAAGGAATCATGGCCTCTTACTTGCCAAGGGCTCCTACTCTATGTTGTGGGGGAAATCAGACGCATTCATTAAGAGTCTGCCCGATTGAAGGATGTGAAAAGAGTTATCACAGAGGTACAACTAACATGCTGGGAAAATGTGTGGTCCATTCTCACTGGGATATCTGGAAGGGCTTCCTGTAGAAAGTGGGATTTTAATTGAACTTAAAAACAATTTGTACTTTGAAAAATTATACTCTTGAAAGAAATGAGTTGAGCAAGCGCCTGTCCTCTGATGGAGGGAGGGAAGTCTGGCCTAGTTGAGTGGAGGCGGGAAGGTGAGTGTTACGCTTAGTCTGGAAAACTCGGGAGGGTCTTCAACCCTACGGGGCTTTGAACGTTCGGTTGACTCTTTTCGGTTTTATTCTTCTCGCATTGGGAAGCCATTTAAGATTTAAGCAGGGGAATAATATTCTTAAAGAAAATAACTATGACCAGGATGAATTGAAGGGAGGGAGAAACGACATACTCATTTATCTACAATTTGGGGAAGAGAGGAAGATTACCTCTAATTCATTAGATGTGCATTGTATCAGCAGGAGGGAAATAAGCAGCATATCTTGATACATAAATCCTCCTCCCATATATGCATTCTTTTTCACCAGGGAGCAAGTATTTGGCAGCCAAGTTATCTTTAAAGTAATAATAAGAAAGCTATTTGGAATAAATGTTTCAGAACCATTTGTTACTTTGCACAGACCTATGAGCAAGTAGGATTGAGCTAAAGCATTTACAGTGGTATGTGGTTCTGCAGGGGCCGCCACCCTATTATATATACTTATATCTTGGCTAAACTCCAGCTGTTGCCACTGCTATTAGTCAAAGAACTGAAGTGTCAACGAGCTAATCAAAATAGCAAAGTGGGAGTCAAGAGTTTTTCCGCCTGTTTCCTAAAGTCTTAGGAAGATTGTTTCCTTTTTATTCCTTATATTCAGAACATAAAAGCCTCGCAGACATCTAATCTTTACTAGGTCAAACATTTCAAAAGGCAGTGGGATTATTTTCCAGTTGCTTTTCAGTTTAAGGCAAGTGTTTTAGGGGCTTCCAAAGCCTCCCTCCTGAATCCATTTATGAAAAAAAAAAACAAAAACAAAAAATGAAAGGCATTATTAACCCAACTACATTGTCTTGGTGTAAAAATCCTAACATATAGCATAGTGGGAAAAGGTTCTGAATCATGACCTAAGAGATGTGAGTTCTAGACCCAGTTTTGTGAATGCATAGCTTGGTGGTTTTGTCAAGTCTCCTATTTAACAGGGAGGGATTAGAATTTTTCTGTATGGTTTCTGTACTATTCAGTAGTATTGTTCACAATTACTTTCGCCTAAGGAGTTTAGAAAATGGAGAGACACATGATAATGTTGCAGGAAGAGGGACCTCTTCCAGGGCCCAAGAGTGGGCTCTTGCCTACCACTCAGAAAAGAATTTTCTGAGGAGACACACGTGCTGACAAATCAACAGACTTTATTGGGAAGGGGTGTCCGGGTGCAGAGCAGGAGGGGAAGGGAACCCAGGAGAACTGCTCTGCCATGTGGCTCGCAGTCTCAGGTTTTATGGTGATGGGGTTAGTTTCTGGGTTGTCTCCGGTCAGTCATTCTGACTCAGGATCCTTTCTGGTGGTGCACACATTGCTCAGCTAAGATAGGTTCCAGAGAGAAGGATTCTGGGAGGTTGGTAGGACATATGGACAGGAGTCTCCTCTCTCCTTTTGACCTTTCCCTAATTCTTCCGGTTGGTGGTAGTTGGTTAGTTCCGCGTTCCTTACCAGGACCTCCTGTTTTAAGATAACTCGTGAAAGTGGTTACTGTCAGGCCTGGTCAGGGCAGGCAGTTTTGGGCAGTGGTTTCCCTAAAAATAAGATTGTGGTCAACAATTTTGGGTGGAAGTAATGTGTGTTACTTTTGGGCGAGAACTCACACTGCCAGTGTGAGGCTCCAGAATTCTTTCTCTCTACAAAGATGACTGAGAGAGGTGGCTTTGTCAAGCAGGGGGCAGGAATAAGGAAAACGAAGAGCAGAACTCCTAGGCAGCCCATGATGGGCATGTACAACGAGTGGGAAATGAACCTTTGTTGTTTTAAACCACTGAGATTTGGAGGAATTATTCAAGCTTATTCCTTTTTGTTTGTTTGTTTGTTTGTTTGTTTTGCAATATGCGGGCCTCTCACTGCTGTGAGAGGAAGATAATAACAATGACAAGTAGCAAAGCCTCTAAAATGGAGACTATACTCCATTATAGCCAATTAATGGGAGTGGGAAGCTCGGGCTCACTGTCCAGGACATAGAAATAAAAGCTGAGGATGCTCTGAGGCATCTCTTGGATATCTATAAGCCTCCATCATTTCTGCTGAGTAGGGTTGACAGATAAAATATAGGCTCTTCAGTTAAATATGAATGTCAGAAAAACAACGAGTACATTTTTAACGTAAGTATGCCCCAAATAGTACATAGGATCTACTTATACTAAAGGTGATGACTTATTATTCATGTGAAATTCAAGTTTAACTGGGTATCCTGTATTTTTATTTAGTAAAGGTGACAGCCCTACTGATGATCCACAATGAAGGCAGTTCAGGAACGGTACATGCTGGCTCTCGGACAGTCAGAAATGGCATCAGCAGATGCAGGTACAGTATGAAATTTTTTTTGGATGTAGCTCAGAAGCCATGGCCAGCCCTTGACTGCAAGTACTGCCTCGGGTTTCCCTGAGGTGGGGTAAACCTTCCTCTTAATGGCCTTTTGGTAAGTCTGGAAGACCATATCCAAGGGGAGCCCCAAAGTCAGTTTCATCCTCACAACCATGTTTCCAATTCCTGGAATTGGCTGCAGGTGACTCACAAGAGATGAGGAGGTTTGTGAAAATTGGGAGTGTCATAGCTTGAACCCGTTGTAGGTAAAGTTTTGGTGCTCTGAGAGTTTTAACAGGAGCAATGTGAAAGACTCCAGGTCCCCAGGTAGATAGAAACAATCCTGTTTTACTTCTGTGTATGTGACAAGTCTCTAATAGTTCAGAGAGCAAATATCTGCTCTTACAAAGACTGATCCAAGCTTGGATGTTTCTGGTGACAAGGCAAGGTCGTGAGTCTGAAGTTGACCTTTTATGGTTGAGGAGACAATAAGGTGGTCAGAAGGTCAATCATGGAGGAGACGTTGGCTTCATCCAATGTGCAGGCTTGTATATGTGGTTCTATGTAGATTGTGTTTCAAAGGTGGAGCTTGTTTACAAGTATGAACATTCTCTGACGTGCTTTTTGGACCTTCATTCCCAGAGCGAGAGCAGTGCCGAGGCTCTAGAAATGCCATGGATATTCTGAGCTGTCAGTGGCATTTCCCCGGTACTGTTCCCTTGGTGCCGCTCCTTGAAATGTCCAAAGGGATTATCATGTGTCTTGTGGCGGGTCCTAGCATTGTGAAAGGAAGCTGCTGCACCTGGCTCAGAGGATTTCGGATGTGGTGGGAGGAGGAGTAGTACTACGACTATAAATTGTATCACAGCATATCGATTCCATCTTGAGAGTGGGGTTGGGGGGTTATGAAGGGGGGCTTTTATTGTACTTTTATACATTGTACCCTTGAAACTAATTCAATTTTTAAAAATTAATTAATTTATTTGGGGCTGCATTGGGTCTTTGTTGCTGCTAGCGGGCGTTCTCTAGTTGCAGTGAGCGGGGGCTCCTCTTGGCTGTGGTGCACGGGCTTCTCATTGCAGTGGCTTCTCTTGTTGCGGAGCATGGTCTCTAGGCACGCAGGCTTCTGTAGTTGTGGCACGTGGGCTCGGTTGATGTGGCACACGGGCTCTAGAGCGCAGGCTCAGTAGTTGTGGCGCGCGGGCTTAGTTACTCCGTGGCACGTGGGATCTTCCCAGACCAGGGCTCGAACCCATGACCCCTGCATTCGCAGGCATATTCTTAACCACTGCTCCACCAGGGAAGCCCGATAATTCAGTTTTTTATAAAGAGAAGATTCCTAATATTATTCCAAAATTTTAAAAATATGTAGTTGGATAACACTATGAAAAATTAACTGATATATTCTTTTATTATTTCTCTTTGCTCCCTGGATCTTTTTCCCCATCCAGTCAGCTAGGCACTGTGAGTTCACTGCATTAGGAAGGTAAAGACTCAGCAGAAATGAGGGAGAAAAACAGAAAAGTCTCAGCTTTGGAATGTTCACAACGGAGGCCACAGTAGAACAGGTGAGAATTCTGTGAACCAAAAATAAATGTCGTTTCAAATGCAAAAAAGTATTCTCTGCACTGGGAGGCAGGAGAGGGAGGGAGGGAAGGACTGAAGGAGAGAGATCAGTGTGGCCAGGGACATGGAGACTGTGCTTAAGGACGATATGCCCAGGAAGAGAATCAGAATCTGGAGAAGATTCAGCCTGCACGTGATCATTGCCTCCAGCCAGCACCCTCATCTCAGACGTTGGGAAATTCAGAGAGAGAGTGGGAGTACGTCAGGAGGGCCACGCGCATAGTCTGTGTGGCAGGGGTTGTGGCCGTTCCCTATTTGTGAGGAGTCCCCAGCAATTTGCAGGCCTCTTCTGGAAAATGCTGGCGGACGTCTCTAGTGCTTATGTGAAAGCTTGTTCACAAACCTTGAAAGATACAGATGTAGATGACAGATAGATGCATAGATAGAAAAATGTCATTAAATAAAAGCTCCAGGATAGGTTTGGAAAATGGCCTTTATTGCATAGGACGCTTCTATTGTCATATGTTATTAGACTGAGTGCCGGTCCCTTCATCCTCCTTCAGACCACGGCATTCTGTCTGCTACTCTCCCGAGGGTCCTTTCTTCTCCCTGGAAGGGATAAAACAAATGAGGTAGAACAGGAAGAGACAAGAAGCACTCCAAGCTCTGCTGGTCAGGGTTACCCTCCAGCATTGCCTTAATGCTCAGAGCCACACACACCACAGTGAGCTTGGCTCCAGATCAACTACCACGCAACGAAGGTTCTGGAACATTTCCATATCTCGGGGGACCTCATTTCCACGTGACTCTCTTTCATATTCCCCTTTGTCACAGAAGGCTAGGTCCAGTGGTCCGGGTGAGATCTCGGCTCAGGCCCAAGGCTCTCAGACCTCAAAGTTCTGGTCCTGCAAGGGCCCCTGTCCTCTCTTGAGACCACTCCTGGCTCTCTCTGCCGAGAAGGAGCTGCTGGCAGTACGTCCTCTAAGAGTTGAGGTCCATCGTGCAGACCCTGAGAAAACTCCTAGGAAAAGGCTCCACCTTCTTGTTTACGTCAACAGAGGTCAATGCCTTTGTTAGTGCTGGGTGTGTCCCATTTGATGCAACTGCAGAGCCATTAGGTAAACCAGCACATGTGTGCGGCCCCTTCCCTTAGACTCCTCTGGGCCCTCGTGACATAGGCTCAGAAGACTGCCAGCCTCAAGCCTTACCTCTTCCAAGGGACGGCCACACCGTCTTCCAGGATCTTCTGTCCCATGAATCTCAGTTGCTGTTTGGAACTCAAAGGAGAGAAAAGACCCTGCCTGCGGGGTCTCTTTGGGCTGGGGCCTTCCCCCGTGGGCTGCTCTCCCTCATTCTCCTTTTCTTCTTGCTTCTCTACCTCCTTCTCCTTCTCCTCCTCCTCCTCCTCCTCCTCGTGCTCCTCCTCCTCCTCCTCGTCCTCTTCCTCAGGGGTGCTCTCGGATTCCACATTGCCCATCCGCTGGGCCATGGTGAGATGAAAGGCACGGCAGCTGAAGCCCTGCAGGACGCCGCCCTTCACGTGCTGCTGGAGGATCCCCAAGGTGGGGAAGACCCGGCAGCAGGCCATGCACCTGAAGCCGGTCTCCATGGTCAGCATCCAGTCCGCTGTCTTGGC
This sequence comes from Mesoplodon mirus, assembly GCF_964341445.2. Taxonomy (NCBI): domain Eukaryota; kingdom Metazoa; phylum Chordata; class Mammalia; order Artiodactyla; family Ziphiidae; genus Mesoplodon; species Mesoplodon mirus. The sequence continues at coordinate 17,675 of NW_028295454.1, forward strand.
GCTGGGTCTCTCCTCGACGGCAGGTGGCCCTGATGGGCTGCCTGGCTCTGCCCTTTCCTCATACTCTTTCTCCTCCCCAGTGGGCTCACTGTCAGGCAGGAGGCTTTCGGTGGACACATCAGAAGAGGGGTCAGTGGCTACTGCGCACACATCCTCAGGAAGGGTCACTTCTTCTATCCTCAGCTGCTTTTCAGGCAACTCCCAGGGTTTCTTTGTCTTCCAGGAGACAGCGACACCCTTGTTCACTTGTACCTGCATGTAGTATATTTTCATGCCCCTTTCCTCTTTGTCTGGGTGCAGATAGTTCTTACAGGGTGAAGAGGGTGAGGAGGAGACACAGTGTGATGGGGAAGCGGTCTCTCCTTCTTCCTGATCCTGGGCTAGGGGTGGTCTAGGCTGGGCAGTGTCTCGATGAAATCTCCGGATTCCTGAAAAAGGAAATTAAAATCATAATAACATGCATGGGCCATGCCGGAAGCTGAGGGAGCAGGTGTGGTAGACGAGAGAGGGACATTGGCACGACATAGCAATGTCGTGAGCTTGGTGTCCGTTGGCCGTAGGACGGAGTGGTGTATCTGGTGTCATCTGTGGGCTTTTCATGTGCGTGGGGGGGTATACTGGAGCGGTGTCTGTATACAGGGGTGTGGAGTATGGTGGTGAGGGCTGTAGTATGTGAGGGATACGGCTGGATGCGTGTACGATGAGGAGTGTGAGTTTGGGAATATCGGTGGTGCATTCCTTGTGGAATGGTGCTGTGGTGCAGGAGAGTACTGTGGAGCACGTGCTTGGGGTTGATGTGCACTGAGAAGGGCTGTGCCTGGAGGGCGCGTGTATGTGTGAGCTGTGTGCACCTGAGCTGGATGGTCCTGCTCTCAGGCTGGAGGTGTATGATGCAGAACTCTGTCCTTCTCTGGAAGCAAAGGCAAAGACAAAGCCTACATTTTCCTCTGAAGATGCTTAATCTGGTCCCTCTTCCCTCCACCTCAAGCCCAGACCTTTCCGGCCCCTGCTCCTTGACTTCCCCACCATGGAAGTAGCAGTATTCACAAACACACCCCCAGACTCAGCTGGCATCCACGCCCTCGGAACAGCTCAGCCATCCTGCCCAGGCTCCTCCACAGAGCCCTCATCACCTCTGATGACCCTGGATTTCCTCTCAGCCTCCCTGGGATCTGTGTGCCTCCTGCTTCACAGCCAAGCACCCCATCACCTGAGGAGCCCCACGCCCTTACCAGCGTAGCTGAGCTTGCGCAGAGTAGAAGTACAGAAGAAGTATTTAGAGGCAGAGGAGACCTCCACTGCCCCTGGGCTGCAGCCTTGGGCCACCACAGTGGATCCAAGCCGAGGGGGATCCTCTTGTGACTTCGAGATTCCTGAGGGAGGAATGAAAGGCTCAGGGTGGGTTCATCAGTCCTCTGTCCACAAATATTTACTGAGTGTGTGACACGTGTCAGGTGCAGTGAATACACACAGTTGAGAGTGTGGTTCCCAGTGGATCCTCCAGGATTTAATTCCAATCAATACTTATTCTCTCACTGTCTAGTTGGTAATGTAGGCCTCGGTGGTGACTGTGAGTGTGTGGGAAGAGTGAGTGATGTGTATCAGTTAAGTCTGTGGTAAGTGTGGGGTTGGCATGGGGAGCACAGTGCAGACGTGTCTATCTGTGTCTGTGGCCTTTGTGTGCATGGTTTCTGTTCACAAGTCAGGAATTCTGGGACATGTAACGTTTCCTCATTACATGGTGTGGCTTGTATTTATGGTGTGTGTTCATTCATTCATTCACCAAGATTCAGTAAGCAGCTACTCCTGTGTATCCGGCACTCTTCCATTGTTGTAGTCTTTGGTAACGCTGCACATTCTAGTAGGGGAAGACACACACTAAACAAAACTACAATAAATATATAATACATCAGCTGGTGGTAAATATATAAGGGTTGCCAGACTTAGCGAACAAGAATACAAGGCACCCAGTTAAATTTCAGTTTCAGATAAACCCAGAATAATCTTTTAGTGTAAGTATTCCCATGCAGTATTTGGCCTGACTTAGTTTTAGTGTAAGTATAGCCCATACAATATGTGGGACATACGGATACTGAAAAATTACTTGTTGTTTATCTGGAATTCAAATTGAACTGGATAGCCCATATTTTCTCTGGCAATCCTGACATGGGTTACTGAGACTGTGGTTTACTGTGGTTTGTACAAAGCGGGTCTGGCATTACGCAAGAATGTGTTATAAGTGTGGTGTGTATGACACGTGACTGGTTCTTATAGAGGTATTTAGAGATGGCTGAAGTTAGCTGTGTTTGTGCAAGAGTTGAGGAGATACATGTATATAGTGTGTGTGTGTGTGTGTGTCCTATATATATAGTGTGTGTGTCTATATACATATCTCATCTCCAGCGTTTGGTGTTGGAGGAGAGGATTGTGATACAGGTGGGTTGTATGAGAACGTAGTATAGGAGGGATGCGTGTATATACCTCCATGTGCTCTGTGTGGTTTACTAAAGAAGTTATATGTGGGGTGTGTGATATTTTTGCTGTATCAGAGTGTACATGGGTGTATGAGTTACTGTCTCATAAAACACCCCTAACAAGAATTCTGTATACACTCTTACGTACACCGAGTGTCAGCCAGGTCCAGGCAGGGTGACAAGAACTTTACCATGCAGACTTTATATCTGGTAAGCACTCTACCCCCATTCATCTCGCTCTTCTCTGCACTACCACACACACACACACACACACACACACTCACACACACACACACAGGAACATAGGGCAAAATATTCTGAATGGTCAGGGGCAGTCATTGCCTTCCCCAGCCTGTCCCAGCCACTGCCTGGAAATCTGCCTGCTGTCTAGAGCTCCATTCCCAGGGCCCATCCTACAGTCTCCAGGGCCCTGGGCCTGGTAGGAGCTACTGGGCTCTAATCTGGGGCAGAGGCCTCTAGCTGGAGCTCTGGGGTGACCACCCCTCTCCCAGGGCAAGCTACTCGCCTACATTTAATGCACGCAGGCACCACGTGGCCCGTGGCTCTCAGAGCTCCCCGCAGGACCCTGAGGCCATTTCTCACCCCCGCTCACGCGGTCTCAGTCTCTGGAAAACCCTTCCCTTCCCTTGATCTCCTTTGGGAAATTCTTCCTGTTGAAGGAATAAAACCTCCTTGCTTTCAATATGACACCATCCCTAGACAAACAATCTTCTTGCAAAGTGCATTCCACTTGTCAAGATATTTTTCAACAGGGCCTTCAACTCATGGGGCTTCTCTTTCCACTTTGGTAAAAGAGGCCAAGCAACTCATGGGTCTCTCTCAGCATCCTTGCATCCTTCACATCCCCCACCTCATGACCCCAAGGAAAGATCCAAGAGCATAAGAGAGAAATCGGGGACTGAGAAAAGCTGCACCTCTAGGTCTGTGCAAGCAGGATGCAGCCTGCTGTGAGTCCGACAAAGCTCCAGGCCCGGCTGCCCCAGGAGAGAGTCCTCAGACCAGCGGAGCTGACCTCCCATCTCCCAGGGGGCCTCTGGCCGTTCTGTGCCGTCTCACACCACAGGGACCCTCCGGATAGATACGGCAGCATCAGTGAGACAAGGTCTCTCGCTCCCTGCTTCACAGGTGACACGTTCTCAGTCCCCCGCTTCCTAGAGAAGCTTCAGTTTGGCAGAAACCCATGTGCCCCAGACAAGTTGCCCCCCACATACCTCCTCCGTTCTCGGCAGTTTCCTGGGACTCTTCATTTTCCAGATGTTTCCTCTTTTGTCGCCGTTCCATCGTACCAACTAGAAGTCTCCCTTAGAAGATGCCTCAAGAGATGTCCAACTCCTCCTCTTCCCTACAGGTTGGCCCTTCTTGGCTCTTGGGCAATTCGTTGAAATGATTCAATACAAACAAAAATAGTCAAGTCTCCTAAATGGCTGAAAAACTTGTACCACTTGGTGAAACAGCAGTAGTGCCTAGTGCTCACCAGGGCTGTTATGTTTGCAAGGTTGCCAGGCTCACAGTGGAATTCTGTGACCTCAGTGATGACATCAGAGCATTCGGTGGACCTAGGTTGAGCACAGTGTCTGCAATAGCACAGGCCCCATTTTCAAGAACAATTCCTTTTTCCCAGCCGAAGCTTTCCCGTGAAAGGGAAAGGTTCCTACCATATCTATTATAAATTGTATCATACCATGTCTATTATAAAATTCACATTTTGATTGGAGATCTTTTAATGTCTTTTCTAGAGAGATTTAATATGAATGTTTTAAATGGTCTCCAGTTTCCCTGTGGATTATTGACATTTTAAACTCTGCACTTCAATTTTCCCTCAATACGTGTAATTTTGTCACGGCTATTTCTGTACTTAAAGATGAGGAACTATATAATTGATTTCTTCATTTTTTCCCCATCTCTTTCCAAGGTACTGCATTTGATTGTGTCTTGCGACTGAGTGAAAAATGCTAGTCCTTGAGTCAGGACATTGGGCCCTTTAGCAAGTAACTCAACCTATCTGGGCTTCAGCTTCTGTATGTGCGATCAAGAGGCTTGGACTAGCTGACTTTTCAAATGCTGTGTTTCTTTGATTCACTCTCACTTACTGATCTGCTCCTTAAGAAGAGGGTCTGTTCTCATAAAGTAACAACAGTCTTTCGTACTCAGTTTGTTAGTTATATTGCCTTCTACGTATGCTTAGCTCTAAATAATTTATACGGCTCTTGTGACAATTTTTAGATCTTCTTTTTTTCTTATTTTCTTTTATAGTTTCTAATTTGTTATCGCCAGTGTAGAGGAGCCTGATTGACTTTTAAAATTTATTGATCTTGTATGTGTGTGCCTTGTTGAACCGTCTTATTAGTTCCTGCTAGTTTATCTGTGGGTTCTTTTGGGTCTCCTAGATAAATGAGCATATTAAATGTAAATAATGTGTTCTTTGGATAAAGTTTATTTTCTTGCATCTCTATATATAGAAGCAATATGTTGAATTGATTTAAATATTTAAATACTTACATACCTGTTATCACAATCTAACATTGTTTATCTTATTTTCTTTCAATCAATATTATGTTTTCAAGATTTATCCACGTGAATCCATAGAGATCTAGGTCTTTGATTTTTGACTGTTTGATATTATGTGATCACATGCATATAGCATCATTTATTTTCCATTCAAGCATTATTGGACAATTGGATTGTTTCCCTCCCTTCTCTAGAACAAACAACATTTCCTAGAATATCCCTGAAGATGTCTGACAGTCGAGAAGGGCCAGGCTGCCCGAAGGATTGCTACTTGCTTTTAGCCACCTTCCAACAGGCCGTCTCCAGCCAGCAATTTGAAGCACAGCTGAAATGAGAACTGCCCCAAATGTGAAGATCTTAGGAGCTTCCTAGAAGGTGGGAGGTTAATGATAGGCATCCTGCTGGGATCCCAGGGGAGTCTGAGCTGGCCTGAAGCTCATCTTCCTCCTCCACCTCTCAAGAGAAATGTGGAGGAAAGAAGACTTCAAAAACTGTGAGCAGGCAGAGGGAGAGATATTGGGGGCCGAAGCTGTAACTGAGGTCTTGGAGTGGGCTGTGAGCACGCAGAGCCTCTCGAGAGCCAGGCTCTGCCTTCTGAGCACTTCTCCCCTAAGGCTGCTCATAATTCACGTGATACCAGCCATATAGAGCCGACTTGGCCCACACTGTCACAGAAAGCCTTATCAGAATCTCTTCTTCTTCATACACTCTTGTGTCTGTTACTTGGTTATTGCCTTTGGTACTCCACTGATGTGAACCACAGTCGCCAGGGGATGGAGGACACTAGTGACCCATCTTGCTCTGTGGCCTCAGTCCACAGCTGGAGGGTAAGGGAAGAGGCCAAATGAAGGTCAAGAAGGAAAGATGGAGTTTGAAGAGAAGACCTGAGTTAAGGGTGTCTTCTCAAGTCTTGATGACTGAAATGTAGCTCCAGTACCTGAAGTCCTGCTTGTTCTCAAGGCTGACCGCGGGGCTGGGTGCACTCAGTGAAGGAACCGTATACACTTAGTATTTCCTTGCTTGCTCACACTTGCCCTCCTCTGATACACCCTCTGCAAGACTGATCTTCCCCTGAAACAACTTTCCACCTGCTACTGTCATCTCAGGAACATTTGCTTCCCCTTCCTAGTGTCCCCCTAGAATGCCATTGCAGCCAATTCATAATTTGATAATCATGCTGCTTACCATATTCTCAGCAACTTCTGAGAAATTTTATTCACTTTATTCCATAGTCTTCACCCATCAATAATCTTCCTTAACTTCCTAGCTGCAGGTTAACCCATTCGGAATCATTTCTTTTGCTTTCTCTTCTTTGGCAAATCCTTTCTATCTTTTAAGGTCTTTTTCTTGTCTCTCTACCATCCTGCCTTCCTGAACTTCTTTTTTTTTCGTTTAAGTAACCTTTCAATCTCCTTCCCCAATTTCCTCATAAACATTGAGAGTTTATTCCTCACACGTTAGACAGCGGTTTATGAATGGCCAGGCATAATGGACTCAGAATGAGTTGGCACCCCCGAGGTACCTGTCTTGCTGGGGAGCCACAGGTGAAGGGCTGTCTGCTGGACACATGTTTGCATGGAGTCAGGCTGAGTGGCCTCAGGGTGTTTGCTCTGCACTTGTGTGTGTTTCTCCCTAGTTGGTTTCCTTGTCCAGCCACCTGTGACCTCCCTCCATCCAGCCCAGGGAATCCTTCTCATCACAGGGGTAGGATGTTTGTCTCATTTTCCATCACATCCTTTCCCCAAAGTTTGGTTGTGAGTTGTTCCCATTCCAAAGACCTTTCCTCTTTGAAGAGAAAAGAGAAAATCTTGTCTCTCCTTTTCTCTCACTTCACTTCTGCTCTATTATCTCCTCCGTCCAGAATGGCCCACTGACTCAGATGGGTGTAGATCCAAAGATGGCAAGAAATGCCAGCAATTCTGAGATAATAATACGGATGGATCAGGAAAACTTGAAAACCTTTATCCCGCCACATTAAAAAAAATTGCACTTCCAGTGTATTCAGAGTCTCAGTGTAGAAACACAAATGATAGAGAAATTGAATTACACTCAAGTTTTTCTTTCCTCCTTTCCTGATTTATTCTAATCCTCCAAGTTAACATGATGAACTCTTTGTTGTGTAAAGTTTCAGACATTTTCTACCCATACACACTTTTCTTCTTTTCACATTAGAGTGTGAACTAGGTCACTTTCAACATGCTGTGATTCTGTGATTCACTGTCTCCCACCGAGTCATCCACGGATAAAGTCATCTGTTTCACGGAGAACTATTTCCAATAGCTAATAGCCAATGTCTGTGGAGTGCTTACTCTGTGTCGGTTTCTTGTAACTACTTTACAGATCATTTGTACAGCGTACCCATGGACCAGGTACAATTATGACCCCCAAGTGACAGATAAGTGCAGATAAGTACAAATAAATACAGAGGCCAAGTGACTTGCCCAAGACACTGGAGCAAATCAAAATCCATGCCTCTGTAATCATTTTGCTCTATTGCCTCTGTCTGGGAGGCTTGATGATTTGGCAACTAAAACCTTAAATATCATGTTCCATTTTTATATCTGTGACACAAGCGTGGGGCTGTGATACAGGGTAACTAACCTGACTACTTTTGAAAACCCTTATGCACCTGGATGAAAGTAAGCCAGGGACTGCAAGCCATAGATTTAAGGTTTCCTACCAACTTTTAAAAATAGCTTCTTGAATGCAATTTATGTAGTGTCAAGTCTAGGATGTAGTCCAAATAGTAACAGAAAAATGGAGATATGTAGAAAAATACTTAAAGTTGACAAGTATTGGGAGTGTAGTATTTTTGGGGCCAGCGTGTAGACCACAGGAAAACTTGCTGTTTCCATCCCAAAGGGAAGAGCCCTACGTTGCAACTGCCAAGGTCCCTGGGACAGCAAGTGTGCTCACTGCTTAGTAAAGAAGCATCCTCAGTTTGATAGAATCATATGGGAGCCTTACATTTGGTTAGCAGTTCTACATTCTTGATGTAATAATATTTTCAGGGTGTGGGAGGGTATCAAGCTCTGAAAATACCCTTGGAGAGATCTGCTTATTAAGTTTGGCTTTTTCAGTCTCCCTACTACTTCTTTACTAAACACCAGGCGGTTTCCTTCACTTTTCAGAACCATATTGTTTTTCCCTTCTCTAATGAACTTTGAAATACTTTTGGATGAGCTATTGAGATTGGGAAAAAATAAACATCTCTTTAAAATAAGGAAGATAATAACAATGACAAGTAGAAAAAGCTCTAAAACAGAGAATATCCTCCATTCTAGCCACTGACTGGGAGTGGAAGGTTCGTGCTCGCTGTCCAGGACGTAGAAATAAAAGCTGAGGAGGCGCTGAGGCGTCTCCTGGATCTCTATGAGCCTCCATCATTTCTGCTGAGTAGGGTTGACAGATAAAATATAGACTGTTTAGTTAAATATGAATGTTTGAAAAACAACGAGTACATTTTGAAGATAAGTATGCCCCAAATAGTTCATAGGATCTACTTATACTAAAAATAATGACTTATTATTCATGTGAAGTTCAAGTTTAACTGGGTATCCTGTATTTTTATGTCCTAAATCTGACAGCCCTACTGATGATCCACAATGGAGGCAGTTGAGGAACGGTACATGCTGGCTCTCGGACAGTCAGAAATGGCTTCAGCAGATCCAGGTACAGTATGAAATTCTTTTTGGATGTAGCTCAGAAGCCATGGCCAGCCCTTGACTGCAAGTACTGCCTCGGGTTTCCCTGAGGTGGGGTAAACCTTCCTCTTAATGGCCTTTTGGTAAGTCTGGAAGACCATATCCAAGGGGAGCCCCAAAGTCAGTTTCATCCTCACAACCATGTTTCCAATTCCTGGAATTGGCTGCATGTGACTCACAAGAGCTGAGGAGGTTTGTGGAAGTTGGGAGTGTCATAGCTTGAACCCTTTGTAGGTAAAGTTTTGCTGTTGTGAGAGTTTTAACAGGAGCAATGTGAAAGACTCCAAGTCCCCAGGTAGATAGAAATAATCCTGTCCTACCTGTGTGTATGTGACAAGTCTCTAATAGTTCAGAGAGCAAGTATCTGGTCTTAGAAAGACTGATCCAAGCTTGGATGTTTCTGGTGACAAGGCAAGGTCCTGAGTTTCAAGTTCACCTTTTATGGTTGAGGAGACAATAAGGTGGTCAGAAGGGAAATCATGGAGGAGACCTTGGCTTCATCCATCGTGCAGGCTTGTATATGTGGTTCTATGCAGATTGTGTTTCAAAGGTGGAGCTTGTTTACAACTATGAACATTCTCCGATGTGCTTTTTGGACCTTCATTCCCAGAGCGAGAGCAGTGCCGAGGCTCTAGAAATGCCATGGATATTCTGAGCTGTCAGTGGCATTTCCCCGGTACTGTTCCCTTGGTGCCGCTCCTTGAAATGTCCAAAGGGATTATCATGTGTCTTGTGGCGGGTCCTAGCATTGTGAAAGGAAGCTGCTGCACCTGGCTCAGAGGATTTCGGATGTAGTGGGAGGAGGAGTAGTACTACGACTATAAATTGTATCACAGCATATCGATTCCATCTTGAGAGTGGGGTTGGGGGGTTATGAAGGGGGGCTTTTATTGTACTTTTATACATTGTACCCTTGAAACTAATTCAATTTTTAAAAATTAATTAATTTATTTGGGGCTGCATTGGGTCTTTGTCGCTGCTAGCGGGCGTTCTCTAGTTGCAGTGAGCGGGGGCTCCTCTTGGCTGTGGTGCACGGGCTTCTCATTGCAGTGGCTTCTCTTGTTGCAGAGCATGGTCTCTAGGCACGCAGGCTTCCGTAGTTGTGGCACGTGGGCTCGGTTGATGTGGCACACGGGCTCTAGAGCGCAGGCTCAGTAGTTGTGGCGCGCGGGCTTAGTTACTCGGTGGCACGTGGGATGTTCCCAGACCAGGGCTCGAACCCATGACCCCTGCATTCGCAGGCATATTCTTAACCACTGCTCCACCAGGGAAGCCCCATAATTCAGTTTTTTATAAAGAGAAGATTCCTAATATTATTCCAAAATTTTAAAAATATGTAATTGGATAACACTATGAAAAATTAACTGATATATTCTTTTATTATTTCTCTTTGCTCCCTGGATCTTTTTCCCCATCCAGTCAGCTAGGCACTGTGAGTTCACTGCATTAGGAAGGTAAAGACTCGGCAGAAATGAGGGAGAAAAACAGAAAAGTCTCAGCTTTGGAATGTTCACAACGGAGGCCACAGTAGAACAGGTGAGAATTCTGTGAACCAAAAATAAATGTCGTCTCAAATGCAAAAAAGTATTCTCTGCACTGGGAGGCAGGAGAGGGAGGGAGGGAAGGACTGAAGGAGAGAGATCAGTGTGGCCAGGGACATGGAGACTGTGCTTAAGGACGATATGCCCAGGAAGAGAATCAGAATCTGGAGAAGATTCAGCCTGCACGTGATCATTGCCTCCAGCCAGCACCCTCATCTCAGACGTTGGGAAATTCAGAGAGAGAGTGGGAGTACGTCAGGAGGGCCACGCGCATAGTCTGTGTGGCAGGGGTTGTGGCCGTTCCCTATTTGTGAGGAGTCCCCAGCAATTTGCAGGCCTCTTCTGGAAAATGCTGGCGGACGTCTCTAGTGCTTATGTGAAAGCTTGTTCACAAACCTTGAAAGATACAGATGTAGATGACAGATAGATGCATAGATAGAAAAATGTCATTAAATAAAAGCTCCAGGAAAGGTTTGGAAAATGCCCTTTATTGCATAGGACGCTTCTATTGTCATATGATGTTAGACTGAGTGCCGGTCCCTTCATCCTCCTTCAGACCACGGCATTCTGTCTGCTACTCTCCCGAGGGTCCTTTCTTCTCCCTGGAAGGGATAAAACAAATGAGGTAGAACAGGAAGAGACAAGAAGCACTCCGAGCTCTGCTGGTCAGGGTTACCCTCCAGCATTGCCTTAATGCTCAGAGCCACACACACCACAGTGAGCTTGGCTCCAGATCTACTACCACGCAACGAAGGTTCTGGAACATTTCCATATCTCGGGGGACCTCATTTCCACGTGACTCTCTTTCATATTCCCCTTTGTCACAGAAGGCTAGGTCCAGTGGTCCGGGTGAGATCTCGGCTCAGGCCCAAGGCTCTCAGACCTCAAAATTCTGGTCCTGCAAGGGCCCCTGTCCTCTCTTGAGACCACTCCTGGCTCTCTCTGCCGAGAAGGAGCTGCTGGCAGTACGTCCTCTAAGAGTTGAGGTCCATCGTGCAGACCCTGAGAAAACTCCTAGGAAAAGGCTCCACCTTCTTGTTTACGTCAACAGAGGTCAATGCCTTTGTTAGTGCTGGGTGTGTCCCATTTGATGCAACTGCAGAGCCATTAGGTAAACCAGCACATGTGTGCGGCCCCTTCCCTTAGACTCCTCTGGGCCCTCGTGACATAGGCTCAGAAGACTGCCAGCCTCAAGCCTTACCTCTTCCAAGGGACGGCCACACCGTCTTCCAGGATCTTCTGTCCCATGAATCTCAGTTGCTGTTTGGAACTCAAAGGAGAGAAAAGACCCTGCCTGCGGGGTCTCTTTGGGCTGGGGCCTTCCCCCGTGGGCTGCTCTCCCTCATTCTCCTTTTCTTCTTGCTTCTCTACCTCCTTCTGCTCCTCCTTCTCCTCCTCCTCCTCCTCCTCCTCGTTCTCCTCCTCCTCCTCCTCGTCCTCTTCCTCAGGGGTGCTCTCGGATTCCACATTGCCCATCCGCTGGGCCATGGTGAGATGAAAGGCACGGCAGCTGAAGCCCTGCAGGATGCCGCCCTTCACGTGCTGCTGGAGGATCTCCAAGGTGGGGAAGACCCGGCAGCAGGCCATGCACCTGAAGCCGGTCTCCATGGTCAGCATCCAGTCCGCTGTCTTGGCGCTGGGGCTCTCCTCGACGGCAGGTGGCCCTGATGGGCTGCCTGGCTCTGCCCTTTCCTCATACTCTTTCTCCTCCCCAGTGGGCTCACTGTCAGACAGGAGGCTTTCGGTGCACACATCAGAAGAGGGGTCAGTGGCTACTGCGCACACATCCTCAGGAAGGGTCACTTCTTCTATCCTCAGCTGCTTTTCAGGCAACTCCAAGGGTTTCTTTGTCTTCCAGGAGACAGCGACACCCTTGTTCACTTGTACCTGCATGTAGTATATTTTCATGCCCCTTTCCTCTTTGTCTGGGTGCAGATAGTTCTTACAGGGTGAAGAGGGTGAGGAGGAGACACAGTGTGATGGGGAAGCGGTCTCTCCTTCTTCCTGATCCTGGGCTAGGGGTGGTCTAGGCTGGGCAGTGTCTCGATGAAATCTCCGGATTCCTGAAAAAGGAAATTAAAATCATAATAACATGCATGGGCCATGCCGGAAGCTGAGGGAGCAGGTGTGGTAGACGAGAGAGGGACATTGGCACGACATAGCAATGTCGTGAGCTTGGTGTCCGTTGGCCGTAGGACGGAGTGGTGTATGTGGTGTCATCTGTGGGCTTTTCATGTGCGTGGGGGGGTATACTGGAGCGGTGTCTGTATACAGGGGTGTGGAGTATGGTGGTGAGGGCTGTAGTATGTGAGGGATGCGGCTGGATGCGTGTACGATGAGGAGTGTGAGTTTGGGAATATCGGTGGTGCATTCCTTGTGGAATGGGGCTGTGGTGCAGGAGAGTACTGTGGAGCACGTGCTTGGGGTTGATGTGCACTGAGAAGGGCTGTGCCTGGAGGGCGCGTGTATGTGTGAGCTGTGTGCACCTGAGCTGGATGGTCCTGCTCTCAGGCTGGAGGTGTATGATGCAGAACTCTGTCCTTCTCTGGAAGCAAAGGCAAAGACAAAGCCTACATTTTCCTCTGAAGATGCTTAATCTGGTCCCTCTTCCCTCCACCTCAAGCCCAGACCTTTCCGGCCCCTGCTCCTTGACTTCCCCACCATGGTAGTAGCAGTATTCACACACACACCCCCAGACTCAGCTGGCATCCACGCCCTCGGAACAGCTCAGCCATCCTGCCCAGGCTCCTCCACAGAGCCCTCATCACCTCTGATGACCCTGGATTTCCTCTCAGCCTCCCTGGGATCTGTGTGCCTCCTGCTTCACAGCCAAGCACCCCGTCACCTGAGGAGCCCCACGCCCTTACCAGCGTAGCTGAGCTTGCGCAGAGTAGAAGTACAGAAGAAGTATTTAGAGGCAGAGGAGACCTCCACTGCCCCTGGGCTGCAGCCTTGGGCCACCACAGTGGATCCAAGCCGAGGGGGATCCTCTTGTGACTTCGAGATTCCTGAGGGAGGAATGAAAGGCTCAGGGTGGGTTCATCAGTCCTCTGTCCACAAATATTTACTGAGTGTGTGACACGTGTCAGGTGCAGTGAATACACACAGTTGAGAGTGTGGTTCCCAGTGGATCCTCCAGGATTTAATTGCAATCAATACTTATTCTCTCACTGTCTAGTTGGTAATGTAGGCCTCGGTGGTGACTGTGAGTGTGTGGGAAGAGTGAGTGATGTGTATCAGTTAAGTCTGTGGTAAGTGTGGGGTTGGCATGGGGAGCACAGTGCAGACGTGTCTATCTGTGTCTGTGGCCTTTGTGTGCATGGTTTCTGTTCACAAGTCAGGAATTCTGGGACATGTAACGTTTCCTCATTACATGGTGTGGCTTGTATTTATGGTGTGTGTTCATTCATTCATTCACCAAGATTCAGTAAGCAGCTACTCCTGTGTATCCGGCACTCTTCCATTGTTGTAGTCTTTGGTAACGCTGCACATTCTAGTAGGGGAAGACACACACTAAACAAAACTACAATAAATATATAATACATCAGCTGGTGGTAAGTATATAAGGGTTGCCAGACTTAGCGAACAAGAATACAAGGCACCCAGTTAAATTTCAGTTTCAGATAAACCCAGAATAATCTTTTAGTGTAAGTATTCCCATGCAGTATTTGGCCTGACTTAGTTTTAGTGTACGTATAGCCCATACAATATGTGGGACATACGGATACTGAAAAATTACTTGTTGTTTATCTGGAATTCAAATTGAACTGGATAGCCCATATTTTCTCTGGCAATCCTGACATGGGTTACTGAGACTGTGGTTTACTGTGGTTTGTACAAAGCGGGTCTGGCATTACGCAAGAATGTGTTATAAGTGTGGTGTGTATGACACGTGACTGGTTCTTATAGAGGTATTTAGAGATGGCTGAAGTTAGCTGTGTTTGTGCAAGAGTTGAGGAGATACATGTATATAGTGTGTGTGTGTGTGTGTGTCCTATATATATAGTGTGTGTTTCTATATACATATCTCATCTCCAGCGTTTGTTGTTGGAGGAGAGGATTGTGATACAGGTGGGTTGTATGAGAACGTAGTATAGGAGGGATGCGTGTATATACCTCCATGTGCTCTGTGTGGTTTACTAAAGAAGTTATATGTGGGGTGTGTGATATTTTTGCTGTTTCAGAGTGTACATGGGTGTATGAGTTACTGTCTCATAAAACACCCCTAACAAGAATTCTGTATACACTCTTACGTACACCGAGTGTCAGCCAGGTCCAGGCAGGGTGACAAGAACTTTACCATGCAGACTTTATATCTGGTAAGCACTCTACCCCCATTCATCTCGCTCTTCTCTGCACTACCACACACACACACACACACACACACACACTCACACACACACACACACAGGAACATAGGGCAAAATATTCTGAATGGTCAGGGGCAGTCATTGCCTTCCCCAGCCTGTCCCCGCCACTGCCTGGAAATCTGCCTGCTGTCTAGAGCTCCATTCCCAGGGCCCATCCTACAGTCTCCAGGGCCCTGGGCCTGGTAGGAGCTACTGGGCTCTAATCTGGGGCAGAGGCCTCTAGCTGGAGCTCTGGGGTGACCACCCCTCTCCCAGGGCAAGCTACTCGCCTCCATTTAATGCACGCAGGCACCACGTGGCCCGTGGCTCTCAGAGCTCCCCGCAGGACCCTGAGGCCATTTCTCACCCCCGCTCACGCGGTCTCAGTCTCTGGAAAACCCTTCCCTTCCCTTGATCTCCTTTGGGAAATTCTTCCTGTTGAAGGAATAAAACCTCCTTGCTTTCAATATGACACCATCCCTAGACAAACAATCTTCTTTCAAAGTGCATTCCACTTGTCAAGATATTTTTCAACAGGGCCTTCAACTCATGGGGCTTCTCCTTCCACTTTGGTAAAAGGGGCCAAGCAACTCATGGGTCTCTCTCAGCATCCTTGCATCCTTCACATCCCCCACCTCATGACCCCAAGGAAAGATCCAAGAGCATAAGAGAGAAATCGGGGACTGAGAAAAGCTGCACCTCTAGGTCTGTGCAAGCAGGATGCAGCCTGCTGTGAGTCCGACAAAGCTCCAGGCCCGGCTGCCCCAGGAGAGAGTCCTCAGACCAGCGGAGCTGACCTCCCATCTCCCAGGGGGCATCTGGCTGTTCTGTGCCGTCTCACACCACAGGGACCCTCCGGATAGATACGGCAGCATCAGTGAGACAAGGTCTCTCGCTCCCTGCTTCACAGGTGACACGTTCTCAGTCCCCCGCTTCCTAGAGAAGCTTCAGTTTGGCAGAAACCCATGTGCCCCAGACAAGTTGCCCCCCACATACCTCCTCCGTTCTCGGCAGTTTCCTGGGACTCTTCATTTTCCAGATGTTTCCTCTTTTGTCGCCGTTCCATCGTACCAACTAGAAGTCTCCCTTAGAAGATGCCTCAAGAGATGTCCAACTCCTCCTCTTCCCTACAGGTTGGCCCTTCTTGGCTCTTGGGCAATCCGTTGAAATGATTCAATACAAACAAAAATAGTCAAGTCTCCTAAATGGCTGAAAAACTTGTACCACTTGGTGAAACAGCAGTAGTGCCTAGTGCTCACCAGGGCTGTTATGTTTGCAAGGTTGCCAGGCTCACAGTGGAATTCTGTGACCTCAGTGATGACATCAGAGCATTCGGTGGACCTAGGTTGAGCACAGTGTCTGCAATAGCACAGGCCCCATTTTCAAGAACAATTCCTTTTTCCCAGCCGAAGCTTTCCCGTGAAAGGGAAAGGTTCCTACCATATCTATTATAAATTGTATCATACCATGTCTATTATAAAATTCACATTTTGATTGGAGATCTTTTAATGTCTTTTCTAGAGAGATTTAATATGAATGTTTTAAATGGTCTCCAGTTTCCCTGTGGATTATTGACATTTTAAACTCTGCACTTCAATTTTCCCTCAATACGTGTAATTTTGTCACGGCTATTTCTGTACTTAAAGATGAGGAACTATATAATTGATTTCTTCATTTTTTCCCCATCTCTTTCCAAGGTACTGCATTTGATTGTGTCTTGCGACTGAGTGAAAAATGCTAGTCCTTGAGTCAGGACATTGGGCCCTTTAGCAAGTAACTCAACCTATCTGGGCTTCAGCTTCTGTATGTGCGATCAAGAGGCTTGGACTAGCTGACTTTTCAAATGCTGTGTTTCTTTGATTCACTCTCACTTACTGATCTGCTCCTTAAGAAGAGGGTCTGTTCTCATAAAGTAACAACAGTCTTTCGTACTCAGTTTGTTAGTTATATTGCCTTCTACGTATGCTTAGCTCTAAATAATTTATACGGCTCTTGTGACAATTTTTAGATCTTCTTTTTTTCTTATTTTATTTTATAGTTTCTAATTTGTTATCGCCAGTGTAGAGGAGCCTGATTGACTTTTAAAATTTATTGATCTTGTATGTGTGTGCCTTGTTGAACCGTCTTATTAGTTCCTGCTAGTTTATCTGTGGGTTCTTTTGGGTCTCCTAGATAAATGAGCATATTAAATGTAAATAATGTGTTCTTTGGATAAAGTTTATTTTCTTGCATCTCTATATATAGAAGCAATATGTTGAATTGATTTAAATATTTAAATACTTACATACCTGTTATCACAATCTAACATTCTTTATCTTATTTTCTTTCAATCAATATTATGTTTTCAAGATTTATCCACGTGAATCCATAGAGATCTAGGTCTTTGATTTTTGACTGTTTGATATTATGTGATCACATGCATATAGCATCATTTATTTTCCATTCAAGCATTATTGGACAATTGGATTGTTTCCCTCCCTTCTCTAGAACAAACAACATTTCCTAGAATATCCCTGAAGATGTCTGACAGTCGAGAAGGGCCAGGCTGCCCGAAGGATTGCTACTTGCTTTTAGCCA
The DNA here is from genome assembly GCF_964341445.2 of Mesoplodon mirus. Taxonomy (NCBI): domain Eukaryota; kingdom Metazoa; phylum Chordata; class Mammalia; order Artiodactyla; family Ziphiidae; genus Mesoplodon; species Mesoplodon mirus. The sequence goes on from NW_028295454.1 coordinate 34,849, forward strand.
CCTTCCAACAGGCCGTCTCCAGCCAGCAATTTGAAGCACAGCTGAAATGAGAACTGCCCCAAATGTGAAGATCTTAGGAGCTTCCTAGAAGGTGGGAGGTTAATGATAGGCATCCTGCTGGGATCCCAGGGGAGTCTGAGCTGGCCTGAAGCTCATCTTCCTCCTCCACCTCTCAAGAGAAATGTGGAGGAAAGAAGACTTCAAAAACTGTGAGCAGGCAGAGGGAGAGATATTGGGGGCCGAAGCTGTAACTGAGGTCTTAGAGTGGGCTGTGAGCACGCAGAGCCTCTCGAGAGCCAGGCTCTGCCTTCTGAGAACTTCTCCCCTAAGGCTGCTCATAATTCACGTGATACCAGCCATATAGAGCCGACTTGGCCCACACTGTCACAGAAAGCCTTATCAGAATCTCTTCTTCTTCATACACTCTTGTGTCTGTTACTTGGTTATTGCCTTTGGTACTCCACTGATGTGAACCACAGTCGCCAGGGGATGGAGGACACTAGTGACCCATCTTGCTCTGTGGCCTCAGTCCACAGCTGGAGGGTAAGGGAAGAGGCCAAATGAAGGTCAAGAAGGAAAGATGGAGTTTGAAGAGAAGACCTGAGTTAAGGGTGTCTTCTCAAGTCTTGATGACTGAAATGTAGCTCCAGTACCTGAAGTCCTGCTTGTTCTCAAGGCTGACCGCGGGGCTGGGTGCACTCAGTGAAGGAACCGTATACACTTAGTATTTCCTTGCTTGCTCACACTTGCCCTCCTCTGATACACCCTCTGCAAGACTGATCTTCCCCTGAAACAACTTTCCCCCTGCTACTGTCATCTCAGGAACATTTGCTTCACCTCCCTAGTGTCCCCCTAGAATGCCATTGCAGCCAATTCATAATTTGATAATCATGCTGCTTACCATATTCTCAGCAACTTCTGAGAAATTTTATGCACTTTATTCCATAGTCTTCACCCATCAATAATCTTCCTTAACTTCCTAGCTGCAGGTTAACCCATTCGGAATCATTTCTTTTGCTTTCTCTTCTTTGGCAAATCCTTTCTATCTTTTAAGGTCTTTTTCTTGTCTCTCTACCATCCTGCCTTCCTGAACTTCTTTTTTTTTTCGTTTAAGTAACCTTTCAATCTCCTTCCCCAATTTCCTCATAAACATTGAGAGTTTATTCCTCACACGTTAGACAGCGGTTTATGAATGGCCAGGCATAATGGACTCAGAATGAGTTGGCACCCCCGAGGTACCTGTCTTGCTGGGGAGCCACAGGTGAAGGGCTGTCTGCTGGACACATGTTTGCATGGAGTCAGGCTGACTGGCCTCAGGGTGTTTGCTCTGCACTTGTGTGTGTTTCTCCCTAGTTGGTTTCCTTGTCCAGCCACCTGTGACCTCCCTCCATCCAGCCCAGGGAATCCTTCTCATCACAGGGGTAGGATGTTTGTCTCATTTTCCATCACATCCTTTCCCCAAAGTTTGGTTGTGAGTTGTTCCCATTCCAAAGACCTTTCCTCTTTGAAGAGAAAAGAGAAAATCTTGTCTCTCCTTTTCTCTCACTTCACTTCTGCTCTATTATCTCCTCCGTCCAGAATGGCCCACTGACTCAGATGGGTGTAGATCCAAAGATGGCAAGAAATGCCAGCAATTCTGAGATAATAATACGGATGGATCAGGAAAACTTGAAAACCTTTATCCCGCCACATTAAAAAAAATTGCACTTCCAGTGTATTCAGAGTCTCAGTGTAGAAACACAAATGATAGAGAAATTGAATTACACTCAAGTTTTTCTTTCCTCCTTTCCTGATTTATTCTAATCCTCCAAGTTAACATGATGAACTCTTTGTTGTGTAAAGTTTCAGACATTTTCTACCCATGCACACTTTTCTTCTTTTCACATTAGAGTGTGAACTAGGTCACTTTCAACATGCTGTGATTCTGTGATTCACTGTCTCCCACCGAGTCATCCACGGATAAAGTCATCTGTTTCACGGAGAACTATTTCCAATAGCTAATAGCCAATGTCTGTGGAGTGCTTACTCTGTGTCGGTTTCTTGTAACTACTTTACAGATCATTTGTACAGCGTACCCATGGACCAGGTACAATTATGACCCCCAAGTGACAGATAAGTGCAGATAAGTACAAATAAATACAGAGGCCAAGTGACTTGCCCCAGACACTGGAGCAAATCAAAATCCATGCCTCTGTAATCATTTTGCTCTATTGCCTCTGTCTGGGAGGCTTGATGATTTGGCAACTAAAACCTTAAATATCATGTTCCATTTTTATATCTGTGACACAAGCGTGGGGCTGTGATACAGGGTAACTAACCTGACTACTTTTGAAAACCCTTATGCACCTGGATGAAAGTAAGCCAGGGACTGCAAGCCATAGATTTAAGGTTTCCTACCAACTTTTAAAAATAGCTTCTTGAATGCAATTTATGTAGTGTCAAGTCTAGGATGTAGTCCAAATAGTAACAGAAAAATGGAGATATGTAGAAAAATACTTAAAGTTGACAAGTATTGGGAGTGTAGTATTTTTGGGGCCAGCGTGTAGACCACAGGAAAACTTGCTGTTTCCATCCCAAAGGGAAGAGCCCTACGTTGCAACTGCCAAGGTCCCTGGGACAGCAAGTGTGCTCACTGCTTAGTAAAGAAGCATCCTCAGTTTGATAGAATCATATGGGAGCCTTACATTTGGTTAGCAGTTCTACATTCTTGATGTAATAATATTTTCAGGGTGTGGGAGGGTATCAAGCTCTGAAAATACCCTTGGAGAGATCTGCTTATTAAGTTTGGCTTTTTCAGTCTCCCTACTACTTCTTTACTAAACACCAGGCGGTTTCCTTCACTTTTCAGAACCATATTGTTTTTCCCTTCTCTAATGAACTTTGAAATACTTTTGGATGAGCTATTGAGATTGGGAAAAAATAAACATCTCTTTAAAATAAGGAAGATAATAACAATGACAAGTAGAAAAAGCTCTAAAACAGAGAATATCCTCCATTCTAGCCACTGACTGGGAGTGGAAGGTTCGTGCTCGCTGTCCAGGACGTAGAAATAAAAGCTGAGGAGGCGCTGAGGCGTCTCCTGGATCTCTATGAGCCTCCATCATTTCTGCTGAGTAGGGTTGACAGATAAAATATAGACTGTTTAGTTAAATATGAATGTTTGAAAAACAACGAGTACATTTTGAAGATAAGTATGCCCCAAATAGTTCATAGGATCTACTTATACTAAAAATAATGACTTATTATTCATGTGAAGTTCAAGTTTAACTGGGTATCCTGTATTTTTATGTCCTAAATCTGACAGCCCTACTGATGATCCACAATGGAGGCAGTTGAGGAACGGTACATGCTGGCTCTCGGACAGTCAGAAATGGCTTCAGCAGATCCAGGTACAGTATGAAATTCTTTTTGGATGTAGCTCAGAAGCCATGGCCAGCCCTTGACTGCAAGTACTGCCTCGGGTTTCCCTGAGGTGGGGTAAACCTTCCTCTTAATGGCCTTTTGGTAAGTCTGGAAGACCATATCCAAGGGGAGCCCCAAAGTCAGTTTCATCCTCACAACCATGTTTCCAATTCCTGGAATTGGCTGCATGTGACTCACAAGAGCTGAGGAGGTTTGTGGAAATTGGGAGTGTCATAGCTTGAACCCTTTGTAGGTAAAGTTTTGCTGTTGTGAGAGTTTTAACAGGAGCAATGTGAAAGACTCCAAGTCCCCAGGTAGATAGAAATAATCCTGTCCTACCTGTGTGTATGTGACAAGTCTCTAATAGTTCAGAGAGCAAGTATCTGGTCTTAGAAAGACTGATCCAAGCTTGGATGTTTCTGGTGACAAGGCAAGGTCCTGAGTTTCAAGTTCACCTTTTATGGTTGAGGAGACAATAAGGTGGTCAGAGGGGAAATCATGGAGGAGACCTTGGCTTCATCCATCGTGCAGGCTTGTATATGTGGTTCTATGCAGATTGTGTTTCAAAGGTGGAGCTTGTTTACAACTATGAACATTCTCCGATGTGCTTTTTGGACCTTCATTCCCAGAGCGAGAGCAGTGCCGAGGCTCTAGAAATGCCATGGATATTCTGAGCTGTCAGTGGCATTTCCCCGGTACTGTTCCCTTGGTGCCGCTCCTTGAAATGTCCAAAGGGATTATCATGTGTCTTGTGGCGGGTCCTAGCATTGTGAAAGGAAGCTGCTGCACCTGGCTCAGAGGATTTCGGATGTGGTGGGAGGAGGAGTAGTACTACGACTATAAATTGTATCACAGCATATCGATTCCATCTTTAGAGTGGGGTTGGGGGGTTATGAAGGGGGCTTTTATTGTACTTTTATACATTGTACCCTTGAAACTAATTCAATTTTTAAAAATTAATTAATTTATTTGGGGCTGCATTGGGTCTTTGTCGCTGCTAGCGGGCGTTCTCTAGTTGCAGTGAGCGGGGGCTCCTCTTGGCTGTGGTGCACGGGCTTCTCATTGCAGTGGCTTCTCTTGTTGCAGAGCATGGTCTCTAGGCACGCAGGCTTCCGTAGTTGTGACACGTGGGCTCGGTTGATGTGGCACACGGGCTCTAGAGCGCAGGCTCAGTAGTTGTGGCGCACGGGCTTAGTTACTCCGTGGCACGTGGGATGTTCCCAGACCAGGGCTCGAACCCATGACCCCTGCATTCGCAGGCATATTCTTAACCACTGCTCCACCAGGGAAGCCCGATAATTCAGTTTTTTATAAAGAGAAGATTCCTAATATTATTCCAAAATTTTAAAAATATGTAGTTGGATAACACTATGAAAAATTAACTGATATATTCTTTTATTATTTCTCTTTGCTCCCTGGATCTTTTTCCCCATCCAGTCAGCTAGGCACTGTGAGTTCACTGCATTAGGAAGGTAAAGACTCAGCAGAAATGAGGGAGAAAAACAGAAAAGTCTCAGCTTTGGAATGTTCACAACGGAGGCCACAGTAGAACAGGTGAGAATTCTGTGAACCAAAAATAAATGTCGTCTCAAATGCAAAAAAGTATTCTCTGCACTGGGAGGCAGGAGAGGGAGGGAGGGAAGGACTGAAGGAGAGAGATCAGTGTGGCCAGGGACATGGAGACTGTGCTTAAGGACGATATGCCCAGGAAGAGAATCAGAATCTGGAGAAGATTCAGCCTGCACGTGATCATTGCCTCCAGTCAGCACCCTCATCTCAGACGTTGGGAAATTCAGAGAGAGAGTGGGAGTACGTCAGGAGGGCCACGCGCATAGTCTGTGTGGCAGGGGTTGTGGCCGTTCCCTATTTGTGAGGAGTCCCCAGCAATTTGCAGGCCTCTTCTGGAAAATGCTGGCGGACGTCTCTAGTGCTTATGTGAAAGCTTGTTCACAAACCTTGAAAGATACAGATGTAGATGACAGATAGATGCATAGATAGAAAAATGTCATTAAATAAAAGCTCCAGGAAAGGTTTGGAAAATGCCCTTTATTGCATAGGACGCTTCTATTGTCATATGATGTTAGACTGAGTGCCGGTCCCTTCATCCTCCTTCAGACCACGGCATTCTGTCTGCTACTCTCCCGAGGGTCCTTTCTTCTCCCTGGAAGGGATAAAACAAATGAGGTAGAACAGGAAGAGACAAGAAGCACTCCGAGCTCTGCTGGTCAGGGTTACCCTCCAGCATTGCCTTAATGCTCAGAGCCACACACACCACAGTGAGCTTGGCTCCAGATCTACTACCACGCAACGAAGGTTCTGGAACATTTCCATATCCCGGGGGACCTCATTTCCACGTGACTCTCTTTCATATTCCCCTTTGTCACAGAAGGCTAGGTCCAGTGGTCCGGGTGAGATCTCGGCTCAGGCCCAAGGCTCTCAGACCTCAAAATTCTGGTCCTGCAAGGGCCCCTGTCCTCTCTTGAGACCACTCCTGGCTCTCTCTGCCGAGAAGGAGCTGCTGGCAGTACGTCCTCTAAGAGTTGAGGTCCATCGTGCAGACCCTGAGAAAACTCCTAGGAAAAGGCTCCACCTTCTTGTTTACGTCAACAGAGGTCAATGCCTTTGTTAGTGCTGGGTGTGTCCCATTTGATGCAACTGCAGAGCCATTAGGTAAACCAGCACATGTGTGCGGCCCCTTCCCTTAGACTCCTCTGGGCCCTCGTGACATAGGCTCAGAAGACTGCCAGCCTCAAGCCTTACCTCTTCCAAGGGACGGCCACACCGTCTTCCAGGATCTTCTGTCCCATGAATCTCAGTTGCTGTTTGGAACTCAAAGGAGAGAAAAGACCCTGCCTGCGGGGTCTCTTTGGGCTGGGGCCTTCCCCCGTGGGCTGCTCTCCCTCATTCTCCTTTTCTTCTTGCTTCTCTACCTCCTTCTGCTCCTCCTCCTCCTCCTCCTCCTCCTCCTCCTCGTTCTCCTCCTCCTCCTCCTCGTCCTCTTCCTCAGGGGTGCTCTCGGATTCCACATTGCCCATCCGCTGGGCCATGGTGAGATGAAAGGCACGGCAGCTGAAGCCCTGCAGGATGCCGCCCTTCACATGCTGCTGGAGGATCTCCAAGGTGGGGAAGACCCGGCAGCAGGCCATGCACCTGAAGCCGGTCTCCATGGTCAGCATCCAGTCCGCTGTCTTGGCGCTGGGTCTCTCCTCGACGGCAGGTGGCCCTGATGGGCTGCCTGGCTCTGCCCTTTCCTCATACTCTTTCTCCTCCCCAGTGGGCTCACTGTCAGACAGGAGGCTTTCGGTGCACACATCAGAAGAGGGGTCAGTGGCTACTGCGCACACATCCTCAGGAAGGGTCACTTCTTCTATCCTCAGCTGCTTTTCAGGCAACTCCAAGGGTTTCTTTGTCTTCCAGGAGACAGCGACACCCTTGTTCACTTGTACCTGCATGTAGTATATTTTCATGCCCCTTTCCTCTTTGTCTGGGTGCAGATAGTTCTTACAGGGTGAAGAGGGTGAGGAGGAGACACAGTGTGATGGGGAAGCGGTCTCTCCTTCTTCCTGATCCTGGGCTAGGGGTGGTCTAGGCTGGGCAGTGTCTCGATGAAATCTCCGGATTCCTGAAAAAGGAAATTAAAATCATAATAACATGCATGGGCCATGCCGGAAGCTGAGGGAGCAGGTGTGGTAGACGAGAGAGGGACATTGGCACGACATAGCAATGTCGTGAGCTTGGTGTCCGTTGGCCGTAGGACGGAGTGGTGTATGTGGTGTCATCTGTGGGCTTTTCATGTGCGTGGGGGGGTATACTGGAGCGGTGTCTGTATACAGGGGTGTGGAGTATGGTGGTGAGGGCTGTAGTATGTGAGGGATGCGGCTGGATGCGTGTACGATGAGGAGTGTGAGTTTGGGAATATCGGTGGTGCATTCCTTGTGGAATGGGGCTGTGGTGCAGGAGAGTACTGTGGAGCACGTGCTTGGGGTTGATGTGCACTGAGAAGGGCTGTGCCTGGAGGGCGCGTGTATGTGTGAGCTGTGTGCACCTGAGCTGGATGGTCCTGCTCTCAGGCTGGAGGTGTATGATGCAGAACTCTGTCCTTCTCTGGAAGCAAAGGCAAAGACAAAGCCTACATTTTCCTCTGAGGATGCTTAATCTGGTCCCTCTTCCCTCCACCTCAAGCCCAGACCTTTCCGGCCCCTGCTCCTTGACTTCCCCACCATGGTAGTAGCAGTATTCACACACACACCCCCAGACTCAGCTGGCATCCACGCCCTCGGAACAGCTCAGCCATCCTGCCCAGGCTCCTCCACAGAGCCCTCATCACCTCTGATGACCCTGGATTTCCTCTCAGCCTCCCTGGGATCTGTGTGCCTCCTGCTTCACAGCCAAGCACCCCGTCACCTGAGGAGCCCCACGCCCTTACCAGCGTAGCTGAGCTTGCGCAGAGTAGAAGTACAGAAGAAGTATTTAGAGGCAGAGGAGACCTCCACTGCCCCTGGGCTGCAGCCTTGGGCCACCACAGTGGATCCAAGCCGAGGGGGATCCTCTTGTGACTTCGAGATTCCTGAGGGAGGAATGAAAGGCTCAGGGTGGGTTCATCAGTCCTCTGTCCACAAATATTTACTGAGTGTGTGACACGTGTCAGGTGCAGTGAATACACACAGTTGAGAGTGTGGTTCCCAGTGGATCCTCCAGGATTTAATTCCAATCAATACTTATTCTCTCACTGTCTAGTTGGTAATGTAGGCCTCGGTGGTGACTGTGAGTGTGTGGGAAGAGTGAGTGATGTGTATCAGTTAAGTCTGTGGTAAGTGTGGGGTTGGCATGGGGAGCACAGTGCAGACGTGTCTATCTGTGTCTGTGGCCTTTGTGTGCATGGTTTCTGTTCACAAGTCAGGAATTCTGGGACATGTAACGTTTCCTCATTACATGGTGTGGCTTGTATTTATGGTGTGTGTTCATTCATTCATTCACCAAGATTCAGTAAGCAGCTACTCCTGTGTATCCGGCACTCTTCCATTGTTGTAGTCTTTGGTAACGCTGCACATTCTAGTAGGGGAAGACACACACTAAACAAAACTACAATAAATATATAATACATCAGCTGGTGGTAAGTATATAAGGGTTGCCAGACTTAGCGAACAAGAATACAAGGCACCCAGTTAAATTTCAGTTTCAGATAAACCCAGAATAATCTTTTAGTGTAAGTATTCCCATGCAGTATTTGGCCTGACTTAGTTTTAGTGTAAGTATAGCCCATACAATATGTGGGACATACGGATACTGAAAAATTACTTGTTGTTTATATGGAATTCAAATTGAACTGGATAGCCCATATTTTCTCTGGCAATCCTGACATGGGTTACTGAGACTGTGGTTTACTGTGGTTTGTACAAAGCGGGTCTGGCATTACGCAAGAATGTGTTATAAGTGTGGTGTGTATGACACGTGACTGGTTCTTATAGAGGTATTTAGAGATGGCTGAAGTTAGCTGTGTTTGTGCAAGAGTTGAGGAGATACATGTATATAGTGTGTGTGTGTGTGTGTGTCCTATATATATAGTGTGTGTGTCTATATACATATCTCATCTCCAGCGTTTGGTGTTGGAGGAGAGGATTGTGATACAGGTGGGTTGTATGAGAACGTAGTATAGGAGGGATGCGTGTATATACCTCCATGTGCTCTGTGTGGTTTACTAAAGAAGTTATATGTGGGGTGTGTGATATTTTTGCTGTATCAGAGTGTACATGGGTGTATGAGTTACTGTCTCATAAAACACCCCTAACAAGAATTCTGTATACACTCTTACGTACACCGAGTGTCAGCCAGGTCCAGGCAGGGTGACAAGAACTTTACCATGCAGACTTTATATCTGGTAAGCACTCTACCCCCATTCATCTCGCTCTTCTCTGCACTACCACACACACACACACACACACACACACACTCACACACACACACACACAGGAACATAGGGCAAAATATTCTGAATGGTCAGGGGCAGTCATTGCCTTCCCCAGCCTGTCCCAGCCACTGCCTGGAAATCTGCCTGCTGTCTAGAGCTCCATTCCCAGGGCCCATCCTACAGTCTCCAGGGCCCTGGGCCTGGTAGGAGCTACTGGGCTCTAATCTGGGGCAGAGGCCTCTAGCTGGAGCTCTGGGGTGACCACCCCTCTCCCAGGGCAAGCTACTCGCCTCCATTTAATGCACGCAGGCACCACGTGGCCCGTGGCTCTCAGAGCTCCCCGCAGGACCCTGAGGCCATTTCTCACCCCCGCTCACGCGGTCTCAGTCTCTGGAAAACCCTTCCCTTCCCTTGATCTCCTTTGGGAAATTCTTCCTGTTGAAGGAATAAAACCTCCTTGCTTTCAATATGACACCATCCCTAGACAAACAATCTTCTTTCAAAGTGCATTCCACTTGTCAAGATATTTTTCAACAGGGCCTTCAACTCATGGGGCTTCTCTTTCCACTTTGGTAAAAGAGGCCAAGCAACTCATGGGTCTCTCTCAGCATCCTTGCATCCTTCACATCCCCCACCTCATGACCCCAAGGAAAGATCCAAGAGCATAAGAGAGAAATCGGGGACTGAGAAAAGCTGCACCTCTAGGTCTGTGCAAGCAGGATGCAGCCTGCTGTGAGTCCGACAAAGCTCCAGGCCCGGCTGCCCCAGGAGAGAGTCCTCAGACCAGCGGAGCTGACCTCCCATCTCCCAGGGGGCCTCTGGCCGTTCTGTGCCGTCTCACACCACAGGGACCCTCCGGATAGATACGGCAGCATCAGTGAGACAAGGTCTCTCGCTCCCTGCTTCACAGGTGACACGTTCTCAGTCCCCCGCTTCCTAGAGAAGCTTCAGTTTGGCAGAAACCCATGTGCCCCAGACAAGTTGCCCCCCACATACCTCCTCCGTTCTCGGCAGTTTCCTGGGACTCTTCATTTTCCAGATGTTTCCTCTTTTGTCGCCGTTCCATCGTACCAACTAGAAGTCTCCCTTAGAAGATGCCTCAAGAGATGTCCAACTCCTCCTCTTCCCTACAGGTTGGCCCTTCTTGGCTCTTGGGCAATTCGTTGAAATGATTCAATACAAACAAAAATAGTCAAGTCTCCTAAATGGCTGAAAAACTTGTACCACTTGGTGAACCAGCAGTAGTGCCTAGTGCTCACCAGGGCTGTTATGTTTGCAAGGTTGCCAGGCTCACAGTGGAATTCTGTGACCTCAGTGATGACATCAGAGCATTCGGTGGACCTAGGTTGAGCACAGTGTCTGCAATAGCACAGGCCCCATTTTCAAGAACAATTCCTTTTTCCCAGCCGAAGCTTTCCCGTGAAAGGGAAAGGTTCCTACCATATCTATTATAAATTGTATCATACCATGTCTATTATAAAATTCACATTTTGATTGGAGATCTTTTAATGTCTTTTCTAGAGAGATTTAATATGAATGTTTTAAATGGTCTCCAGTTTCCCTGTGGATTATTGACATTTTAAACTCTGCACTTCAATTTTCCCTCAATACGTGTAATTTTGTCACGGCTATTTCTGTACTTAAAGATGAGGAACTATATAATTGATTTCTTCATTTTTCCCCATCTCTTTCCAAGGTACTGCATTTGATTGTGTCTTGCGACTGAGTGAAAAATGCTAGTCCTTGAGTCAGGACATTGGGCCCTTTAGCAAGTAACTCAACCTATCTGGGCTTCAGCTTCTGTATGTGCGATCAAGAGGCTTGGACTAGCTGACTTTTCAAATGCTGTGTTTCTTTGATTCACTCTCACTTACTGATCTGCTCCTTAAGAAGAGGGTCTGTTCTCATAAAGTAACAACAGTCTTTCGTACTCAGTTTGTTAGTTATATTGCCTTCTACGTATGCTTAGCTCTAAATAATTTATACGGCTCTTGTGACAAATTTTAGATCTTCTTTTTTTCTTATTTTCTTTTATAGTTTCTAATTTGTTATCGCCAGTGTAGAGGAGCCTGATTGACTTTTAAAATTTATTGATCTTGTATGTGTGTGCCTTGTTGAACCGTCTTATTAGTTCCTGCTAGTTTATCTGTGGGTTCTTTTGGGTCTCCTAGATAAATGAGCATATTAAATGTAAATAATGTGTTCTTTGGATAAAGTTTATTTTCTTGCATCTCTATATATAGAAGCAATATGTTGAATTGATTTAAATATTTAAATACTTACATACCTGTTATCACAATCTAACATTGTTTATCTTATTTTCTTTCAATCAATATTATGTTTTCAAGATTTATCCACGTGAATCCATAGAGATCTAGGTCTTTGATTTTTGACTGTTTGATATTATGTGATCACATGCATATAGCATCATTTATTTTCCATTCAAGCATTATTGGACAATTGGATTGTTTCCCTCCCTTCTCTAGAACAAACAACATTTCCTAGAATATCCCTGAAGATGTCTGACAGTCGAGAAGGGCCAGGCTGCCCGAAGGATTGCTACTTGCTTTTAGCCACCTTCCAACAGGCCGTCTCCAGCCAGCAATTTGAAGCACAGCTGAAATGAGAACTGCCCCAAATGTGAAGATCTTAGGAGCTTCCTAGAAGGTGGGAGGTTAATGATAGGCATCCTGCTGGGATCCCAGGGGAGTCTGAGCTGGCCTGAAGCTCATCTTCCTCCTCCACCTCTCAAGAGAAATGTGGAGGAAAGAAGACTTCAAAAACTGTGAGCAGGCAGAGGGAGAGATATTGGGGGCCGAAGCTGTAACTGAGGTCTTGGAGTGGGCTGTGAGCACACAGAGCCTCTCGAGAGCCAGGCTCTGCCTTCTGAGAACTTCTCCCCTAAGGCTGCTCATAATTCACGTGATACCAGCCATATAGAGCCAACTTGGCCCACACTGTCACAGAAAGCCTTATCAGAATCTCTTCTTCTTCATACACTCTTGTGTCTGTTACTTGGTTATTGCCTTTGGTACTCCACTGATGTGAACCACAGTCGCCAGGGGATGGAGGACACTAGTGACCCATCTTGCTCTGTGGCCTCAGTCCACAGCTGGAGGGTAAGGGAAGAGGCCAAATGAAGGTCAAGAAGGAAAGATGGAGTTTGAAGAGAAGACCTGAGTTAAGGGTGTCTTCTCAAGTCTTGATGACTGAAATGTAGCTCCAGTACCTGAAGTCCTGCTTGTTCTCAAGGCTGACCGCGGGGCTGGGTGCACTCAGTGAAGGAACCGTATACACTTAGTATTTCCTTGCTTGCTCACACTTGCCCTCCTCTGATACACCCTCTGCAAGACTGATCTTCCCCTGAAACATCTTTCCACCTGCTACTGTCATCTCAGGAACATTTGCTTCCCCTTCCTAGTGTCCCCCTAGAATGCCATTGCAGCCAATTCATAATTTGATAATCATGCTGCTTACCATATTCTCAGCAACTTCTGAGAAATTTTATTCACTTTATTCCATAGTCTTCACCCATCAATAATCTTCCTTAACTTCCTAGCTGCAGGTTAACCCATTCGGAATCATTTCTTTTGCTTTCTCTTCTTTGGCAAATCCTTTCTATCTTTTAAGGTCTTTTTCTTGTCTCTCTACCATCCTGCCTTCCTGAACTTCTTTTTTTTTCGTTTAAGTAACCTTTCAATCTCCTTCCCCAATTTCCTCATAAACATTGAGAGTTTATTCCTCACACGTTAGACAGCGGTTTATGAATGGCCAGGCATAATGGACTCAGAATGAGTTGGCACCCCCGAGGTACCTGTCTTGCTGGGGAGCCACAGGTGAAGGGCTGTCTGCTGGACACATGTTTGCATGGAGTCAGGCTGACTGGCCTCAGGGTGTTTGCTCTGCACTTGTGTGTGTTTCTCCCTAGTTGGTTTCCTTGTCCAGCCACCTGTGACCTCCCTCCATCCAGCCCAGGGAATCCTTCTCATCACAGGGGTAGGATGTTTGTCTCATTTTCCATCACATCCTTTCCCCAAAGTTTGGTTGTGAGTTGTTCCCATTCCAAAGACCTTTCCTCTTTGAAGAGAAAAGAGAAAATCTTGTCTCTCCTTTTCTCTCACTTCACTTCTGCTCTATTATCTCCTCCGTCCAGAATGGCCCACTGACTCAGATGGGTGTAGATCCAAAGATGGCAAGAAATGCCAGCAATTCTGAGATAATAATACGGATGGATCAGGAAAACTTGAAAACCTTTATCCCGCCACATTAAAAAAAATTGCACTTCCAGTGTATTCAGAGTCTCAGTGTAGAAACACAAATGATAGAGAAATTGAATTACACTCAAGTTTTTCTTTCCTCCTTTCCTGATTTATTCTAATCCTCCAAGTTAACATGATGAACTCTTTGTTGTGTAAAGTTTCAGACATTTTCTACCCATACACACTTTTCTTCTTTTCACATTAGAGTGTGAACTAGGTCACTTTCAACATGCTGTGATTCTGTGATTCACTGTCTCCCACCGAGTCATCCACGGATAAAGTCATCTGTTTCACGGAGAACTATTTCCAATAGCTAATAGCCAATGTCTGTGGAGTGCTTACTCTGTGTCGGTTTCTTGTAACTACTTTACAGATCATTTGTACAGCGTACCCATGGACCAGGTACAATTATGACCCCCAAGTGACAGATAAGTGCAGATAAGTACAAATAAATACAGAGGCCAAGTGACTTGCCCAAGACACTGGAGCAAATCAAAATCCATGCCTCTGTAATCATTTTGCTCTATTGCCTCTGTCTGGGAGGCTTGATGATTTGGCAACTAAAACCTTAAATATCATGTTCCATTTTTATATCTGTGACACAAGCGTGGGGCTGTGATACAGGGTAACTAACCTGACTACTTTTGAAAACCCTTATGCACCTGGATGAAAGTAAGCCAGGGACTGCAAGCCATAGATTTAAGGTTTCCTACCAACTTTTAAAAATAGCTTCTTGAATGCAATTTATGTAGTGTCAAGTCTAGGATGTAGTCCAAATAGTAACAGAAAAATGGAGATATGTAGAAAAATACTTAAAGTTGACAAGTATTGGGAGTGTAGTATTTTTGGGGCCAGCGTGTAGACCACAGGAAAACTTGCTGTTTCCATCCCAAAGGGAAGAGCCCTACGTTGCAACTGCCAAGGTCCCTGGGACAGCAAGTGTGCTCACTGCTTAGTAAAGAAGCATCCTCAGTTTGATAGAATCATATGGGAGCCTTACATTTGGTTAGCAGTTCTACATTCTTGATGTAATAATATTTTCAGGGTGTGGGAGGGTATCAAGCTCTGAAAATACCCTTGGAGAGATCTGCTTATTAAGTTTGGCTTTTTCAGTCTCCCTACTACTTCTTTACTAAACACCAGGCGGTTTCCTTCACTTTTCAGAACCATATTGTTTTTCCCTTCTCTAATGAACTTTGAAATACTTTTGGATGAGCTATTGAGATTGGGAAAAAATAAACATCTCTTTAAAATAAGGAAGATAATAACAATGACAAGTAGAAAAAGCTCTAAAACAGAGAATATCCTCCATTCTAGCCACTGACTGGGAGTGGAAGGTTCGTGCTCGCTGTCCAGGACGTAGAAATAAAAGCTGAGGAGGCGCTGAGGCGTCTCCTGGATCTCTATGAGCCTCCATCATTTCTGCTGAGTAGGGTTGACAGATAAAATATAGACTGTTTAGTTAAATATGAATGTTTGAAAAACAACGAGTACATTTTGAAGATAAGTATGCCCCAAATAGTTCATAGGATCTACTTATACTAAAAATAATGACTTATTATTCATGTGAAGTTCAAGGTTAACTGGGTATCCTGTATTTTTATTTACTAAATCTGACAGCCCTACTGATGATCCACAATGGAGGCAGTTGAGGAACGGTACATGCTGGCTCTCGGACAGTCAGAAATGGCTTCAGCAGATCCAGGTACAGTATGAAATTCTTTTTGGATGTAGCTCAGAAGCCATGGCCAGCCCTTGACTGCAAGTACTGCCTCGGGTTTCCCTGAGGTGGGGTAAACCTTCCTCTTAATGGCCTTTTGGTAAGTCTGGAAGACCATATCCAAGGGGAGCCCCAAAGTCAGTTTCATCCTCACAACCATGTTTCCAATTCCTGGAATTGGCTGCATGTGACTCACAAGAGCTGAGGAGGTTTGTGGAAGTTGGGAGTGTCATAGCTTGAACCCTTTGTAGGTAAAGTTTTGCTGTTGTGAGAGTTTTAACAGGAGCAATGTGAAAGACTCCAAGTCCCCAGGTAGATAGAAATAATCCTGTCCTACCTGTGTGTATGTGACAAGTCTCTAATAGTTCAGAGAGCAAGTATCTGGTCTTAGAAAGACTGATCCAAGCTTGGATGTTTCTGGTGACAAGGCAAGGTCCTGAGTTTCAAGTTCACGTTTTATGGTTGAGGAGACAATAAGGTGGTCAGAAGGGAAATCATGGAGGAGACCTTGGCTTCATCCATCGTGCAGGCTTGTATATGTGGTTCTATGCAGATTGTGTTTCAAAGGTGGAGCTTGTTTACATCTATGAACATTCTCCGATGTGCTTTTTGGACCTTCATTCCCAGAGCGAGAGCAGTGCCGAGGCTCTAGAAATGCCATGGATATTCTGAGCTGTCAGTGGCATTTCCCCGGTACTGTTCCCTTGGTGCCGCTCCTTGAAATGTCCAAAGGGATTATCATGTGTCTTGTGGCGGGTCCTAGCATTGTGAAAGGAAGCTGCTGCACCTGGCTCAGAGGATTTCGGATGTGGTGGGAGGAGGAGTAGTACTACGACTATAAATTGTATCACAGCATATCGATTCCATCTTTAGAGTGGGGTTGGGGGGTTATGAAGGGGGGCTTTTATTGTACTTTTATACATTGTACCCTTGAAACTAATTCAATTTTTAAAAATTAATTAATTTATTTGGGGCTGCATTGGGTCTTTGTCGCTGCTAGCGGGCGTTCTCTAGTTGCAGTGAGCGGGGGCTCCTCTTGGCTGTGGTGCACGGGCTTCTCATTGCAGTGGCTTCTCTTGTTGCAGAGCATGGTCTCTAGGCACGCAGGCTTCCGTAGTTTTGGCACGTGGGCTCGGTTGATGTGGCACACGGGCTCTAGAGCGCAGGCTCAGTAGTTGTGGCGCACGGGCTTAGTTACTCCGTGGCACGTGGGATGTTCCCAGACCAGGGCTCGAACCCATGACCCCTGCATTCGCAGGCATATTCTTAACCACTGCTCCACCAGGGAAGCCCGATAATTCAGTTTTTTATAAAGAGAAGATTCCTAATATTATTCCAAAATTTTAAAAATATGTAGTTGGATAACACTATGAAAAATTAACTGATATATTCTTTTATTATTTCTCTTTGCTCCCTGGATCTTTTTCCCCATCCAGTCAGCTAGGCACTGTGAGTTCACTGCATTAGGAAGGTAAAGACTCAGCAGAAATGAGGGAGAAAAACAGAAAAGTCTCAGCTTTGGAATGTTCACAACGGAGGCCACAGTAGAACAGGTGAGAATTCTGTGAACCAAAAATAAATGTCGTCTCAAATGCAAAAAAGTATTCTCTGCACTGGGAGGCAGGAGAGGGAGGGAGGGAAGGACTGAAGGAGAGAGATCAGTGTGGCCAGGGACATGGAGACTGTGCTTAAGGACGATATGCCCAGGAAGAGAATCAGAATCTGGAGAAGATTCAGCCTGCACGTGATCATTGCCTCCAGTCAGCACCCTCATCTCAGACGTTGGGAAATTCAGAGAGAGAGTGGGAGTACGTCAGGAGGGCCACGCGCATAGTCTGTGTGGCAGGGGTTGTGGCCGTTCCCTATTTGTGAGGAGTCCCCAGCAATTTGCAGGCCTCTTCTGGAAAATGCTGGCGGACGTCTCTAGTGCTTATGTGAAAGCTTGTTCACAAACCTTGAAAGATACAGATGTAGATGACAGATAGATGCATAGATAGAAAAATGTCATTAAATAAAAGCTCCAGGAAAGGTTTGGAAAATGCCCTTTATTGCATAGGACGCTTCTATTGTCATATGATGTTAGACTGAGTGCCGGTCCCTTCATCCTCCTTCAGACCACGGCATTCTGTCTGCTACTCTCCCGAGGGTCCTTTCTTCTCCCTGGAAGGGATAAAACAAATGAGGTAGAACAGGAAGAGACAAGAAGCACTCCGAGCTCTGCTGGTCAGGGTTACCCTCCAGCATTGCCTTAATGCTCAGAGCCACACACACCACAGTGAGCTTGGCTCCAGATCTACTACCACGCAACGAAGGTTCTGGAACATTTCCATATCCCGGGGGACCTCATTTCCACGTGACTCTCTTTCATATTCCCCTTTGTCACAGAAGGCTAGGTCCAGTGGTCCGGGTGAGATCTCGGCTCAGGCCCAAGGCTCTCAGACCTCAAAATTCTGGTCCTGCAAGGGCCCCTGTCCTCTCTTGAGACCACTCCTGGCTCTCTCTGCCGAGAAGGAGCTGCTGGCAGTACGTCCTCTAAGAGTTGAGGTCCATCGTGCAGACCCTGAGAAAACTCCTAGGAAAAGGCTCCACCTTCTTGTTTACGTCAACAGAGGTCAATGCCTTTGTTAGTGCTGGGTGTGTCCCATTTGATGCAACTGCAGAGCCATTAGGTAAACCAGCACATGTGTGCGGCCCCTTCCCTTAGACTCCTCTGGGCCCTCGTGACATAGGCTCAGAAGACTGCCAGCCTCAAGCCTTACCTCTTCCAAGGGACGGCCACACCGTCTTCCAGGATCTTCTGTCCCATGAATCTCAGTTGCTGTTTGGAACTCAAAGGAGAGAAAAGACCCTGCCTGCGGGGTCTCTTTGGGCTGGGGCCTTCCCCCGTGGGCTGCTCTCCCTCATTCTCCTTTTCTTCTTGCTTCTCTACCTCCTTCTGCTCCTCCTCCTCCTCCTCCTCCTCCTCCTCCTCGTTCTCCTCCTCCTCCTCCTCGTCCTCTTCCTCAGGGGTGCTCTCGGATTCCACATTGCCCATCCGCTGGGCCATGGTGAGATGAAAGGCACGGCAGCTGAAGCCCTGCAGGATGCCGCCCTTCACATGCTGCTGGAGGATCTCCAAGGTGGGGAAGACCCGGCAGCAGGCCATGCACCTGAAGCCGGTCTCCATGGTCAGCATCCAGTCCGCTGTCTTGGCGCTGGGTCTCTCCTCGACGGCAGGTGGCCCTGATGGGCTGCCTGGCTCTGCCCTTTCCTCATACTCTTTCTCCTCCCCAGTGGGCTCACTGTCAGACAGGAGGCTTTCGGTGCACACATCAGAAGAGGGGTCAGTGGCTACTGCGCACACATCCTCAGGAAGGGTCACTTCTTCTATCCTCAGCTGCTTTTCAGGCAACTCCAAGGGTTTCTTTGTCTTCCAGGAGACAGCGACACCCTTGTTCACTTGTACCTGCATGTAGTATATTTTCATGCCCCTTTCCTCTTTGTCTGGGTGCAGATAGTTCTTACAGGGTGAAGAGGGTGAGGAGGAGACACAGTGTGATGGGGAAGCGGTCTCTCCTTCTTCCTGATCCTGGGCTAGGGGTGGTCTAGGCTGGGCAGTGTCTCGATGAAATCTCCGGATTCCTGAAAAAGGAAATTAAAATCATAATAACATGCATGGGCCATGCCGGAAGCTGAGGGAGCAGGTGTGGTAGACGAGAGAGGGACATTGGCACGACATAGCAATGTCGTGAGCTTGGTGTCCGTTGGCCGTAGGACGGAGTGGTGTATGTGGTGTCATCTGTGGGCTTTTCATGTGCGTGGGGGGGTATACTGGAGCGGTGTCTGTATACAGGGGTGTGGAGTATGGTGGTGAGGGCTGTAGTATGTGAGGGATGCGGCTGGATGCGTGTACGATGAGGAGTGTGAGTTTGGGAATATCGGTGGTGCATTCCTTGTGGAATGGGGCTGTGGTGCAGGAGAGTACTGTGGAGCACGTGCTTGGGGTTGATGTGCACTGAGAAGGGCTGTGCCTGGAGGGCGCGTGTATGTGTGAGCTGTGTGCACCTGAGCTGGATGGTCCTGCTCTCAGGCTGGAGGTGTATGATGCAGAACTCTGTCCTTCTCTGGAAGCAAAGGCAAAGACAAAGCCTACATTTTCCTCTGAGGATGCTTAATCTGGTCCCTCTTCCCTCCACCTCAAGCCCAGACCTTTCCGGCCCCTGCTCCTTGACTTCCCCACCATGGTAGTAGCAGTATTCACACACACACCCCCAGACTCAGCTGGCATCCACGCCCTCGGAACAGCTCAGCCATCCTGCCCAGGCTCCTCCACAGAGCCCTCATCACCTCTGATGACCCTGGATTTCCTCTCAGCCTCCCTGGGATCTGTGTGCCTCCTGCTTCACAGCCAAGCACCCCGTCACCTGAGGAGCCCCACGCCCTTACCAGCGTAGCTGAGCTTGCGCAGAGTAGAAGTACAGAAGAAGTATTTAGAGGCAGAGGAGACCTCCACTGCCCCTGGGCTGCAGCCTTGGGCCACCACAGTGGATCCAAGCCGAGGGGGATCCTCTTGTGACTTCGAGATTCCTGAGGGAGGAATGAAAGGCTCAGGGTGGGTTCATCAGTCCTCTGTCCACAAATATTTACTGAGTGTGTGACACGTGTCAGGTGCAGTGAATACACACAGTTGAGAGTGTGGTTCCCAGTGGATCCTCCAGGATTTAATTCCAATCAATACTTATTCTCTCACTGTCTAGTTGGTAATGTAGGCCTCGGTGGTGACTGTGAGTGTGTGGGAAGAGTGAGTGATGTGTATCAGTTAAGTCTGTGGTAAGTGTGGGGTTGGCATGGGGAGCACAGTGCAGACGTGTCTATCTGTGTCTGTGGCCTTTGTGTGCATGGTTTCTGTTCACAAGTCAGGAATTCTGGGACATGTAACGTTTCCTCATTACATGGTGTGGCTTGTATTTATGGTGTGTGTTCATTCATTCATTCACCAAGATTCAGTAAGCAGCTACTCCTGTGTATCCGGCACTCTTCCATTGTTGTAGTCTTTGGTAACGCTGCACATTCTAGTAGGGGAAGACACACACTAAACAAAACTACAATAAATATATAATACATCAGCTGGTGGTAAGTATATAAGGGTTGCCAGACTTAGCGAACAAGAATACAAGGCACCCAGTTAAATTTCAGTTTCAGATAAACCCAGAATAATCTTTTAGTGTAAGTATTCCCATGCAGTATTTGGCCTGACTTAGTTTTAGTGTAAGTATAGCCCATACAATATGTGGGACATACGGATACTGAAAAATTACTTGTTGTTTATATGGAATTCAAATTGAACTGGATAGCCCATATTTTCTCTGGCAATCCTGACATGGGTTACTGAGACTGTGGTTTACTGTGGTTTGTACAAAGCGGGTCTGGCATTACGCAAGAATGTGTTATAAGTGTGGTGTGTATGACACGTGACTGGTTCTTATAGAGGTATTTAGAGATGGCTGAAGTTAGCTGTGTTTGTGCAAGAGTTGAGGAGATACATGTATATAGTGTGTGTGTGTGTGTGTGTCCTATATATATAGTGTGTGTGTCTATATACATATCTCATCTCCAGCGTTTGGTGTTGGAGGAGAGGATTGTGATACAGGTGGGTTGTATGAGAACGTAGTATAGGAGGGATGCGTGTATATACCTCCATGTGCTCTGTGTGGTTTACTAAAGAAGTTATATGTGGGGTGTGTGATATTTTTGCTGTATCAGAGTGTACATGGGTGTATGAGTTACTGTCTCATAAAACACCCCTAACAAGAATTCTGTATACACTCTTACGTACACCGAGTGTCAGCCAGGTCCAGGCAGGGTGACAAGAACTTTACCATGCAGACTTTATATCTGGTAAGCACTCTACCCCCATTCATCTCGCTCTTCTCTGCACTACCACACACACACACACACACACACACACACTCACACACACACACACACAGGAACATAGGGCAAAATATTCTGAATGGTCAGGGGCAGTCATTGCCTTCCCCAGCCTGTCCCAGCCACTGCCTGGAAATCTGCCTGCTGTCTAGAGCTCCATTCCCAGGGCCCATCCTACAGTCTCCAGGGCCCTGGGCCTGGTAGGAGCTACTGGGCTCTAATCTGGGGCAGAGGCCTCTAGCTGGAGCTCTGGGGTGACCACCCCTCTCCCAGGGCAAGCTACTCGCCTCCATTTAATGCACGCAGGCACCACGTGGCCCGTGGCTCTCAGAGCTCCCCGCAGGACCCTGAGGCCATTTCTCACCCCCGCTCACGCGGTCTCAGTCTCTGGAAAACCCTTCCCTTCCCTTGATCTCCTTTGGGAAATTCTTCCTGTTGAAGGAATAAAACCTCCTTGCTTTCAATATGACACCATCCCTAGACAAACAATCTTCTTGCAAAGTGCATTCCACTTGTCAAGATATTTTTCAACAGGGCCTTCAACTCATGGGGCTTCTCTTTCCACTTTGGTAAAAGAGGCCAAGCAACTCATGGGTCTCTCTCAGCATCCTTGCATCCTTCACATCCCCCACCTCATGACCCCAAGGAAAGATCCAAGAGCATAAGAGAGAAATCGGGGACTGAGAAAAGCTGCACCTCTAGGTCTGTGCAAGCAGGATGCAGCCTGCTGTGAGTCCGACAAAGCTCCAGGCCCGGCTGCCCCAGGAGAGAGTCCTCAGACCAGCGGAGCTGACCTCCCATCTCCCAGGGGGCCTCTGGCCGTTCTGTGCCGTCTCACACCACAGGGACCCTCCGGATAGATACGGCAGCATCAGTGAGACAAGGTCTCTCGCTCCCTGCTTCACAGGTGACACGTTCTCAGTCCCCCGCTTCCTAGAGAAGCTTCAGTTTGGCAGAAACCCATGTGCCCCAGACAAGTTGCCCCCCACATACCTCCTCCGTTCTCGGCAGTTTCCTGGGACTCTTCATTTTCCAGATGTTTCCTCTTTTGTCGCCGTTCCATCGTACCAACTAGAAGTCTCCCTTAGAAGATGCCTCAAGAGATGTCCAACTCCTCCTCTTCCCTACAGGTTGGCCCTTCTTGGCTCTTGGGCAATTCGTTGAAATGATTCAATACAAACAAAAATAGTCAAGTCTCCTAAATGGCTGAAAAACTTGTACCACTTGGTGAACCAGCAGTAGTGCCTAGTGCTCACCAGGGCTGTTATGTTTGCAAGGTTGCCAGGCTCACAGTGGAATTCTGTGACCTCAGTGATGACATCAGAGCATTCGGTGGACCTAGGTTGAGCACAGTGTCTGCAATAGCACAGGCCCCATTTTCAAGAACAATTCCTTTTTCCCAGCCGAAGCTTTCCCGTGAAAGGGAAAGGTTCCTACCATATCTATTATAAATTGTATCATACCATGTCTATTATAAAATTCACATTTTGATTGGAGATCTTTTAATGTCTTTTCTAGAGAGATTTAATATGAATGTTTTAAATGGTCTCCAGTTTCCCTGTGGATTATTGACATTTTAAACTCTGCACTTCAATTTTCCCTCAATACGTGTAATTTTGTCACGGCTATTTCTGTACTTAAAGATGAGGAACTATATAATTGATTTCTTCATTTTTTCCCCATCTCTTTCCAAGGTACTGCATTTGATTGTGTCTTGCGACTGAGTGAAAAATGCTAGTCCTTGAGTCAGGACATTGGGCCCTTTAGCAAGTAACTCAACCTATCTGGGCTTCAGCTTCTGTATGTGCGATCAAGAGGCTTGGACTAGCTGACTTTTCAAATGCTGTGTTTCTTTGATTCACTCTCACTTACTGATCTGCTCCTTAAGAAGAGGGTCTGTTCTCATAAAGTAACAACAGTCTTTCGTACTCAGTTTGTTAGTTATATTGCCTTCTACGTATGCTTAGCTCTAAATAATTTATACGGCTCTTGTGACAATTTTTAGATCTTCTTTTTTTCTTATTTTCTTTTATAGTTTCTAATTTGTTATCGCCAGTGTAGAGGAGCCTGATTGACTTTTAAAATTTATTGATCTTGTATGTGTGTGCCTTGTTGAACCGTCTTATTAGTTCCTGCTAGTTTATCTGTGGGTTCTTTTGGGTCTCCTAGATAAATGAGCATATTAAATGTAAATAATGTGTTCTTTGGATAAAGTTTATTTTCTTGCATCTCTATATATAGAAGCAATATGTTGAATTGATTTAAATATTTAAATACTTACATACCTGTTATCACAATCTAACATTGTTTATCTTATTTTCTTTCAATCAATATTATGTTTTCAAGATTTATCCACGTGAATCCATAGAGATCTAGGTCTTTGATTTTTGACTGTTTGATATTATGTGATCACATGCATATAGCATCATTTATTTTCCATTCAAGCATTATTGGACAATTGGATTGTTTCCCTCCCTTCTCTAGAACAAACAACATTTCCTAGAATATCCCTGAAGATGTCTGACAGTCGAGAAGGGCCAGGCTGCCCGAAGGATTGCTACTTGCTTTTAGCCACCTTCCAACAGGCCGTCTCCAGCCAGCAATTTGAAGCACAGCTGAAATGAGAACTGCCCCAAATGTGAAGATCTTAGGAGCTTCCTAGAAGGTGGGAGGTTAGTGATAGGCATCCTGCTGGGATCCCAGGGGAGTCTGAGCTGGCCTGAAGCTCATCTTCCTCCTCCACCTCTCAAGAGAAATGTGGAGGAAAGAAGACTTCAAAAACTGTGAGCAGGCAGAGGGAGAGATATTGGGGGCCGAAGCTGTAACTGAGGTCTTGGAGTGGGCTGTGAGCACGCAGAGCCTCTCGAGAGCCAGGCTCTGCCTTCTGAGAACTTCTCCCCTAAGGCTGCTCATAATTCACGTGATACCAGCCATATAGAGCCAACTTGGCCCACACTGTCACAGAAAGCCTTATCAGAATCTCTTCTTCTTCATACACTCTTGTGTCTGTTACTTGGTTATTGCCTTTGGTACTCCACTGATGTGAACCACAGTCGCCAGGGGATGGAGGACACTAGTGACCCATCTTGCTCTGTGGCCTCAGTCCACAGCTGGAGGGTAAGGGAAGAGGCCAAATGAAGGTCAAGAAGGAAAGATGGAGTTTGAAGAGAAGACCTGAGTTAAGGGTGTCTTCTCAAGTCTTGATGACTGAAATGTAGCTCCAGTACCTGAAGTCCTGCTTGTTCTCAAGGCTGACCGCGGGGCTGGGTGCACTCAGTGAAGGAACCGTATACACTTAGTATTTCCTTGCTTGCTCACACTTGCCCTCCTCTGATACACCCTCTGCAAGACTGATCTTCCCCTGAAACATCTTTCCACCTGCTACTGTCATCTCAGGAACATTTGCTTCCCCTTCCTAGTGTCCCCCTAGAATGCCATTGCAGCCAATTCATAATTTGATAATCATGCTGCTTACCATATTCTCAGCAACTTCTGAGAAATTTTATTCACTTTATTCCATAGTCTTCACCCATCAATAATCTTCCTTAACTTCCTAGCTGCAGGTTAACCCATTCGGAATCATTTCTTTTGCTTTCTCTTCTTTGGCAAATCCTTTCTATCTTTTAAGGTCTTTTTCTTGTCTCTCTACCATCCTGCCTTCCTGAACTTCTTTTTTTTTCGTTTAAGTAACCTTTCAATCTCCTTCCCCAATTTCCTCATAAACATTGAGAGTTTATTCCTCACACGTTAGACAGCGGTTTATGAATGGCCAGGCATAATGGACTCAGAATGAGTTGGCACCCCCGAGGTACCTGTCTTGCTGGGGAGCCACAGGTGAAGGGCTGTCTGCTGGACACATGTTTGCATGGAGTCAGGCTGACTGGCCTCAGGGTGTTTGCTCTGCACTTGTGTGTGTTTCTCCCTAGTTGGTTTCCTTGTCCAGCCACCTGTGACCTCCCTCCATCCAGCCCAGGGAATCCTTCTCATCACAGGGGTAGGATGTTTGTCTCATTTTCCATCACATCCTTTCCCCAAAGTTTGGTTGTGAGTTGTTCCCATTCCAAAGACCTTTCCTCTTTGAAGAGAAAAGAGAAAATCTTGTCTCTCCTTTTCTCTCACTTCACTTCTGCTCTATTATCTCCTCCGTCCAGAATGGCCCACTGACTCAGATGGGTGTAGATCCAAAGATGGCAAGAAATGCCAGCAATTCTGAGATAATAATACGGATGGATCAGGAAAACTTGAAAACCTTTATCCCGCCACATTAAAAAAAATTGCACTTCCAGTGTATTCAGAGTCTCAGTGTAGAAACACAAATGATAGAGAAATTGAATTACACTCAAGTTTTTCTTTCCTCCTTTCCTGATTTATTCTAATCCTCCAAGTTAACATGATGAACTCTTTGTTGTGTAAAGTTTCAGACATTTTCTACCCATACACACTTTTCTTCTTTTCACATTAGAGTGTGAACTAGGTCACTTTCAACATGCTGTGATTCTGTGATTCACTGTCTCCCACCGAGTCATCCACGGATAAAGTCATCTGTTTCACGGAGAACTATTTCCAATAGCTAATAGCCAATGTCTGTGGAGTGCTTACTCTGTGTCGGTTTCTTGTAACTACTTTACAGATCATTTGTACAGCGTACCCATGGACCAGGTACAATTATGACCCCCAAGTGACAGATAAGTGCAGATAAGTACAAATAAATACAGAGGCCAAGTGACTTGCCCAAGACACTGGAGCAAATCAAAATCCATGCCTCTGTAATCATTTTGCTCTATTGCCTCTGTCTGGGAGGCTTGATGATTTGGCAACTAAAACCTTAAATATCATGTTCCATTTTTATATCTGTGACACAAGCGTGGGGCTGTGATACAGGGTAACTAACCTGACTACTTTTGAAAACCCTTATGCACCTGGATGAAAGTAAGCCAGGGACTGCAAGCCATAGATTTAAGGTTTCCTACCAACTTTTAAAAATAGCTTCTTGAATGCAATTTATGTAGTGTCAAGTCTAGGATGTAGTCCAAATAGTAACAGAAAAATGGAGATATGTAGAAAAATACTTAAAGTTGACAAGTATTGGGAGTGTAGTATTTTTGGGGCCAGCGTGTAGACCACAGGAAAACTTGCTGTTTCCATCCCAAAGGGAAGAGCCCTACGTTGCAACTGCCAAGGTCCCTGGGACAGCAAGTGTGCTCACTGCTTAGTAAAGAAGCATCCTCAGTTTGATAGAATCATATGGGAGCCTTACATTTGGTTAGCAGTTCTACATTCTTGATGTAATAATATTTTCAGGGTGTGGGAGGGTATCAAGCTCTGAAAATACCCTTGGAGAGATCTGCTTATTAAGTTTGGCTTTTTCAGTCTCCCTACTACTTCTTTACTAAACACCAGGCGGTTTCCTTCACTTTTCAGAACCATATTGTTTTTCCCTTCTCTAATGAACTTTGAAATACTTTTGGATGAGCTATTGAGATTGGGAAAAAATAAACATCTCTTTAAAATAAGGAAGATAATAACAATGACAAGTAGAAAAAGCTCTAAAACAGAGAATATCCTCCATTCTAGCCACTGACTGGGAGTGGAAGGTTCGTGCTCGCTGTCCAGGACGTAGAAATAAAAGCTGAGGAGGCGCTGAGGCGTCTCCTGGATCTCTATGAGCCTCCATCATTTCTGCTGAGTAGGGTTGACAGATAAAATATAGACTGTTTAGTTAAATATGAATGTTTGAAAAACAACGAGTACATTTTGAAGATAAGTATGCCCCAAATAGTTCATAGGATCTACTTATACTAAAAATAATGACTTATTATTCATGTGAAGTTCAAGGTTAACTGGGTATCCTGTATTTTTATTTACTAAATCTGACAGCCCTACTGATGATCCACAATGGAGGCAGTTGAGGAACGGTACATGCTGGCTCTCGGACAGTCAGAAATGGCTTCAGCAGATCCAGGTACAGTATGAAATTCTTTTTGGATGTAGCTCAGAAGCCATGGCCAGCCCTTGACTGCAAGTACTGCCTCGGGTTTCCCTGAGGTGGGGTAAACCTTCCTCTTAATGGCCTTTTGGTAAGTCTGGAAGACCATATCCAAGGGGAGCCCCAAAGTCAGTTTCATCCTCACAACCATGTTTCCAATTCCTGGAATTGGCTGCATGTGACTCACAAGAGCTGAGGAGGTTTGTGGAAGTTGGGAGTGTCATAGCTTGAACCCTTTGTAGGTAAAGTTTTGCTGTTGTGAGAGTTTTAACAGGAGCAATGTGAAAGACTCCAAGTCCCCAGGTAGATAGAAATAATCCTGTCCTACCTGTGTGTATGTGACAAGTCTCTAATAG
Source organism: Mesoplodon mirus (assembly GCF_964341445.2). Taxonomy (NCBI): domain Eukaryota; kingdom Metazoa; phylum Chordata; class Mammalia; order Artiodactyla; family Ziphiidae; genus Mesoplodon; species Mesoplodon mirus. Next base: position 62,390 of record NW_028295454.1, read on the forward strand.
TTCAGAGAGCAAGTATCTGGTCTTAGAAAGACTGATCCAAGCTTGGATGTTTCTGGTGACAAGGCAAGGTCCTGAGTTTCAAGTTCACGTTTTATGGTTGAGGAGACAATAAGGTGGTCAGAAGGGAAATCATGGAGGAGACCTTGGCTTCATCCATCGTGCAGGCTTGTATATGTGGTTCTATGCAGATTGTGTTTCAAAGGTGGAGCTTGTTTACATCTATGAACATTCTCCGATGTGCTTTTTGGACCTTCATTCCCAGAGCGAGAGCAGTGCCGAGGCTCTAGAAATGCCATGGATATTCTGAGCTGTCAGTGGCATTTCCCCGGTACTGTTCCCTTGGTGCCGCTCCTTGAAATGTCCAAAGGGATTATCATGTGTCTTGTGGCGGGTCCTAGCATTGTGAAAGGAAGCTGCTGCACCTGGCTCAGAGGATTTCGGATGTGGTGGGAGGAGGAGTAGTACTACGACTATAAATTGTATCACAGCATATCGATTCCATCTTTAGAGTGGGGTTGGGGGGTTATGAAGGGGGGCTTTTATTGTACTTTTATACATTGTACCCTTGAAACTAATTCAATTTTTAAAAATTAATTAATTTATTTGGGGCTGCATTGGGTCTTTGTCGCTGCTAGCGGGCGTTCTCTAGTTGCAGTGAGCGGGGGCTCCTCTTGGCTGTGGTGCACGGGCTTCTCATTGCAGTGGCTTCTCTTGTTGCAGAGCATGGTCTCTAGGCACGCAGGCTTCCGTAGTTTTGGCACGTGGGCTCGGTTGATGTGGCACACGGGCTCTAGAGCGCAGGCTCAGTAGTTGTGGCGCACGGGCTTAGTTACTCCGTGGCACGTGGGATGTTCCCAGACCAGGGCTCGAACCCATGACCCCTGCATTCGCAGGCATATTCTTAACCACTGCTCCACCAGGGAAGCCCGATAATTCAGTTTTTTATAAAGAGAAGATTCCTAATATTATTCCAAAATTTTAAAAATATGTAGTTGGATAACACTATGAAAAATTAACTGATATATTCTTTTATTATTTCTCTTTGCTCCCTGGATCTTTTTCCCCATCCAGTCAGCTAGGCACTGTGAGTTCACTGCATTAGGAAGGTAAAGACTCAGCAGAAATGAGGGAGAAAAACAGAAAAGTCTCAGCTTTGGAATGTTCACAACGGAGGCCACAGTAGAACAGGTGAGAATTCTGTGAACCAAAAATAAATGTCGTCTCAAATGCAAAAAAGTATTCTCTGCACTGGGAGGCAGGAGAGGGAGGGAGGGAAGGACTGAAGGAGAGAGATCAGTGTGGCCAGGGACATGGAGACTGTGCTTAAGGACGATATGCCCAGGAAGAGAATCAGAATCTGGAGAAGATTCAGCCTGCACGTGATCATTGCCTCCAGTCAGCACCCTCATCTCAGACGTTGGGAAATTCAGAGAGAGAGTGGGAGTACGTCAGGAGGGCCACGCGCATAGTCTGTGTGGCAGGGGTTGTGGCCGTTCCCTATTTGTGAGGAGTCCCCAGCAATTTGCAGGCCTCTTCTGGAAAATGCTGGCGGACGTCTCTAGTGCTTATGTGAAAGCTTGTTCACAAACCTTGAAAGATACAGATGTAGATGACAGATAGATGCATAGATAGAAAAATGTCATTAAATAAAAGCTCCAGGAAAGGTTTGGAAAATGCCCTTTATTGCATAGGACGCTTCTATTGTCATATGATGTTAGACTGAGTGCCGGTCCCTTCATCCTCCTTCAGACCACGGCATTCTGTCTGCTACTCTCCCGAGGGTCCTTTCTTCTCCCTGGAAGGGATAAAACAAATGAGGTAGAACAGGAAGAGACAAGAAGCACTCCGAGCTCTGCTGGTCAGGGTTACCCTCCAGCATTGCCTTAATGCTCAGAGCCACACACACCACAGTGAGCTTGGCTCCAGATCTACTACCACGCAACGAAGGTTCTGGAACATTTCCATATCCCGGGGGACCTCATTTCCACGTGACTCTCTTTCATATTCCCCTTTGTCACAGAAGGCTAGGTCCAGTGGTCCGGGTGAGATCTCGGCTCAGGCCCAAGGCTCTCAGACCTCAAAATTCTGGTCCTGCAAGGGCCCCTGTCCTCTCTTGAGACCACTCCTGGCTCTCTCTGCCGAGAAGGAGCTGCTGGCAGTACGTCCTCTAAGAGTTGAGGTCCATCGTGCAGACCCTGAGAAAACTCCTAGGAAAAGGCTCCACCTTCTTGTTTACGTCAACAGAGGTCAATGCCTTTGTTAGTGCTGGGTGTGTCCCATTTGATGCAACTGCAGAGCCATTAGGTAAACCAGCACATGTGTGCGGCCCCTTCCCTTAGACTCCTCTGGGCCCTCGTGACATAGGCTCAGAAGACTGCCAGCCTCAAGCCTTACCTCTTCCAAGGGACGGCCACACCGTCTTCCAGGATCTTCTGTCCCATGAATCTCAGTTGCTGTTTGGAACTCAAAGGAGAGAAAAGACCCTGCCTGCGGGGTCTCTTTGGGCTGGGGCCTTCCCCCGTGGGCTGCTCTCCCTCATTCTCCTTTTCTTCTTGCTTCTCTACCTCCTTCTGCTCCTCCTCCTCCTCCTCCTCCTCCTCCTCCTCGTTCTCCTCCTCCTCCTCCTCGTCCTCTTCCTCAGGGGTGCTCTCGGATTCCACATTGCCCATCCGCTGGGCCATGGTGAGATGAAAGGCACGGCAGCTGAAGCCCTGCAGGATGCCGCCCTTCACATGCTGCTGGAGGATCTCCAAGGTGGGGAAGACCCGGCAGCAGGCCATGCACCTGAAGCCGGTCTCCATGGTCAGCATCCAGTCCGCTGTCTTGGCGCTGGGTCTCTCCTCGACGGCAGGTGGCCCTGATGGGCTGCCTGGCTCTGCCCTTTCCTCATACTCTTTCTCCTCCCCAGTGGGCTCACTGTCAGACAGGAGGCTTTCGGTGCACACATCAGAAGAGGGGTCAGTGGCTACTGCGCACACATCCTCAGGAAGGGTCACTTCTTCTATCCTCAGCTGCTTTTCAGGCAACTCCCAGGGTTTCTTTGTCTTCCAGGAGACAGCGACACCCTTGTTCACTTGTACCTGCATGTAGTATATTTTCATGCCCCTTTCCTCTTTGTCTGGGTGCAGATAGTTCTTACAGGGTGAAGAGGGTGAGGAGGAGACACAGTGTGATGGGGAAGCGGTCTCTCCTTCTTCCTGATCCTGGGCTAGGGGTGGTCTAGGCTGGGCAGTGTCTCGATGAAATCTCCGGATTCCTGAAAAAGGAAATTAAAATCATAATAACATGCATGGGCCATGCCGGAAGCTGAGGGAGCAGGTGTGGTAGACGAGAGAGGGACATTGGCACGACATAGCAATGTCGTGAGCTTGGTGTCCGTTGGCCGTAGGACGGAGTGGTGTATCTGGTGTCATCTGTGGGCTTTTCATGTGCGTGGGGGGGTATACTGGAGCGGTGTCTGTATACAGGGGTGTGGAGTATGGTGGTGAGGGCTGTAGTATGTGAGGGATACGGCTGGATGCGTGTACGATGAGGAGTGTGAGTTTGGGAATATCGGTGGTGCATTCCTTGTGGAATGGTGCTGTGGTGCAGGAGAGTACTGTGGAGCACGTGCTTGGGGTTGATGTGCACTGAGAAGGGCTGTGCCTGGAGGGCGCGTGTATGTGTGAGCTGTGTGCACCTGAGCTGGATGGTCCTGCTCTCAGGCTGGAGGTGTATGATGCAGAACTCTGTCCTTCTCTGGAAGCAAAGGCAAAGACAAAGCCTACATTTTCCTCTGAAGATGCTTAATCTGGTCCCTCTTCCCTCCACCTCAAGCCCAGACCTTTCCGGCCCCTGCTCCTTGACTTCCCCACCATGGAAGTAGCAGTATTCACAAACACACCCCCAGACTCAGCTGGCATCCACGCCCTCGGAACAGCTCAGCCATCCTGCCCAGGCTCCTCCACAGAGCCCTCATCACCTCTGATGACCCTGGATTTCCTCTCAGCCTCCCTGGGATCTGTGTGCCTCCTGCTTCACAGCCAAGCACCCCATCACCTGAGGAGCCCCACGCCCTTACCAGCGTAGCTGAGCTTGCGCAGAGTAGAAGTACAGAAGAAGTATTTAGAGGCAGAGGAGACCTCCACTGCCCCTGGGCTGCAGCCTTGGGCCACCACAGTGGATCCAAGCCGAGGGGGATCCTCTTGTGACTTCGAGATTCCTGAGGGAGGAATGAAAGGCTCAGGGTGGGTTCATCAGTCCTCTGTCCACAAATATTTACTGAGTGTGTGACACGTGTCAGGTGCAGTGAATACACACAGTTGAGAGTGTGGTTCCCAGTGGATCCTCCAGGATTTAATTCCAATCAATACTTATTCTCTCACTGTCTAGTTGGTAATGTAGGCCTCGGTGGTGACTGTGAGTGTGTGGGAAGAGTGAGTGATGTGTATCAGTTAAGTCTGTGGTAAGTGTGGGGTTGGCATGGGGAGCACAGTGCAGACGTGTCTATCTGTGTCTGTGGCCTTTGTGTGCATGGTTTCTGTTCACAAGTCAGGAATTCTGGGACATGTAACGTTTCCTCATTACATGGTGTGGCTTGTATTTATGGTGTGTGTTCATTCATTCATTCACCAAGATTCAGTAAGCAGCTACTCCTGTGTATCCGGCACTCTTCCATTGTTGTAGTCTTTGGTAACGCTGCACATTCTAGTAGGGGAAGACACACACTAAACAAAACTACAATAAATATATAATACATCAGCTGGTGGTAAATATATAAGGGTTGCCAGACTTAGCGAACAAGAATACAAGGCACCCAGTTAAATTTCAGTTTCAGATAAACCCAGAATAATCTTTTAGTGTAAGTATTCCCATGCAGTATTTGGCCTGACTTAGTTTTAGTGTAAGTATAGCCCATACAATATGTGGGACATACGGATACTGAAAAATTACTTGTTGTTTATCTGGAATTCAAATTGAACTGGATAGCCCATATTTTCTCTGGCAATCCTGACATGGGTTACTGAGACTGTGGTTTACTGTGGTTTGTACAAAGCGGGTCTGGCATTACGCAAGAATGTGTTATAAGTGTGGTGTGTATGACACGTGACTGGTTCTTATAGAGGTATTTAGAGATGGCTGAAGTTAGCTGTGTTTGTGCAAGAGTTGAGGAGATACATGTATATAGTGTGTGTGTGTGTGTGTGTCCTATATATATAGTGTGTGTGTCTATATACATATCTCATCTCCAGCGTTTGGTGTTGGAGGAGAGGATTGTGATACAGGTGGGTTGTATGAGAACGTAGTATAGGAGGGATGCGTGTATATACCTCCATGTGCTCTGTGTGGTTTACTAAAGAAGTTATATGTGGGGTGTGTGATATTTTTGCTGTATCAGAGTGTACATGGGTGTATGAGTTACTGTCTCATAAAACACCCCTAACAAGAATTCTGTATACACTCTTACGTACACCGAGTGTCAGCCAGGTCCAGGCAGGGTGACAAGAACTTTACCATGCAGACTTTATATCTGGTAAGCACTCTACCCCCATTCATCTCGCTCTTCTCTGCACTACCACACACACACACACACACACACACTCACACACACACACACAGGAACATAGGGCAAAATATTCTGAATGGTCAGGGGCAGTCATTGCCTTCCCCAGCCTGTCCCAGCCACTGCCTGGAAATCTGCCTGCTGTCTAGAGCTCCATTCCCAGGGCCCATCCTACAGTCTCCAGGGCCCTGGGCCTGGTAGGAGCTACTGGGCTCTAATCTGGGGCAGAGGCCTCTAGCTGGAGCTCTGGGGTGACCACCCCTCTCCCAGGGCAAGCTACTCGCCTCCATTTAATGCACGCAGGCACCACGTGGCCCGTGGCTCTCAGAGCTCCCCGCAGGACCCTGAGGCCATTTCTCACCCCCGCTCACGCGGTCTCAGTCTCTGGAAAACCCTTCCCTTCCCTTGATCTCCTTTGGGAAATTCTTCCTGTTGAAGGAATAAAACCTCCTTGCTTTCAATATGACACCATCCCTAGACAAACAATCTTCTTGCAAAGTGCATTCCACTTGTCAAGATATTTTTCAACAGGGCCTTCAACTCATGGGGCTTCTCTTTCCACTTTGGTAAAAGAGGCCAAGCAACTCATGGGTCTCTCTCAGCATCCTTGCATCCTTCACATCCCCCACCTCATGACCCCAAGGAAAGATCCAAGAGCATAAGAGAGAAATCGGGGACTGAGAAAAGCTGCACCTCTAGGTCTGTGCAAGCAGGATGCAGCCTGCTGTGAGTCCGACAAAGCTCCAGGCCCGGCTGCCCCAGGAGAGAGTCCTCAGACCAGCGGAGCTGACCTCCCATCTCCCAGGGGGCCTCTGGCCGTTCTGTGCCGTCTCACACCACAGGGACCCTCCGGATAGATACGGCAGCATCAGTGAGACAAGGTCTCTCGCTCCCTGCTTCACAGGTGACACGTTCTCAGTCCCCCGCTTCCTAGAGAAGCTTCAGTTTGGCAGAAACCCATGTGCCCCAGACAAGTTGCCCCCCACATACCTCCTCCGTTCTCGGCAGTTTCCTGGGACTCTTCATTTTCCAGATGTTTCCTCTTTTGTCGCCGTTCCATCGTACCAACTAGAAGTCTCCCTTAGAAGATGCCTCAAGAGATGTCCAACTCCTCCTCTTCCCTACAGGTTGGCCCTTCTTGGCTCTTGGGCAATTCGTTGAAATGATTCAATACAAACAAAAATAGTCAAGTCTCCTAAATGGCTGAAAAACTTGTACCACTTGGTGAAACAGCAGTAGTGCCTAGTGCTCACCAGGGCTGTTATGTTTGCAAGGTTGCCAGGCTCACAGTGGAATTCTGTGACCTCAGTGATGACATCAGAGCATTCGGTGGACCTAGGTTGAGCACAGTGTCTGCAATAGCACAGGCCCCATTTTCAAGAACAATTCCTTTTTCCCAGCCGAAGCTTTCCCGTGAAAGGGAAAGGTTCCTACCATATCTATTATAAATTGTATCATACCATGTCTATTATAAAATTCACATTTTGATTGGAGATCTTTTAATGTCTTTTCTAGAGAGATTTAATATGAATGTTTTAAATGGTCTCCAGTTTCCCTGTGGATTATTGACATTTTAAACTCTGCACTTCAATTTTCCCTCAATACGTGTAATTTTGTCACGGCTATTTCTGTACTTAAAGATGAGGAACTATATAATTGATTTCTTCATTTTTTCCCCATCTCTTTCCAAGGTACTGCATTTGATTGTGTCTTGCGACTGAGTGAAAAATGCTAGTCCTTGAGTCAGGACATTGGGCCCTTTAGCAAGTAACTCAACCTATCTGGGCTTCAGCTTCTGTATGTGCGATCAAGAGGCTTGGACTAGCTGACTTTTCAAATGCTGTGTTTCTTTGATTCACTCTCACTTACTGATCTGCTCCTTAAGAAGAGGGTCTGTTCTCATAAAGTAACAACAGTCTTTCGTACTCAGTTTGTTAGTTATATTGCCTTCTACGTATGCTTAGCTCTAAATAATTTATACGGCTCTTGTGACAATTTTTAGATCTTCTTTTTTTCTTATTTTCTTTTATAGTTTCTAATTTGTTATCGCCAGTGTAGAGGAGCCTGATTGACTTTTAAAATTTATTGATCTTGTATGTGTGTGCCTTGTTGAACCGTCTTATTAGTTCCTGCTAGTTTATCTGTGGGTTCTTTTGGGTCTCCTAGATAAATGAGCATATTAAATGTAAATAATGTGTTCTTTGGATAAAGTTTATTTTCTTGCATCTCTATATATAGAAGCAATATGTTGAATTGATTTAAATATTTAAATACTTACATACCTGTTATCACAATCTAACATTGTTTATCTTATTTTCTTTCAATCAATATTATGTTTTCAAGATTTATCCACGTGAATCCATAGAGATCTAGGTCTTTGATTTTTGACTGTTTGATATTATGTGATCACATGCATATAGCATCATTTATTTTCCATTCAAGCATTATTGGACAATTGGATTGTTTCCCTCCCTTCTCTAGAACAAACAACATTTCCTAGAATATCCCTGAAGATGTCTGACAGTCGAGAAGGGCCAGGCTGCCCGAAGGATTGCTACTTGCTTTTAGCCACCTTCCAACAGGCCGTCTCCAGCCAGCAATTTGAAGCACAGCTGAAATGAGAACTGCCCCAAATGTGAAGATCTTAGGAGCTTCCTAGAAGGTGGGAGGTTAATGATAGGCATCCTGCTGGGATCCCAGGGGAGTCTGAGCTGGCCTGAAGCTCATCTTCCTCCTCCACCTCTCAAGAGAAATGTGGAGGAAAGAAGACTTCAAAAACTGTGAGCAGGCAGAGGGAGAGATATTGGGGGCCGAAGCTGTAACTGAGGTCTTGGAGTGGGCTGTGAGCACGCAGAGCCTCTCGAGAGCCAGGCTCTGCCTTCTGAGCACTTCTCCCCTAAGGCTGCTCATAATTCACGTGATACCAGCCATATAGAGCCGACTTGGCCCACACTGTCACAGAAAGCCTTATCAGAATCTCTTCTTCTTCATACACTCTTGTGTCTGTTACTTGGTTATTGCCTTTGGTACTCCACTGATGTGAACCACAGTCGCCAGGGGATGGAGGACACTAGTGACCCATCTTGCTCTGTGGCCTCAGTCCACAGCTGGAGGGTAAGGGAAGAGGCCAAATGAAGGTCAAGAAGGAAAGATGGAGTTTGAAGAGAAGACCTGAGTTAAGGGTGTCTTCTCAAGTCTTGATGACTGAAATGTAGCTCCAGTACCTGAAGTCCTGCTTGTTCTCAAGGCTGACCGCGGGGCTGGGTGCACTCAGTGAAGGAACCGTATACACTTAGTATTTCCTTGCTTGCTCACACTTGCCCTCCTCTGATACACCCTCTGCAAGACTGATCTTCCCCTGAAACAACTTTCCACCTGCTACTGTCATCTCAGGAACATTTGCTTCCCCTTCCTAGTGTCCCCCTAGAATGCCATTGCAGCCAATTCATAATTTGATAATCATGCTGCTTACCATATTCTCAGCAACTTCTGAGAAATTTTATTCACTTTATTCCATAGTCTTCACCCATCAATAATCTTCCTTAACTTCCTAGCTGCAGGTTAACCCATTCGGAATCATTTCTTTTGCTTTCTCTTCTTTGGCAAATCCTTTCTATCTTTTAAGGTCTTTTTCTTGTCTCTCTACCATCCTGCCTTCCTGAACTTCTTTTTTTTTCGTTTAAGTAACCTTTCAATCTCCTTCCCCAATTTCCTCATAAACATTGAGAGTTTATTCCTCACACGTTAGACAGCGGTTTATGAATGGCCAGGCATAATGGACTCAGAATGAGTTGGCACCCCCGAGGTACCTGTCTTGCTGGGGAGCCACAGGTGAAGGGCTGGCTGCTGGACACATGTTTGCATGGAGTCAGGCTGAGTGGCCTCAGGGTGTTTGCTCTGCACTTGTGTGTGTTTCTCCCTAGTTGGTTTCCTTGTCCAGCCACCTGTGACCTCCCTCCATCCAGCCCAGGGAATCCTTCTCATCACAGGGGTAGGATGTTTGTCTCATTTTCCATCACATCCTTTCCCCAAAGTTTGGTTGTGAGTTGTTCCCATTCCAAAGACCTTTCCTCTTTGAAGAGAAAAGAGAAAATCTTGTCTCTCCTTTTCTCTCACTTCACTTCTGCTCTATTATCTCCTCCGTCCAGAATGGCCCACTGACTCAGATGGGTGTAGATCCAAAGATGGCAAGAAATGCCAGCAATTCTGAGATAATAATACGGATGGATCAGGAAAACTTGAAAACCTTTATCCCGCCACATTAAAAAAAATTGCACTTCCAGTGTATTCAGAGTCTCAGTGTAGAAACACAAATGATAGAGAAATTGAATTACACTCAAGTTTTTCTTTCCTCCTTTCCTGATTTATTCTAATCCTCCAAGTTAACATGATGAACTCTTTGTTGTGTAAAGTTTCAGACATTTTCTACCCATACACACTTTTCTTCTTTTCACATTAGAGTGTGAACTAGGTCACTTTCAACATGCTGTGATTCTGTGATTCACTGTCTCCCACCGAGTCATCCACGGATAAAGTCATCTGTTTCACGGAGAACTATTTCCAATAGCTAATAGCCAATGTCTGTGGAGTGCTTACTCTGTGTCGGTTTCTTGTAACTACTTTACAGATCATTTGTACAGCGTACCCATGGACCAGGTACAATTATGACCCCCAAGTGACAGATAAGTGCAGATAAGTACAAATAAATACAGAGGCCAAGTGACTTGCCCAAGACACTGGAGCAAATCAAAATCCATGCCTCTGTAATCATTTTGCTCTATTGCCTCTGTCTGGGAGGCTTGATGATTTGGCAACTAAAACCTTAAATATCATGTTCCATTTTTATATCTGTGACACAAGCGTGGGGCTGTGATACAGGGTAACTAACCTGACTACTTTTGAAAACCCTTATGCACCTGGATGAAAGTAAGCCAGGGACTGCAAGCCATAGATTTAAGGTTTCCTACCAACTTTTAAAAATAGCTTCTTGAATGCAATTTATGTAGTGTCAAGTCTAGGATGTAGTCCAAATAGTAACAGAAAAATGGAGATATGTAGAAAAATACTTAAAGTTGACAAGTATTGGGAGTGTAGTATTTTTGGGGCCAGCGTGTAGACCACAGGAAAACTTGCTGTTTCCATCCCAAAGGGAAGAGCCCTACGTTGCAACTGCCAAGGTCCCTGGGACAGCAAGTGTGCTCACTGCTTAGTAAAGAAGCATCCTCAGTTTGATAGAATCATATGGGAGCCTTACATTTGGTTAGCAGTTCTACATTCTTGATGTAATAATATTTTCAGGGTGTGGGAGGGTATCAAGCTCTGAAAATACCCTTGGAGAGATCTGCTTATTAAGTTTGGCTTTTTCAGTCTCCCTACTACTTCTTTACTAAACACCAGGCGGTTTCCTTCACTTTTCAGAACCATATTGTTTTTCCCTTCTCTAATGAACTTTGAAATACTTTTGGATGAGCTATTGAGATTGGGAAAAAATAAACATCTCTTTAAAATAAGGAAGATAATAACAATGACAAGTAGAAAAAGCTCTAAAACAGAGAATATCCTCCATTCTAGCCACTGACTGGGAGTGGAAGGTTCGTGCTCGCTGTCCAGGACGTAGAAATAAAAGCTGAGGAGGCGCTGAGGCGTCTCCTGGATCTCTATGAGCCTCCATCATTTCTGCTGAGTAGGGTTGACAGATAAAATATAGACTGTTTAGTTAAATATGAATGTTTGAAAAACAACGAGTACATTTTGAAGATAAGTATGCCCCAAATAGTTCATAGGATCTACTTATACTAAAAATAATGACTTATTATTCATGTGAAGTTCAAGTTTAACTGGGTATCCTGTATTTTTATGTCCTAAATCTGACAGCCCTACTGATGATCCACAATGGAGGCAGTTGAGGAACGGTACATGCTGGCTCTCGGACAGTCAGAAATGGCTTCAGCAGATCCAGGTACAGTATGAAATTCTTTTTGGATGTAGCTCAGAAGCCATGGCCAGCCCTTGACTGCAAGTACTGCCTCGGGTTTCCCTGAGGTGGGGTAAACCTTCCTCTTAATGGCCTTTTGGTAAGTCTGGAAGACCATATCCAAGGGGAGCCCCAAAGTCAGTTTCATCCTCACAACCATGTTTCCAATTCCTGGAATTGGCTGCATGTGACTCACAAGAGCTGAGGAGGTTTGTGGAAGTTGGGAGTGTCATAGCTTGAACCCTTTGTAGGTAAAGTTTTGCTGTTGTGAGAGTTTTAACAGGAGCAATGTGAAAGACTCCAAGTCCCCAGGTAGATAGAAATAATCCTGTCCTACCTGTGTGTATGTGACAAGTCTCTAATAGTTCAGAGAGCAAGTATCTGGTCTTAGAAAGACTGATCCAAGCTTGGATGTTTCTGGTGACAAGGCAAGGTCCTGAGTTTCAAGTTCACCTTTTATGGTTGAGGAGACAATAAGGTGGTCAGAAGGGAAATCATGGAGGAGACCTTGGCTTCATCCATCGTGCAGGCTTGTATATGTGGTTCTATGCAGATTGTGTTTCAAAGGTGGAGCTTGTTTACAACTATGAACATTCTCCGATGTGCTTTTTGGACCTTCATTCCCAGAGCGAGAGCAGTGCCGAGGCTCTAGAAATGCCATGGATATTCTGAGCTGTCAGTGGCATTTCCCCGGTACTGTTCCCTTGGTGCCGCTCCTTGAAATGTCCAAAGGGATTATCATGTGTCTTGTGGCGGGTCCTAGCATTGTGAAAGGAAGCTGCTGCACCTGGCTCAGAGGATTTCGGATGTAGTGGGAGGAGGAGTAGTACTACGACTATAAATTGTATCACAGCATATCGATTCCATCTTGAGAGTGGGGTTGGGGGGTTATGAAGGGGGGCTTTTATTGTACTTTTATACATTGTACCCTTGAAACTAATTCAATTTTTAAAAATTAATTAATTTATTTGGGGCTGCATTGGGTCTTTGTCGCTGCTAGCGGGCGTTCTCTAGTTGCAGTGAGCGGGGGCTCCTCTTGGCTGTGGTGCACGGGCTTCTCATTGCAGTGGCTTCTCTTGTTGCAGAGCATGGTCTCTAGGCACGCAGGCTTCCGTAGTTGTGGCACGTGGGCTCGGTTGATGTGGCACACGGGCTCTAGAGCGCAGGCTCAGTAGTTGTGGCGCGCGGGCTTAGTTACTCGGTGGCACGTGGGATGTTCCCAGACCAGGGCTCGAACCCATGACCCCTGCATTCGCAGGCATATTCTTAACCACTGCTCCACCAGGGAAGCCCCATAATTCAGTTTTTTATAAAGAGAAGATTCCTAATATTATTCCAAAATTTTAAAAATATGTAATTGGATAACACTATGAAAAATTAACTGATATATTCTTTTATTATTTCTCTTTGCTCCCTGGATCTTTTTCCCCATCCAGTCAGCTAGGCACTCTGAGTTCACTGCATTAGGAAGGTAAAGACTCGGCAGAAATGAGGGAGAAAAACAGAAAAGTCTCAGCTTTGGAATGTTCACAACGGAGGCCACAGTAGAACAGGTGAGAATTCTGTGAACCAAAAATAAATGTCGTCTCAAATGCAAAAAAGTATTCTCTGCACTGGGAGGCAGGAGAGGGAGGGAGGGAAGGACTGAAGGAGAGAGATCAGTGTGGCCAGGGACATGGAGACTGTGCTTAAGGACGATATGCCCAGGAAGAGAATCAGAATCTGGAGAAGATTCAGCCTGCACGTGATCATTGCCTCCAGCCAGCACCCTCATCTCAGACGTTGGGAAATTCAGAGAGAGAGTGGGAGTACGTCAGGAGGGCCACGCGCATAGTCTGTGTGGCAGGGGTTGTGGCCGTTCCCTATTTGTGAGGAGTCCCCAGCAATTTGCAGGCCTCTTCTGGAAAATGCTGGCGGACGTCTCTAGTGCTTATGTGAAAGCTTGTTCACAAACCTTGAAAGATACAGATGTAGATGACAGATAGATGCATAGATAGAAAAATGTCATTAAATAAAAGCTCCAGGAAAGGTTTGGAAAATGCCCTTTATTGCATAGGACGCTTCTATTGTCATATGATGTTAGACTGAGTGCCGGTCCCTTCATCCTCCTTCAGACCACGGCATTCTGTCTGCTACTCTCCCGAGGGTCCTTTCTTCTCCCTGGAAGGGATAAAACAAATGAGGTAGAACAGGAAGAGACAAGAAGCACTCCGAGCTCTGCTGGTCAGGGTTACCCTCCAGCATTGCCTTAATGCTCAGAGCCACACACACCACAGTGAGCTTGGCTCCAGATCTACTACCACGCAACGAAGGTTCTGGAACATTTCCATATCTCGGGGGACCTCATTTCCACGTGACTCTCTTTCATATTCCCCTTTGTCACAGAAGGCTAGGTCCAGTGGTCCGGGTGAGATCTCGGCTCAGGCCCAAGGCTCTCAGACCTCAAAATTCTGGTCCTGCAAGGGCCCCTGTCCTCTCTTGAGACCACTCCTGGCTCTCTCTGCCGAGAAGGAGCTGCTGGCAGTACGTCCTCTAAGAGTTGAGGTCCATCGTGCAGACCCTGAGAAAACTCCTAGGAAAAGGCTCCACCTTCTTGTTTACGTCAACAGAGGTCAATGCCTTTGTTAGTGCTGGGTGTGTCCCATTTGATGCAACTGCAGAGCCATTAGGTAAACCAGCACATGTGTGCGGCCCCTTCCCTTAGACTCCTCTGGGCCCTCGTGACATAGGCTCAGAAGACTGCCAGCCTCAAGCCTTACCTCTTCCAAGGGACGGCCACACCGTCTTCCAGGATCTTCTGTCCCATGAATCTCAGTTGCTGTTTGGAACTCAAAGGAGAGAAAAGACCCTGCCTGCGGGATCTCTTTGGGCTGGGGCCTTCCCCCGTGGGCTGCTCTCCCTCATTCTCCTTTTCTTCTTGCTTCTCTACCTCCTTCTGCTCCTCCTTCTCCTCCTCCTCCTCCTCCTCCTCGTTCTCCTCCTCCTCCTCCTCGTCCTCTTCCTCAGGGGTGCTCTCGGATTCCACATTGCCCATCCGCTGGGCCATGGTGAGATGAAAGGCACGGCAGCTGAAGCCCTGCAGGATGCCGCCCTTCACGTGCTGCTGGAGGATCTCCAAGGTGGGGAAGACCCGGCAGCAGGCCATGCACCTGAAGCCGGTCTCCATGGTCAGCATCCAGTCCGCTGTCTTGGCGCTGGGGCTCTCCTCGACGGCAGGTGGCCCTGATGGGCTGCCTGGCTCTGCCCTTTCCTCATACTCTTTCTCCTCCCCAGTGGGCTCACTGTCAGACAGGAGGCTTTCGGTGCACACATCAGAAGAGGGGTCAGTGGCTACTGCGCACACATCCTCAGGAAGGGTCACTTCTTCTATCCTCAGCTGCTTTTCAGGCAACTCCAAGGGTTTCTTTGTCTTCCAGGAGACAGCGACACCCTTGTTCACTTGTACCTGCATGTAGTATATTTTCATGCCCCTTTCCTCTTTGTCTGGGTGCAGATAGTTCTTACAGGGTGAAGAGGGTGAGGAGGAGACACAGTGTGATGGGGAAGCGGTCTCTCCTTCTTCCTGATCCTGGGCTAGGGGTGGTCTAGGCTGGGCAGTGTCTCGATGAAATCTCCGGATTCCTGAAAAAGGAAATTAAAATCATAATAACATGCATGGGCCATGCCGGAAGCTGAGGGAGCAGGTGTGGTAGACGAGAGAGGGACATTGGCACGACATAGCAATGTCGTGAGCTTGGTGTCCGTTGGCCGTAGGACGGAGTGGTGTATGTGGTGTCATCTGTGGGCTTTTCATGTGCGTGGGGGGGTATACTGGAGCGGTGTCTGTATACAGGGGTGTGGAGTATGGTGGTGAGGGCTGTAGTATGTGAGGGATGCGGCTGGATGCGTGTACGATGAGGAGTGTGAGTTTGGGAATATCGGTGGTGCATTCCTTGTGGAATGGGGCTGTGGTGCAGGAGAGTACTGTGGAGCACGTGCTTGGGGTTGATGTGCACTGAGAAGGGCTGTGCCTGGAGGGCGCGTGTATGTGTGAGCTGTGTGCACCTGAGCTGGATGGTCCTGCTCTCAGGCTGGAGGTGTATGATGCAGAACTCTGTCCTTCTCTGGAAGCAAAGGCAAAGACAAAGCCTACATTTTCCTCTGAAGATGCTTAATCTGGTCCCTCTTCCCTCCACCTCAAGCCCAGACCTTTCCGGCCCCTGCTCCTTGACTTCCCCACCATGGTAGTAGCAGTATTCACACACACACCCCCAGACTCAGCTGGCATCCACGCCCTCGGAACAGCTCAGCCATCCTGCCCAGGCTCCTCCACAGAGCCCTCATCACCTCTGATGACCCTGGATTTCCTCTCAGCCTCCCTGGGATCTGTGTGCCTCCTGCTTCACAGCCAAGCACCCCGTCACCTGAGGAGCCCCACGCCCTTACCAGCGTAGCTGAGCTTGCGCAGAGTAGAAGTACAGAAGAAGTATTTAGAGGCAGAGGAGACCTCCACTGCCCCTGGGCTGCAGCCTTGGGCCACCACAGTGGATCCAAGCCGAGGGGGATCCTCTTGTGACTTCGAGATTCCTGAGGGAGGAATGAAAGGCTCAGGGTGGGTTCATCAGTCCTCTGTCCACAAATATTTACTGAGTGTGTGACACGTGTCAGGTGCAGTGAATACACACAGTTGAGAGTGTGGTTCCCAGTGGATCCTCCAGGATTTAATTGCAATCAATACTTATTCTCTCACTGTCTAGTTGGTAATGTAGGCCTCGGTGGTGACTGTGAGTGTGTGGGAAGAGTGAGTGATGTGTATCAGTTAAGTCTGTGGTAAGTGTGGGGTTGGCATGGGGAGCACAGTGCAGACGTGTCTATCTGTGTCTGTGGCCTTTGTGTGCATGGTTTCTGTTCACAAGTCAGGAATTCTGGGACATGTAACGTTTCCTCATTACATGGTGTGGCTTGTATTTATGGTGTGTGTTCATTCATTCATTCACCAAGATTCAGTAAGCAGCTACTCCTGTGTATCCGGCACTCTTCCATTGTTGTAGTCTTTGGTAACGCTGCACATTCTAGTAGGGGAAGACACACACTAAACAAAACTACAATAAATATATAATACATCAGCTGGTGGTAAGTATATAAGGGTTGCCAGACTTAGCGAACAAGAATACAAGGCACCCAGTTAAATTTCAGTTTCAGATAAACCCAGAATAATCTTTTAGTGTAAGTATTCCCATGCAGTATTTGGCCTGACTTAGTTTTAGTGTACGTATAGCCCATACAATATGTGGGACATACGGATACTGAAAAATTACTTGTTGTTTATCTGGAATTCAAATTGAACTGGATAGCCCATATTTTCTCTGGCAATCCTGACATGGGTTACTGAGACTGTGGTTTACTGTGGTTTGTACAAAGCGGGTCTGGCATTACGCAAGAATGTGTTATAAGTGTGGTGTGTATGACACGTGACTGGTTCTTATAGAGGTATTTAGAGATGGCTGAAGTTAGCTGTGTTTGTGCAAGAGTTGAGGAGATACATGTATATAGTGTGTGTGTGTGTGTGTGTCCTATATATATAGTGTGTGTTTCTATATACATATCTCATCTCCAGCGTTTGTTGTTGGAGGAGAGGATTGTGATACAGGTGGGTTGTATGAGAACGTAGTATAGGAGGGATGCGTGTATATACCTCCATGTGCTCTGTGTGGTTTACTAAAGAAGTTATATGTGGGGTGTGTGATATTTTTGCTGTTTCAGAGTGTACATGGGTGTATGAGTTACTGTCTCATAAAACACCCCTAACAAGAATTCTGTATACACTCTTACGTACACCGAGTGTCAGCCAGGTCCAGGCAGGGTGACAAGAACTTTACCATGCAGACTTTATATCTGGTAAGCACTCTACCCCCATTCATCTCGCTCTTCTCTGCACTACCACACACACACACACACACACACACACACTCACACACACACACACACAGGAACATAGGGCAAAATATTCTGAATGGTCAGGGGCAGTCATTGCCTTCCCCAGCCTGTCCCCGCCACTGCCTGGAAATCTGCCTGCTGTCTAGAGCTCCATTCCCAGGGCCCATCCTACAGTCTCCAGGGCCCTGGGCCTGGTAGGAGCTACTGGGCTCTAATCTGGGGCAGAGGCCTCTAGCTGGAGCTCTGGGGTGACCACCCCTCTCCCAGGGCAAGCTACTCGCCTCCATTTAATGCACGCAGGCACCACGTGGCCCGTGGCTCTCAGAGCTCCCCGCAGGACCCTGAGGCCATTTCTCACCCCCGCTCACGCGGTCTCAGTCTCTGGAAAACCCTTCCCTTCCCTTGATCTCCTTTGGGAAATTCTTCCTGTTGAAGGAATAAAACCTCCTTGCTTTCAATATGACACCATCCCTAGACAAACAATCTTCTTTCAAAGTGCATTCCACTTGTCAAGATATTTTTCAACAGGGCCTTCAACTCATGGGGCTTCTCCTTCCACTTTGGTAAAAGGGGCCAAGCAACTCATGGGTCTCTCTCAGCATCCTTGCATCCTTCACATCCCCCACCTCATGACCCCAAGGAAAGATCCAAGAGCATAAGAGAGAAATCGGGGACTGAGAAAAGCTGCACCTCTAGGTCTGTGCAAGCAGGATGCAGCCTGCTGTGAGTCCGACAAAGCTCCAGGCCCGGCTGCCCCAGGAGAGAGTCCTCAGACCAGCGGAGCTGACCTCCCATCTCCCAGGGGGCATCTGGCTGTTCTGTGCCGTCTCACACCACAGGGACCCTCCGGATAGATACGGCAGCATCAGTGAGACAAGGTCTCTCGCTCCCTGCTTCACAGGTGACACGTTCTCAGTCCCCCGCTTCCTAGAGAAGCTTCAGTTTGGCAGAAACCCATGTGCCCCAGACAAGTTGCCCCCCACATACCTCCTCCGTTCTCGGCAGTTTCCTGGGACTCTTCATTTTCCAGATGTTTCCTCTTTTGTCGCCGTTCCATCGTACCAACTAGAAGTCTCCCTTAGAAGATGCCTCAAGAGATGTCCAACTCCTCCTCTTCCCTACAGGTTGGCCCTTCTTGGCTCTTGGGCAATCCGTTGAAATGATTCAATACAAACAAAAATAGTCAAGTCTCCTAAATGGCTGAAAAACTTGTACCACTTGGTGAAACAGCAGTAGTGCCTAGTGCTCACCAGGGCTGTTATGTTTGCAAGGTTGCCAGGCTCACAGTGGAATTCTGTGACCTCAGTGATGACATCAGAGCATTCGGTGGACCTAGGTTGAGCACAGTGTCTGCAATAGCACAGGCCCCATTTTCAAGAACAATTCCTTTTTCCCAGCCGAAGCTTTCCCGTGAAAGGGAAAGGTTCCTACCATATCTATTATAAATTGTATCATACCATGTCTATTATAAAATTCACATTTTGATTGGAGATCTTTTAATGTCTTTTCTAGAGAGATTTAATATGAATGTTTTAAATGGTCTCCAGTTTCCCTGTGGATTATTGACATTTTAAACTCTGCACTTCAATTTTCCCTCAATACGTGTAATTTTGTCACGGCTATTTCTGTACTTAAAGATGAGGAACTATATAATTGATTTCTTCATTTTTTCCCCATCTCTTTCCAAGGTACTGCATTTGATTGTGTCTTGCGACTGAGTGAAAAATGCTAGTCCTTGAGTCAGGACATTGGGCCCTTTAGCAAGTAACTCAACCTATCTGGGCTTCAGCTTCTGTATGTGCGATCAAGAGGCTTGGACTAGCTGACTTTTCAAATGCTGTGTTTCTTTGATTCACTCTCACTTACTGATCTGCTCCTTAAGAAGAGGGTCTGTTCTCATAAAGTAACAACAGTCTTTCGTACTCAGTTTGTTAGTTATATTGCCTTCTACGTATGCTTAGCTCTAAATAATTTATACGGCTCTTGTGACAATTTTTAGATCTTCTTTTTTTCTTATTTTATTTTATAGTTTCTAATTTGTTATCGCCAGTGTAGAGGAGCCTGATTGACTTTTAAAATTTATTGATCTTGTATGTGTGTGCCTTGTTGAACCGTCTTATTAGTTCCTGCTAGTTTATCTGTGGGTTCTTTTGGGTCTCCTAGATAAATGAGCATATTAAATGTAAATAATGTGTTCTTTGGATAAAGTTTATTTTCTTGCATCTCTATATATAGAAGCAATATGTTGAATTGATTTAAATATTTAAATACTTACATACCTGTTATCACAATCTAACATTCTTTATCTTATTTTCTTTCAATCAATATTATGTTTTCAAGATTTATCCACGTGAATCCATAGAGATCTAGGTCTTTGATTTTTGACTGTTTGATATTATGTGATCACATGCATATAGCATCATTTATTTTCCATTCAAGCATTATTGGACAATTGGATTGTTTCCCTCCCTTCTCTAGAACAAACAACATTTCCTAGAATATCCCTGAAGATGTCTGACAGTCGAGAAGGGCCAGGCTGCCCGAAGGATTGCTACTTGCTTTTAGCCACCTTCCAACAGGCCGTCTCCAGCCAGCAATTTGAAGCACAGCTGAAATGAGAACTGCCCCAAATGTGAAGATCTTAGGAGCTTCCTAGAAGGTGGGAGGTTAATGATAGGCATCCTGCTGGGATCCCAGGGGAGTCTGAGCTGGCCTGAAGCTCATCTTCCTCCTCCACCTCTCAAGAGAAATGTGGAGGAAAGAAGACTTCAAAAACTGTGAGCAGGCAGAGGGAGAGATATTGGGGGCCGAAGCTGTAACTGAGGTCTTAGAGTGGGCTGTGAGCACGCAGAGCCTCTCGAGAGCCAGGCTCTGCCTTCTGAGAACTTCTCCCCTAAGGCTGCTCATAATTCACGTGATACCAGCCATATAGAGCCGACTTGGCCCACACTGTCACAGAAAGCCTTATCAGAATCTCTTCTTCTTCATACACTCTTGTGTCTGTTACTTGGTTATTGCCTTTGGTACTCCACTGATGTGAACCACAGTCGCCAGGGGATGGAGGACACTAGTGACCCATCTTGCTCTGTGGCCTCAGTCCACAGCTGGAGGGTAAGGGAAGAGGCCAAATGAAGGTCAAGAAGGAAAGATGGAGTTTGAAGAGAAGACCTGAGTTAAGGGTGTCTTCTCAAGTCTTGATGACTGAAATGTAGCTCCAGTACCTGAAGTCCTGCTTGTTCTCAAGGCTGACCGCGGGGCTGGGTGCACTCAGTGAAGGAACCGTATACACTTAGTATTTCCTTGCTTGCTCACACTTGCCCTCCTCTGATACACCCTCTGCAAGACTGATCTTCCCCTGAAACAACTTTCCCCCTGCTACTGTCATCTCAGGAACATTTGCTTCACCTCCCTAGTGTCCCCCTAGAATGCCATTGCAGCCAATTCATAATTTGATAATCATGCTGCTTACCATATTCTCAGCAACTTCTGAGAAATTTTATGCACTTTATTCCATAGTCTTCACCCATCAATAATCTTCCTTAACTTCCTAGCTGCAGGTTAACCCATTCGGAATCATTTCTTTTGCTTTCTCTTCTTTGGCAAATCCTTTCTATCTTTTAAGGTCTTTTTCTTGTCTCTCTACCATCCTGCCTTCCTGAACTTCTTTTTTTTTTCGTTTAAGTAACCTTTCAATCTCCTTCCCCAATTTCCTCATAAACATTGAGAGTTTATTCCTCACACGTTAGACAGCGGTTTATGAATGGCCAGGCATAATGGACTCAGAATGAGTTGGCACCCCCGAGGTACCTGTCTTGCTGGGGAGCCACAGGTGAAGGGCTGTCTGCTGGACACATGTTTGCATGGAGTCAGGCTGACTGGCCTCAGGGTGTTTGCTCTGCACTTGTGTGTGTTTCTCCCTAGTTGGTTTCCTTGTCCAGCCACCTGTGACCTCCCTCCATCCAGCCCAGGGAATCCTTCTCATCACAGGGGTAGGATGTTTGTCTCATTTTCCATCACATCCTTTCCCCAAAGTTTGGTTGTGAGTTGTTCCCATTCCAAAGACCTTTCCTCTTTGAAGAGAAAAGAGAAAATCTTGTCTCTCCTTTTCTCTCACTTCACTTCTGCTCTATTATCTCCTCCGTCCAGAATGGCCCACTGACTCAGATGGGTGTAGATCCAAAGATGGCAAGAAATGCCAGCAATTCTGAGATAATAATACGGATGGATCAGGAAAACTTGAAAACCTTTATCCCGCCACATTAAAAAAAATTGCACTTCCAGTGTATTCAGAGTCTCAGTGTAGAAACACAAATGATAGAGAAATTGAATTACACTCAAGTTTTTCTTTCCTCCTTTCCTGATTTATTCTAATCCTCCAAGTTAACATGATGAACTCTTTGTTGTGTAAAGTTTCAGACATTTTCTACCCATGCACACTTTTCTTCTTTTCACATTAGAGTGTGAACTAGGTCACTTTCAACATGCTGTGATTCTGTGATTCACTGTCTCCCACCGAGTCATCCACGGATAAAGTCATCTGTTTCACGGAGAACTATTTCCAATAGCTAATAGCCAATGTCTGTGGAGTGCTTACTCTGTGTCGGTTTCTTGTAACTACTTTACAGATCATTTGTACAGCGTACCCATGGACCAGGTACAATTATGACCCCCAAGTGACAGATAAGTGCAGATAAGTACAAATAAATACAGAGGCCAAGTGACTTGCCCCAGACACTGGAGCAAATCAAAATCCATGCCTCTGTAATCATTTTGCTCTATTGCCTCTGTCTGGGAGGCTTGATGATTTGGCAACTAAAACCTTAAATATCATGTTCCATTTTTATATCTGTGACACAAGCGTGGGGCTGTGATACAGGGTAACTAACCTGACTACTTTTGAAAACCCTTATGCACCTGGATGAAAGTAAGCCAGGGACTGCAAGCCATAGATTTAAGGTTTCCTACCAACTTTTAAAAATAGCTTCTTGAATGCAATTTATGTAGTGTCAAGTCTAGGATGTAGTCCAAATAGTAACAGAAAAATGGAGATATGTAGAAAAATACTTAAAGTTGACAAGTATTGGGAGTGTAGTATTTTTGGGGCCAGCGTGTAGACCACAGGAAAACTTGCTGTTTCCATCCCAAAGGGAAGAGCCCTACGTTGCAACTGCCAAGGTCCCTGGGACAGCAAGTGTGCTCACTGCTTAGTAAAGAAGCATCCTCAGTTTGATAGAATCATATGGGAGCCTTACATTTGGTTAGCAGTTCTACATTCTTGATGTAATAATATTTTCAGGGTGTGGGAGGGTATCAAGCTCTGAAAATACCCTTGGAGAGATCTGCTTATTAAGTTTGGCTTTTTCAGTCTCCCTACTACTTCTTTACTAAACACCAGGCGGTTTCCTTCACTTTTCAGAACCATATTGTTTTTCCCTTCTCTAATGAACTTTGAAATACTTTTGGATGAGCTATTGAGATTGGGAAAAAATAAACATCTCTTTAAAATAAGGAAGATAATAACAATGACAAGTAGAAAAAGCTCTAAAACAGAGAATATCCTCCATTCTAGCCACTGACTGGGAGTGGAAGGTTCGTGCTCGCTGTCCAGGACGTAGAAATAAAAGCTGAGGAGGCGCTGAGGCGTCTCCTGGATCTCTATGAGCCTCCATCATTTCTGCTGAGTAGGGTTGACAGATAAAATATAGACTGTTTAGTTAAATATGAATGTTTGAAAAACAACGAGTACATTTTGAAGATAAGTATGCCCCAAATAGTTCATAGGATCTACTTATACTAAAAATAATGACTTATTATTCATGTGAAGTTCAAGTTTAACTGGGTATCCTGTATTTTTATGTCCTAAATCTGACAGCCCTACTGATGATCCACAATGGAGGCAGTTGAGGAACGGTACATGCTGGCTCTCGGACAGTCAGAAATGGCTTCAGCAGATCCAGGTACAGTATGAAATTCTTTTTGGATGTAGCTCAGAAGCCATGGCCAGCCCTTGACTGCAAGTACTGCCTCGGGTTTCCCTGAGGTGGGGTAAACCTTCCTCTTAATGGCCTTTTGGTAAGTCTGGAAGACCATATCCAAGGGGAGCCCCAAAGTCAGTTTCATCCTCACAACCATGTTTCCAATTCCTGGAATTGGCTGCATGTGACTCACAAGAGCTGAGGAGGTTTGTGGAAATTGGGAGTGTCATAGCTTGAACCCTTTGTAGGTAAAGTTTTGCTGTTGTGAGAGTTTTAACAGGAGCAATGTGAAAGACTCCAAGTCCCCAGGTAGATAGAAATAATCCTGTCCTACCTGTGTGTATGTGACAAGTCTCTAATAGTTCAGAGAGCAAGTATCTGGTCTTAGAAAGACTGATCCAAGCTTGGATGTTTCTGGTGACAAGGCAAGGTCCTGAGTTTCAAGTTCACCTTTTATGGTTGAGGAGACAATAAGGTGGTCAGAGGGGAAATCATGGAGGAGACCTTGGCTTCATCCATCGTGCAGGCTTGTATATGTGGTTCTATGCAGATTGTGTTTCAAAGGTGGAGCTTGTTTACAACTATGAACATTCTCCGATGTGCTTTTTGGACCTTCATTCCCAGAGCGAGAGCAGTGCCGAGGCTCTAGAAATGCCATGGATATTCTGAGCTGTCAGTGGCATTTCCCCGGTACTGTTCCCTTGGTGCCGCTCCTTGAAATGTCCAAAGGGATTATCATGTGTCTTGTGGCGGGTCCTAGCATTGTGAAAGGAAGCTGCTGCACCTGGCTCAGAGGATTTCGGATGTGGTGGGAGGAGGAGTAGTACTACGACTATAAATTGTATCACAGCATATCGATTCCATCTTTAGAGTGGGGTTGGGGGGTTATGAAGGGGGCTTTTATTGTACTTTTATACATTGTACCCTTGAAACTAATTCAATTTTTAAAAATTAATTAATTTATTTGGGGCTGCATTGGGTCTTTGTCGCTGCTAGCGGGCGTTCTCTAGTTGCAGTGAGCGGGGGCTCCTCTTGGCTGTGGTGCACGGGCTTCTCATTGCAGTGGCTTCTCTTGTTGCAGAGCATGGTCTCTAGGCACGCAGGCTTCCGTAGTTGTGACACGTGGGCTCGGTTGATGTGGCACACGGGCTCTAGAGCGCAGGCTCAGTAGTTGTGGCGCACGGGCTTAGTTACTCCGTGGCACGTGGGATGTTCCCAGACCAGGGCTCGAACCCATGACCCCTGCATTCGCAGGCATATTCTTAACCACTGCTCCACCAGGGAAGCCCGATAATTCAGTTTTTTATAAAGAGAAGATTCCTAATATTATTCCAAAATTTTAAAAATATGTAGTTGGATAACACTATGAAAAATTAACTGATATATTCTTTTATTATTTCTCTTTGCTCCCTGGATCTTTTTCCCCATCCAGTCAGCTAGGCACTCTGAGTTCACTGCATTAGGAAGGTAAAGACTCAGCAGAAATGAGGGAGAAAAACAGAAAAGTCTCAGCTTTGGAATGTTCACAACGGAGGCCACAGTAGAACAGGTGAGAATTCTGTGAACCAAAAATAAATGTCGTCTCAAATGCAAAAAAGTATTCTCTGCACTGGGAGGCAGGAGAGGGAGGGAGGGAAGGACTGAAGGAGAGAGATCAGTGTGGCCAGGGACATGGAGACTGTGCTTAAGGACGATATGCCCAGGAAGAGAATCAGAATCTGGAGAAGATTCAGCCTGCACGTGATCATTGCCTCCAGTCAGCACCCTCATCTCAGACGTTGGGAAATTCAGAGAGAGAGTGGGAGTACGTCAGGAGGGCCACGCGCATAGTCTGTGTGGCAGGGGTTGTGGCCGTTCCCTATTTGTGAGGAGTCCCCAGCAATTTGCAGGCCTCTTCTGGAAAATGCTGGCGGGCGTCTCTAGTGCTTATGTGAAAGCTTGTTCACAAACCTTGAAAGATACAGATGTAGATGACAGATAGATGCATAGATAGAAAAATGTCATTAAATAAAAGCTCCAGGAAAGGTTTGGAAAATGCCCTTTATTGCATAGGACGCTTCTATTGTCATATGATGTTAGACTGAGTGCCGGTCCCTTCATCCTCCTTCAGACCACGGCATTCTGTCTGCTACTCTCCCGAGGGTCCTTTCTTCTCCCTGGAAGGGATAAAACAAATGAGGTAGAACAGGAAGAGACAAGAAGCACTCCGAGCTCTGCTGGTCAGGGTTACCCTCCAGCATTGCCTTAATGCTCAGAGCCACACACACCACAGTGAGCTTGGCTCCAGATCTACTACCACGCAACGAAGGTTCTGGAACATTTCCATATCCCGGGGGACCTCATTTCCACGTGACTCTCTTTCATATTCCCCTTTGTCACAGAAGGCTAGGTCCAGTGGTCCGGGTGAGATCTCGGCTCAGGCCCAAGGCTCTCAGACCTCAAAATTCTGGTCCTGCAAGGGCCCCTGTCCTCTCTTGAGACCACTCCTGGCTCTCTCTGCCGAGAAGGAGCTGCTGGCAGTACGTCCTCTAAGAGTTGAGGTCCATCGTGCAGACCCTGAGAAAACTCCTAGGAAAAGGCTCCACCTTCTTGTTTACGTCAACAGAGGTCAATGCCTTTGTTAGTGCTGGGTGTGTCCCATTTGATGCAACTGCAGAGCCATTAGGTAAACCAGCACATGTGTGCGGCCCCTTCCCTTAGACTCCTCTGGGCCCTCGTGACATAGGCTCAGAAGACTGCCAGCCTCAAGCCTTACCTCTTCCAAGGGACGGCCACACCGTCTTCCAGGATCTTCTGTCCCATGAATCTCAGTTGCTGTTTGGAACTCAAAGGAGAGAAAAGACCCTGCCTGCGGGGTCTCTTTGGGCTGGGGCCTTCCCCCGTGGGCTGCTCTCCCTCATTCTCCTTTTCTTCTTGCTTCTCTACCTCCTTCTGCTCCTCCTCCTCCTCCTCCTCCTCCTCCTCCTCGTTCTCCTCCTCCTCCTCCTCGTCCTCTTCCTCAGGGGTGCTCTCGGATTCCACATTGCCCATCCGCTGGGCCATGGTGAGATGAAAGGCACGGCAGCTGAAGCCCTGCAGGATGCCGCCCTTCACATGCTGCTGGAGGATCTCCAAGGTGGGGAAGACCCGGCAGCAGGCCATGCACCTGAAGCCGGTCTCCATGGTCAGCATCCAGTCCGCTGTCTTGGCGCTGGGTCTCTCCTCGACGGCAGGTGGCCCTGATGGGCTGCCTGGCTCTGCCCTTTCCTCATACTCTTTCTCCTCCCCAGTGGGCTCACTGTCAGACAGGAGGCTTTCGGTGCACACATCAGAAGAGGGGTCAGTGGCTACTGCGCACACATCCTCAGGAAGGGTCACTTCTTCTATCCTCAGCTGCTTTTCAGGCAACTCCCAGGGTTTCTTTGTCTTCCAGGAGACAGCGACACCCTTGTTCACTTGTACCTGCATGTAGTATATTTTCATGCCCCTTTCCTCTTTGTCTGGGTGCAGATAGTTCTTACAGGGTGAAGAGGGTGAGGAGGAGACACAGTGTGATGGGGAAGCGGTCTCTCCTTCTTCCTGATCCTGGGCTAGGGGTGGTCTAGGCTGGGCAGTGTCTCGATGAAATCTCCGGATTCCTGAAAAAGGAAATTAAAATCATAATAACATGCATGGGCCATGCCGGAAGCTGAGGGAGCAGGTGTGGTAGACGAGAGAGGGACATTGGCACGACATAGCAATGTCGTGAGCTTGGTGTCCGTTGGCCGTAGGACGGAGTGGTGTATGTGGTGTCATCTGTGGGCTTTTCATGTGCGTGGGGGGGTATACTGGAGCGGTGTCTGTATACAGGGGTGTGGAGTATGGTGGTGAGGGCTGTAGTATGTGAGGGATGCGGCTGGATGCGTGTACGATGAGGAGTGTGAGTTTGGGAATATCGGTGGTGCATTCCTTGTGGAATGGGGCTGTGGTGCAGGAGAGTACTGTGGAGCACGTGCTTGGGGTTGATGTGCACTGAGAAGGGCTGTGCCTGGAGGGCGCGTGTATGTGTGAGCTGTGTGCACCTGAGCTGGATGGTCCTGCTCTCAGGCTGGAGGTGTATGATGCAGAACTCTGTCCTTCTCTGGAAGCAAAGGCAAAGACAAAGCCTACATTTTCCTCTGAGGATGCTTAATCTGGTCCCTCTTCCCTCCACCTCAAGCCCAGACCTTTCCGGCCCCTGCTCCTTGACTTCCCCACCATGGTAGTAGCAGTATTCACACACACACCCCCAGACTCAGCTGGCATCCACGCCCTCGGAACAGCTCAGCCATCCTGCCCAGGCTCCTCCACAGAGCCCTCATCACCTCTGATGACCCTGGATTTCCTCTCAGCCTCCCTGGGATCTGTGTGCCTCCTGCTTCACAGCCAAGCACCCCGTCACCTGAGGAGCCCCACGCCCTTACCAGCGTAGCTGAGCTTGCGCAGAGTAGAAGTACAGAAGAAGTATTTAGAGGCAGAGGAGACCTCCACTGCCCCTGGGCTGCAGCCTTGGGCCACCACAGTGGATCCAAGCCGAGGGGGATCCTCTTGTGACTTCGAGATTCCTGAGGGAGGAATGAAAGGCTCAGGGTGGGTTCATCAGTCCTCTGTCCACAAATATTTACTGAGTGTGTGACACGTGTCAGGTGCAGTGAATACACACAGTTGAGAGTGTGGTTCCCAGTGGATCCTCCAGGATTTAATTCCAATCAATACTTATTCTCTCACTGTCTAGTTGGTAATGTAGGCCTCGGTGGTGACTGTGAGTGTGTGGGAAGAGTGAGTGATGTGTATCAGTTAAGTCTGTGGTAAGTGTGGGGTTGGCATGGGGAGCACAGTGCAGACGTGTCTATCTGTGTCTGTGGCCTTTGTGTGCATGGTTTCTGTTCACAAGTCAGGAATTCTGGGACATGTAACGTTTCCTCATTACATGGTGTGGCTTGTATTTATGGTGTGTGTTCATTCATTCATTCACCAAGATTCAGTAAGCAGCTACTCCTGTGTATCCGGCACTCTTCCATTGTTGTAGTCTTTGGTAACGCTGCACATTCTAGTAGGGGAAGACACACACTAAACAAAACTACAATAAATATATAATACATCAGCTGGTGGTAAGTATATAAGGGTTGCCAGACTTAGCGAACAAGAATACAAGGCACCCAGTTAAATTTCAGTTTCAGATAAACCCAGAATAATCTTTTAGTGTAAGTATTCCCATGCAGTATTTGGCCTGACTTAGTTTTAGTGTAAGTATAGCCCATACAATATGTGGGACATACGGATACTGAAAAATTACTTGTTGTTTATATGGAATTCAAATTGAACTGGATAGCCCATATTTTCTCTGGCAATCCTGACATGGGTTACTGAGACTGTGGTTTACTGTGGTTTGTACAAAGCGGGTCTGGCATTACGCAAGAATGTGTTATAAGTGTGGTGTGTATGACACGTGACTGGTTCTTATAGAGGTATTTAGAGATGGCTGAAGTTAGCTGTGTTTGTGCAAGAGTTGAGGAGATACATGTATATAGTGTGTGTGTGTGTGTGTGTCCTATATATATAGTGTGTGTGTCTATATACATATCTCATCTCCAGCGTTTGGTGTTGGAGGAGAGGATTGTGATACAGGTGGGTTGTATGAGAACGTAGTATAGGAGGGATGCGTGTATATACCTCCATGTGCTCTGTGTGGTTTACTAAAGAAGTTATATGTGGGGTGTGTGATATTTTTGCTGTATCAGAGTGTACATGGGTGTATGAGTTACTGTCTCATAAAACACCCCTAACAAGAATTCTGTATACACTCTTACGTACACCGAGTGTCAGCCAGGTCCAGGCAGGGTGACAAGAACTTTACCATGCAGACTTTATATCTGGTAAGCACTCTACCCCCATTCATCTCGCTCTTCTCTGCACTACCACACACACACACACACACACACACACACTCACACACACACACACACAGGAACATAGGGCAAAATATTCTGAATGGTCAGGGGCAGTCATTGCCTTCCCCAGCCTGTCCCAGCCACTGCCTGGAAATCTGCCTGCTGTCTAGAGCTCCATTCCCAGGGCCCATCCTACAGTCTCCAGGGCCCTGGGCCTGGTAGGAGCTACTGGGCTCTAATCTGGGGCAGAGGCCTCTAGCTGGAGCTCTGGGGTGACCACCCCTCTCCCAGGGCAAGCTACTCGCCTCCATTTAATGCACGCAGGCACCACGTGGCCCGTGGCTCTCAGAGCTCCCCGCAGGACCCTGAGGCCATTTCTCACCCCCGCTCACGCGGTCTCAGTCTCTGGAAAACCCTTCCCTTCCCTTGATCTCCTTTGGGAAATTCTTCCTGTTGAAGGAATAAAACCTCCTTGCTTTCAATATGACACCATCCCTAGACAAACAATCTTCTTTCAAAGTGCATTCCACTTGTCAAGATATTTTTCAACAGGGCCTTCAACTCATGGGGCTTCTCTTTCCACTTTGGTAAAAGAGGCCAAGCAACTCATGGGTCTCTCTCAGCATCCTTGCATCCTTCACATCCCCCACCTCATGACCCCAAGGAAAGATCCAAGAGCATAAGAGAGAAATCGGGGACTGAGAAAAGCTGCACCTCTAGGTCTGTGCAAGCAGGATGCAGCCTGCTGTGAGTCCGACAAAGCTCCAGGCCCGGCTGCCCCAGGAGAGAGTCCTCAGACCAGCGGAGCTGACCTCCCATCTCCCAGGGGGCCTCTGGCCGTTCTGTGCCGTCTCACACCACAGGGACCCTCCGGATAGATACGGCAGCATCAGTGAGACAAGGTCTCTCGCTCCCTGCTTCACAGGTGACACGTTCTCAGTCCCCCGCTTCCTAGAGAAGCTTCAGTTTGGCAGAAACCCATGTGCCCCAGACAAGTTGCCCCCCACATACCTCCTCCGTTCTCGGCAGTTTCCTGGGACTCTTCATTTTCCAGATGTTTCCTCTTTTGTCGCCGTTCCATCGTACCAACTAGAAGTCTCCCTTAGAAGATGCCTCAAGAGATGTCCAACTCCTCCTCTTCCCTACAGGTTGGCCCTTCTTGGCTCTTGGGCAATTCGTTGAAATGATTCAATACAAACAAAAATAGTCAAGTCTCCTAAATGGCTGAAAAACTTGTACCACTTGGTGAACCAGCAGTAGTGCCTAGTGCTCACCAGGGCTGTTATGTTTGCAAGGTTGCCAGGCTCACAGTGGAATTCTGTGACCTCAGTGATGACATCAGAGCATTCGGTGGACCTAGGTTGAGCACAGTGTCTGCAATAGCACAGGCCCCATTTTCAAGAACAATTCCTTTTTCCCAGCCGAAGCTTTCCCGTGAAAGGGAAAGGTTCCTACCATATCTATTATAAATTGTATCATACCATGTCTATTATAAAATTCACATTTTGATTGGAGATCTTTTAATGTCTTTTCTAGAGAGATTTAATATGAATGTTTTAAATGGTCTCCAGTTTCCCTGTGGATTATTGACATTTTAAACTCTGCACTTCAATTTTCCCTCAATACGTGTAATTTTGTCACGGCTATTTCTGTACTTAAAGATGAGGAACTATATAATTGATTTCTTCATTTTTCCCCATCTCTTTCCAAGGTACTGCATTTGATTGTGTCTTGCGACTGAGTGAAAAATGCTAGTCCTTGAGTCAGGACATTGGGCCCTTTAGCAAGTAACTCAACCTATCTGGGCTTCAGCTTCTGTATGTGCGATCAAGAGGCTTGGACTAGCTGACTTTTCAAATGCTGTGTTTCTTTGATTCACTCTCACTTACTGATCTGCTCCTTAAGAAGAGGGTCTGTTCTCATAAAGTAACAACAGTCTTTCGTACTCAGTTTGTTAGTTATATTGCCTTCTACGTATGCTTAGCTCTAAATAATTTATACGGCTCTTGTGACAAATTTTAGATCTTCTTTTTTTCTTATTTTCTTTTATAGTTTCTAATTTGTTATCGCCAGTGTAGAGGAGCCTGATTGACTTTTAAAATTTATTGATCTTGTATGTGTGTGCCTTGTTGAACCGTCTTATTAGTTCCTGCTAGTTTATCTGTGGGTTCTTTTGGGTCTCCTAGATAAATGAGCATATTAAATGTAAATAATGTGTTCTTTGGATAAAGTTTATTTTCTTGCATCTCTATATATAGAAGCAATATGTTGAATTGATTTAAATATTTAAATACTTACATACCTGTTATCACAATCTAACATTGTTTATCTTATTTTCTTTCAATCAATATTATGTTTTCAAGATTTATCCACGTGAATCCATAGAGATCTAGGTCTTTGATTTTTGACTGTTTGATATTATGTGATCACATGCATATAGCATCATTTATTTTCCATTCAAGCATTATTGGACAATTGGATTGTTTCCCTCCCTTCTCTAGAACAAACAACATTTCCTAGAATATCCCTGAAGATGTCTGACAGTCGAGAAGGGCCAGGCTGCCCGAAGGATTGCTACTTGCTTTTAGCCACCTTCCAACAGGCCGTCTCCAGCCAGCAATTTGAAGCACAGCTGAAATGAGAACTGCCCCAAATGTGAAGATCTTAGGAGCTTCCTAGAAGGTGGGAGGTTAATGATAGGCATCCTGCTGGGATCCCAGGGGAGTCTGAGCTGGCCTGAAGCTCATCTTCCTCCTCCACCTCTCAAGAGAAATGTGGAGGAAAGAAGACTTCAAAAACTGTGAGCAGGCAGAGGGAGAGATATTGGGGGCCGAAGCTGTAACTGAGGTCTTGGAGTGGGCTGTGAGCACACAGAGCCTCTCGAGAGCCAGGCTCTGCCTTCTGAGAACTTCTCCCCTAAGGCTGCTCATAATTCACGTGATACCAGCCATATAGAGCCAACTTGGCCCACACTGTCACAGAAAGCCTTATCAGAATCTCTTCTTCTTCATACACTCTTGTGTCTGTTACTTGGTTATTGCCTTTGGTACTCCACTGATGTGAACCACAGTCGCCAGGGGATGGAGGACACTAGTGACCCATCTTGCTCTGTGGCCTCAGTCCACAGCTGGAGGGTAAGGGAAGAGGCCAAATGAAGGTCAAGAAGGAAAGATGGAGTTTGAAGAGAAGACCTGAGTTAAGGGTGTCTTCTCAAGTCTTGATGACTGAAATGTAGCTCCAGTACCTGAAGTCCTGCTTGTTCTCAAGGCTGACCGCGGGGCTGGGTGCACTCAGTGAAGGAACCGTATACACTTAGTATTTCCTTGCTTGCTCACACTTGCCCTCCTCTGATACACCCTCTGCAAGACTGATCTTCCCCTGAAACATCTTTCCACCTGCTACTGTCATCTCAGGAACATTTGCTTCCCCTTCCTAGTGTCCCCCTAGAATGCCATTGCAGCCAATTCATAATTTGATAATCATGCTGCTTACCATATTCTCAGCAACTTCTGAGAAATTTTATTCACTTTATTCCATAGTCTTCACCCATCAATAATCTTCCTTAACTTCCTAGCTGCAGGTTAACCCATTCGGAATC
This sequence comes from Mesoplodon mirus, assembly GCF_964341445.2. Classification (NCBI taxonomy): domain Eukaryota; kingdom Metazoa; phylum Chordata; class Mammalia; order Artiodactyla; family Ziphiidae; genus Mesoplodon; species Mesoplodon mirus. Next base: position 95,283 of record NW_028295454.1, read on the forward strand.
ATTTCTTTTGCTTTCTCTTCTTTGGCAAATCCTTTCTATCTTTTAAGGTCTTTTTCTTGTCTCTCTACCATCCTGCCTTCCTGAACTTCTTTTTTTTTCGTTTAAGTAACCTTTCAATCTCCTTCCCCAATTTCCTCATAAACATTGAGAGTTTATTCCTCACACGTTAGACAGCGGTTTATGAATGGCCAGGCATAATGGACTCAGAATGAGTTGGCACCCCCGAGGTACCTGTCTTGCTGGGGAGCCACAGGTGAAGGGCTGTCTGCTGGACACATGTTTGCATGGAGTCAGGCTGAGTGGCCTCAGGGTGTTTGCTCTGCACTTGTGTGTGTTTCTCCCTAGTTGGTTTCCTTGTCCAGCCACCTGTGACCTCCCTCCATCCAGCCCAGGGAATCCTTCTCATCACAGGGGTAGGATGTTTGTCTCATTTTCCATCACATCCTTTCCCCAAAGTTTGGTTGTGAGTTGTTCCCATTCCAAAGACCTTTCCTCTTTGAAGAGAAAAGAGAAAATCTTGTCTCTCCTTTTCTCTCACTTCACTTCTGCTCTATTATCTCCTCCGTCCAGAATGGCCCACTGACTCAGATGGGTGTAGATCCAAAGATGGCAAGAAATGCCAGCAATTCTGAGATAATAATACGGATGGATCAGGAAAACTTGAAAACCTTTATCCCGCCACATTAAAAAAAATTGCACTTCCAGTGTATTCAGAGTCTCAGTGTAGAAACACAAATGATAGAGAAATTGAATTACACTCAAGTTTTTCTTTCCTCCTTTCCTGATTTATTCTAATCCTCCAAGTTAACATGATGAACTCTTTGTTGTGTAAAGTTTCAGACATTTTCTACCCATACACACTTTTCTTCTTTTCACATTAGAGTGTGAACTAGGTCACTTTCAACATGCTGTGATTCTGTGATTCACTGTCTCCCACCGAGTCATCCACGGATAAAGTCATCTGTTTCACGGAGAACTATTTCCAATAGCTAATAGCCAATGTCTGTGGAGTGCTTACTCTGTGTCGGTTTCTTGTAACTACTTTACAGATCATTTGTACAGCGTACCCATGGACCAGGTACAATTATGACCCCCAAGTGACAGATAAGTGCAGATAAGTACAAATAAATACAGAGGCCAAGTGACTTGCCCAAGACACTGGAGCAAATCAAAATCCATGCCTCTGTAATCATTTTGCTCTATTGCCTCTGTCTGGGAGGCTTGATGATTTGGCAACTAAAACCTTAAATATCATGTTCCATTTTTATATCTGTGACACAAGCGTGGGGCTGTGATACAGGGTAACTAACCTGACTACTTTTGAAAACCCTTATGCACCTGGATGAAAGTAAGCCAGGGACTGCAAGCCATAGATTTAAGGTTTCCTACCAACTTTTAAAAATAGCTTCTTGAATGCAATTTATGTAGTGTCAAGTCTAGGATGTAGTCCAAATAGTAACAGAAAAATGGAGATATGTAGAAAAATACTTAAAGTTGACAAGTATTGGGAGTGTAGTATTTTTGGGGCCAGCGTGTAGACCACAGGAAAACTTGCTGTTTCCATCCCAAAGGGAAGAGCCCTACGTTGCAACTGCCAAGGTCCCTGGGACAGCAAGTGTGCTCACTGCTTAGTAAAGAAGCATCCTCAGTTTGATAGAATCATATGGGAGCCTTACATTTGGTTAGCAGTTCTACATTCTTGATGTAATAATATTTTCAGGGTGTGGGAGGGTATCAAGCTCTGAAAATACCCTTGGAGAGATCTGCTTATTAAGTTTGGCTTTTTCAGTCTCCCTACTACTTCTTTACTAAACACCAGGCGGTTTCCTTCACTTTTCAGAACCATATTGTTTTTCCCTTCTCTAATGAACTTTGAAATACTTTTGGATGAGCTATTGAGATTGGGAAAAAATAAACATCTCTTTAAAATAAGGAAGATAATAACAATGACAAGTAGAAAAAGCTCTAAAACAGAGAATATCCTCCATTCTAGCCACTGACTGGGAGTGGAAGGTTCGTGCTCGCTGTCCAGGACGTAGAAATAAAAGCTGAGGAGGCGCTGAGGCGTCTCCTGGATCTCTATGAGCCTCCATCATTTCTGCTGAGTAGGGTTGACAGATAAAATATAGACTGTTTAGTTAAATATGAATGTTTGAAAAACAACGAGTACATTTTGAAGATAAGTATGCCCCAAATAGTTCATAGGATCTACTTATACTAAAAATAATGACTTATTATTCATGTGAAGTTCAAGGTTAACTGGGTATCCTGTATTTTTATTTACTAAATCTGACAGCCCTACTGATGATCCACAATGGAGGCAGTTGAGGAACGGTACATGCTGGCTCTCGGACAGTCAGAAATGGCTTCAGCAGATCCAGGTACAGTATGAAATTCTTTTTGGATGTAGCTCAGAAGCCATGGCCAGCCCTTGACTGCAAGTACTGCCTCGGGTTTCCCTGAGGTGGGGTAAACCTTCCTCTTAATGGCCTTTTGGTAAGTCTGGAAGACCATATCCAAGGGGAGCCCCAAAGTCAGTTTCATCCTCACAACCATGTTTCCAATTCCTGGAATTGGCTGCATGTGACTCACAAGAGCTGAGGAGGTTTGTGGAAGTTGGGAGTGTCATAGCTTGAACCCTTTGTAGGTAAAGTTTTGCTGTTGTGAGAGTTTTAACAGGAGCAATGTGAAAGACTCCAAGTCCCCAGGTAGATAGAAATAATCCTGTCCTACCTGTGTGTATGTGACAAGTCTCTAATAGTTCAGAGAGCAAGTATCTGGTCTTAGAAAGACTGATCCAAGCTTGGATGTTTCTGGTGACAAGGCAAGGTCCTGAGTTTCAAGTTCACGTTTTATGGTTGAGGAGACAATAAGGTGGTCAGAAGGGAAATCATGGAGGAGACCTTGGCTTCATCCATCGTGCAGGCTTGTATATGTGGTTCTATGCAGATTGTGTTTCAAAGGTGGAGCTTGTTTACATCTATGAACATTCTCCGATGTGCTTTTTGGACCTTCATTCCCAGAGCGAGAGCAGTGCCGAGGCTCTAGAAATGCCATGGATATTCTGAGCTGTCAGTGGCATTTCCCCGGTACTGTTCCCTTGGTGCCGCTCCTTGAAATGTCCAAAGGGATTATCATGTGTCTTGTGGCGGGTCCTAGCATTGTGAAAGGAAGCTGCTGCACCTGGCTCAGAGGATTTCGGATGTGGTGGGAGGAGGAGTAGTACTACGACTATAAATTGTATCACAGCATATCGATTCCATCTTTAGAGTGGGGTTGGGGGGTTATGAAGGGGGGCTTTTATTGTACTTTTATACATTGTACCCTTGAAACTAATTCAATTTTTAAAAATTAATTAATTTATTTGGGGCTGCATTGGGTCTTTGTCGCTGCTAGCGGGCGTTCTCTAGTTGCAGTGAGCGGGGGCTCCTCTTGGCTGTGGTGCACGGGCTTCTCATTGCAGTGGCTTCTCTTGTTGCAGAGCATGGTCTCTAGGCACGCAGGCTTCCGTAGTTTTGGCACGTGGGCTCGGTTGATGTGGCACACGGGCTCTAGAGCGCAGGCTCAGTAGTTGTGGCGCACGGGCTTAGTTACTCCGTGGCACGTGGGATGTTCCCAGACCAGGGCTCGAACCCATGACCCCTGCATTCGCAGGCATATTCTTAACCACTGCTCCACCAGGGAAGCCCGATAATTCAGTTTTTTATAAAGAGAAGATTCCTAATATTATTCCAAAATTTTAAAAATATGTAGTTGGATAACACTATGAAAAATTAACTGATATATTCTTTTATTATTTCTCTTTGCTCCCTGGATCTTTTTCCCCATCCAGTCAGCTAGGCACTGTGAGTTCACTGCATTAGGAAGGTAAAGACTCAGCAGAAATGAGGGAGAAAAACAGAAAAGTCTCAGCTTTGGAATGTTCACAACGGAGGCCACAGTAGAACAGGTGAGAATTCTGTGAACCAAAAATAAATGTCGTCTCAAATGCAAAAAAGTATTCTCTGCACTGGGAGGCAGGAGAGGGAGGGAGGGAAGGACTGAAGGAGAGAGATCAGTGTGGCCAGGGACATGGAGACTGTGCTTAAGGACGATATGCCCAGGAAGAGAATCAGAATCTGGAGAAGATTCAGCCTGCACGTGATCATTGCCTCCAGCCAGCACCCTCATCTCAGACGTTGGGAAATTCAGAGAGAGAGTGGGAGTACGTCAGGAGGGCCACGCGCATAGTCTGTGTGGCAGGGGTTGTGGCCGTTCCCTATTTGTGAGGAGTCCCCAGCAATTTGCAGGCCTCTTCTGGAAAATGCTGGCGGACGTCTCTAGTGCTTATGTGAAAGCTTGTTCACAAACCTTGAAAGATACAGATGTAGATGACAGATAGATGCATAGATAGAAAAATGTCATTAAATAAAAGCTCCAGGAAAGGTTTGGAAAATGCCCTTTATTGCATAGGACGCTTCTATTGTCATATGATGTTAGACTGAGTGCCGGTCCCTTCATCCTCCTTCAGACCACGGCATTCTGTCTGCTACTCTCCCGAGGGTCCTTTCTTCTCCCTGGAAGGGATAAAACAAATGAGGTAGAACAGGAAGAGACAAGAAGCACTCCGAGCTCTGCTGGTCAGGGTTACCCTCCAGCATTGCCTTAATGCTCAGAGCCACACACACCACAGTGAGCTTGGCTCCAGATCTACTACCACGCAACGAAGGTTCTGGAACATTTCCATATCCCGGGGGACCTCATTTCCACGTGACTCTCTTTCATATTCCCCTTTGTCACAGAAGGCTAGGTCCAGTGGTCCGGGTGAGATCTCGGCTCAGGCCCAAGGCTCTCAGACCTCAAAATTCTGGTCCTGCAAGGGCCCCTGTCCTCTCTTGAGACCACTCCTGGCTCTCTCTGCCGAGAAGGAGCTGCTGGCAGTACGTCCTCTAAGAGTTGAGGTCCATCGTGCAGACCCTGAGAAAACTCCTAGGAAAAGGCTCCACCTTCTTGTTTACGTCAACAGAGGTCAATGCCTTTGTTAGTGCTGGGTGTGTCCCATTTGATGCAACTGCAGAGCCATTAGGTAAACCAGCACATGTGTGCGGCCCCTTCCCTTAGACTCCTCTGGGCCCTCGTGACATAGGCTCAGAAGACTGCCAGCCTCAAGCCTTACCTCTTCCAAGGGACGGCCACACCGTCTTCCAGGATCTTCTGTCCCATGAATCTCAGTTGCTGTTTGGAACTCAAAGGAGAGAAAAGACCCTGCCTGCGGGGTCTCTTTGGGCTGGGGCCTTCCCCCGTGGGCTGCTCTCCCTCATTCTCCTTTTCTTCTTGCTTCTCTACCTCCTTCTGCTCCTCCTCCTCCTCCTCCTCCTCCTCCTCCTCGTTCTCCTCCTCCTCCTCCTCGTCCTCTTCCTCAGGGGTGCTCTCGGATTCCACATTGCCCATCCGCTGGGCCATGGTGAGATGAAAGGCACGGCAGCTGAAGCCCTGCAGGATGCCGCCCTTCACATGCTGCTGGAGGATCTCCAAGGTGGGGAAGACCCGGCAGCAGGCCATGCACCTGAAGCCGGTCTCCATGGTCAGCATCCAGTCCGCTGTCTTGGCGCTGGGTCTCTCCTCGACGGCAGGTGGCCCTGATGGGCTGCCTGGCTCTGCCCTTTCCTCATACTCTTTCTCCTCCCCAGTGGGCTCACTGTCAGACAGGAGGCTTTCGGTGCACACATCAGAAGAGGGGTCAGTGGCTACTGCGCACACATCCTCAGGAAGGGTCACTTCTTCTATCCTCAGCTGCTTTTCAGGCAACTCCAAGGGTTTCTTTGTCTTCCAGGAGACAGCGACACCCTTGTTCACTTGTACCTGCATGTAGTATATTTTCATGCCCCTTTCCTCTTTGTCTGGGTGCAGATAGTTCTTACAGGGTGAAGAGGGTGAGGAGGAGACACAGTGTGATGGGGAAGCGGTCTCTCCTTCTTCCTGATCCTGGGCTAGGGGTGGTCTAGGCTGGGCAGTGTCTCGATGAAATCTCCGGATTCCTGAAAAAGGAAATTAAAATCATAATAACATGCATGGGCCATGCCGGAAGCTGAGGGAGCAGGTGTGGTAGACGAGAGAGGGACATTGGCACGACATAGCAATGTCGTGAGCTTGGTGTCCGTTGGCCGTAGGACGGAGTGGTGTATGTGGTGTCATCTGTGGGCTTTTCATGTGCGTGGGGGGGTATACTGGAGCGGTGTCTGTATACAGGGGTGTGGAGTATGGTGGTGAGGGCTGTAGTATGTGAGGGATGCGGCTGGATGCGTGTACGATGAGGAGTGTGAGTTTGGGAATATCGGTGGTGCATTCCTTGTGGAATGGGGCTGTGGTGCAGGAGAGTACTGTGGAGCACGTGCTTGGGGTTGATGTGCACTGAGAAGGGCTGTGCCTGGAGGGCGCGTGTATGTGTGAGCTGTGTGCACCTGAGCTGGATGGTCCTGCTCTCAGGCTGGAGGTGTATGATGCAGAACTCTGTCCTTCTCTGGAAGCAAAGGCAAAGACAAAGCCTACATTTTCCTCTGAGGATGCTTAATCTGGTCCCTCTTCCCTCCACCTCAAGCCCAGACCTTTCCGGCCCCTGCTCCTTGACTTCCCCACCATGGTAGTAGCAGTATTCACACACACACCCCCAGACTCAGCTGGCATCCACGCCCTCGGAACAGCTCAGCCATCCTGCCCAGGCTCCTCCACAGAGCCCTCATCACCTCTGATGACCCTGGATTTCCTCTCAGCCTCCCTGGGATCTGTGTGCCTCCTGCTTCACAGCCAAGCACCCCGTCACCTGAGGAGCCCCACGCCCTTACCAGCGTAGCTGAGCTTGCGCAGAGTAGAAGTACAGAAGAAGTATTTAGAGGCAGAGGAGACCTCCACTGCCCCTGGGCTGCAGCCTTGGGCCACCACAGTGGATCCAAGCCGAGGGGGATCCTCTTGTGACTTCGAGATTCCTGAGGGAGGAATGAAAGGCTCAGGGTGGGTTCATCAGTCCTCTGTCCACAAATATTTACTGAGTGTGTGACACGTGTCAGGTGCAGTGAATACACACAGTTGAGAGTGTGGTTCCCAGTGGATCCTCCAGGATTTAATTCCAATCAATACTTATTCTCTCACTGTCTAGTTGGTAATGTAGGCCTCGGTGGTGACTGTGAGTGTGTGGGAAGAGTGAGTGATGTGTATCAGTTAAGTCTGTGGTAAGTGTGGGGTTGGCATGGGGAGCACAGTGCAGACGTGTCTATCTGTGTCTGTGGCCTTTGTGTGCATGGTTTCTGTTCACAAGTCAGGAATTCTGGGACATGTAACGTTTCCTCATTACATGGTGTGGCTTGTATTTATGGTGTGTGTTCATTCATTCATTCACCAAGATTCAGTAAGCAGCTACTCCTGTGTATCCGGCACTCTTCCATTGTTGTAGTCTTTGGTAACGCTGCACATTCTAGTAGGGGAAGACACACACTAAACAAAACTACAATAAATATATAATACATCAGCTGGTGGTAAGTATATAAGGGTTGCCAGACTTAGCGAACAAGAATACAAGGCACCCAGTTAAATTTCAGTTTCAGATAAACCCAGAATAATCTTTTAGTGTAAGTATTCCCATGCAGTATTTGGCCTGACTTAGTTTTAGTGTAAGTATAGCCCATACAATATGTGGGACATACGGATACTGAAAAATTACTTGTTGTTTATATGGAATTCAAATTGAACTGGATAGCCCATATTTTCTCTGGCAATCCTGACATGGGTTACTGAGACTGTGGTTTACTGTGGTTTGTACAAAGCGGGTCTGGCATTACGCAAGAATGTGTTATAAGTGTGGTGTGTATGACACGTGACTGGTTCTTATAGAGGTATTTAGAGATGGCTGAAGTTAGCTGTGTTTGTGCAAGAGTTGAGGAGATACATGTATATAGTGTGTGTGTGTGTGTGTGTGTCCTATATATATAGTGTGTGTGTCTATATACATATCTCATCTCCAGCGTTTGGTGTTGGAGGAGAGGATTGTGATACAGGTGGGTTGTATGAGAATGTAGTACAGGAGGGATCCGTGTATATACCTCCATGTGCTCTGTGTGGTTTACTAAGGAAGTTATATGTGGGGTGTGTGATATTTTTGCTGCATCAGAGTGTACATGGGTGTATGAGTTACTGTCTCATAAAACACCCCTAACAAGAATTCTGTATACACTCTTACGTACACCGAGTGTCAGCCAGGTCCAGGCAGGGTGACAAGAACTTTACCATGCAGACTTTATATCTGGTAAGCACTCTACCCCCATTCATCTCGCTCTTCTCTGCACTACCACACACACACACACACACACACACACACACACACACACTCACACACACACACACAGGAACATAGGGCAAAATATTCTGAATGGTCAGGGGCAGTCATTGCCTTCCCCAGCCTGTCCCAGCCACTGCCTGGAAATCTGCCTGCTGTCTAGAGCTCCATTCCCAGGGCCCATCCTACAGTCTCCAGGGCCCTGGGCCTGGTAGGAGCTACTGGGCTCTAATCTGGGGCAGAGGCCTCTAGCTGGAGCTCTGGGGTGACCACCCCTCTCCCAGGGCAAGCTACTCGCCTCCATTTAATGCACGCAGGCACCACGTGGCCCGTGGCTCTCAGAGCTCCCCGCAGGACCCTGAGGCCATTTCTCACCCCCGCTCACGCGGTCTCAGTCTCTGGAAAACCCTTCCCTTCCCTTGATCTCCTTTGGGAAATTCTTCCTGTTGAAGGAATAAAACCTCCTTGCTTTCAATATGACACCATCCCTAGACAAACAATCTTCTTGCAAAGTGCATTCCACTTGTCAAGATATTTTTCAACAGGGCCTTCAACTCATGGGGCTTCTCTTTCCACTTTGGTAAAAGAGGCCAAGCAACTCATGGGTCTCTCTCAGCATCCTTGCATCCTTCACATCCCCCACCTCATGACCCCAAGGAAAGATCCAAGAGCATAAGAGAGAAATCGGGGACTGAGAAAAGCTGCACCTCTAGGTCTGTGCAAGCAGGATGCAGCCTGCTGTGAGTCCGACAAAGCTCCAGGCCCGGCTGCCCCAGGAGAGAGTCCTCAGACCAGCGGAGCTGACCTCCCATCTCCCAGGGGGCCTCTGGCCGTTCTGTGCCGTCTCACACCACAGGGACCCTCCGGATAGATACGGCAGCATCAGTGAGACAAGGTCTCTCGCTCCCTGCTTCACAGGTGACACGTTCTCAGTCCCCCGCTTCCTAGAGAAGCTTCAGTTTGGCAGAAACCCATGTGCCCCAGACAAGTTGCCCCCCACATACCTCCTCCGTTCTCGGCAGTTTCCTGGGACTCTTCATTTTCCAGATGTTTCCTCTTTTGTCGCCGTTCCATCGTACCAACTAGAAGTCTCCCTTAGAAGATGCCTCAAGAGATGTCCAACTCCTCCTCTTCCCTACAGGTTGGCCCTTCTTGGCTCTTGGGCAATTCGTTGAAATGATTCAATACAAACAAAAATAGTCAAGTCTCCTAAATGGCTGAAAAACTTGTACCACTTGGTGAACCAGCAGTAGTGCCTAGTGCTCACCAGGGCTGTTATGTTTGCAAGGTTGCCAGGCTCACAGTGGAATTCTGTGACCTCAGTGATGACATCAGAGCATTCGGTGGACCTAGGTTGAGCACAGTGTCTGCAATAGCACAGGCCCCATTTTCAAGAACAATTCCTTTTTCCCAGCCGAAGCTTTCCCGTGAAAGGGAAAGGTTCCTACCATATCTATTATAAATTGTATCATACCATGTCTATTATAAAATTCACATTTTGATTGGAGATCTTTTAATGTCTTTTCTAGAGAGATTTAATATGAATGTTTTAAATGGTCTCCAGTTTCCCTGTGGATTATTGACATTTTAAACTCTGCACTTCAATTTTCCCTCAATACGTGTAATTTTGTCACGGCTATTTCTGTACTTAAAGATGAGGAACTATATAATTGATTTCTTCATTTTTTCCCCATCTCTTTCCAAGGTACTGCATTTGATTGTGTCTTGCGACTGAGTGAAAAATGCTAGTCCTTGAGTCAGGACATTGGGCCCTTTAGCAAGTAACTCAACCTATCTGGGCTTCAGCTTCTGTATGTGCGATCAAGAGGCTTGGACTAGCTGACTTTTCAAATGCTGTGTTTCTTTGATTCACTCTCACTTACTGATCTGCTCCTTAAGAAGAGGGTCTGTTCTCATAAAGTAACAACAGTCTTTCGTACTCAGTTTGTTAGTTATATTGCCTTCTACGTATGCTTAGCTCTAAATAATTTATACGGCTCTTGTGACAATTTTTAGATCTTCTTTTTTTCTTATTTTCTTTTATAGTTTCTAATTTGTTATCGCCAGTGTAGAGGAGCCTGATTGACTTTTAAAATTTATTGATCTTGTATGTGTGTGCCTTGTTGAACCGTCTTATTAGTTCCTGCTAGTTTATCTGTGGGTTCTTTTGGGTCTCCTAGATAAATGAGCATATTAAATGTAAATAATGTGTTCTTTGGATAAAGTTTATTTTCTTGCATCTCTATATATAGAAGCAATATGTTGAATTGATTTAAATATTTAAATACTTACATACCTGTTATCACAATCTAACATTGTTTATCTTATTTTCTTTCAATCAATATTATGTTTTCAAGATTTATCCACGTGAATCCATAGAGATCTAGGTCTTTGATTTTTGACTGTTTGATATTATGTGATCACATGCATATAGCATCATTTATTTTCCATTCAAGCATTATTGGACAATTGGATTGTTTCCCTCCCTTCTCTAGAACAAACAACATTTCCTAGAATATCCCTGAAGATGTCTGACAGTCGAGAAGGGCCAGGCTGCCCGAAGGATTGCTACTTGCTTTTAGCCACCTTCCAACAGGCCGTCTCCAGCCAGCAATTTGAAGCACAGCTGAAATGAGAACTGCCCCAAATGTGAAGATCTTAGGAGCTTCCTAGAAGGTGGGAGGTTAGTGATAGGCATCCTGCTGGGATCCCAGGGGAGTCTGAGCTGGCCTGAAGCTCATCTTCCTCCTCCACCTCTCAAGAGAAATGTGGAGGAAAGAAGACTTCAAAAACTGTGAGCAGGCAGAGGGAGAGATATTGGGGGCCGAAGCTGTAACTGAGGTCTTGGAGTGGGCTGTGAGCACGCAGAGCCTCTCGAGAGCCAGGCTCTGCCTTCTGAGAACTTCTCCCCTAAGGCTGCTCATAATTCACGTGATACCAGCCATATAGAGCCAACTTGGCCCACACTGTCACAGAAAGCCTTATCAGAATCTCTTCTTCTTCATACACTCTTGTGTCTGTTACTTGGTTATTGCCTTTGGTACTCCACTGATGTGAACCACAGTCGCCAGGGGATGGAGGACACTAGTGACCCATCTTGCTCTGTGGCCTCAGTCCACAGCTGGAGGGTAAGGGAAGAGGCCAAATGAAGGTCAAGAAGGAAAGATGGAGTTTGAAGAGAAGACCTGAGTTAAGGGTGTCTTCTCAAGTCTTGATGACTGAAATGTAGCTCCAGTACCTGAAGTCCTGCTTGTTCTCAAGGCTGACCGCGGGGCTGGGTGCACTCAGTGAAGGAACCGTATACACTTAGTATTTCCTTGCTTGCTCACACTTGCCCTCCTCTGATACACCCTCTGCAAGACTGATCTTCCCCTGAAACATCTTTCCACCTGCTACTGTCATCTCAGGAACATTTGCTTCCCCTTCCTAGTGTCCCCCTAGAATGCCATTGCAGCCAATTCATAATTTGATAATCATGCTGCTTACCATATTCTCAGCAACTTCTGAGAAATTTTATTCACTTTATTCCATAGTCTTCACCCATCAATAATCTTCCTTAACTTCCTAGCTGCAGGTTAACCCATTCGGAATCATTTCTTTTGCTTTCTCTTCTTTGGCAAATCCTTTCTATCTTTTAAGGTCTTTTTCTTGTCTCTCTACCATCCTGCCTTCCTGAACTTCTTTTTTTTTCGTTTAAGTAACCTTTCAATCTCCTTCCCCAATTTCCTCATAAACATTGAGAGTTTATTCCTCACACGTTAGACAGCGGTTTATGAATGGCCAGGCATAATGGACTCAGAATGAGTTGGCACCCCCGAGGTACCTGTCTTGCTGGGGAGCCACAGGTGAAGGGCTGTCTGCTGGACACATGTTTGCATGGAGTCAGGCTGACTGGCCTCAGGGTGTTTGCTCTGCACTTGTGTGTGTTTCTCCCTAGTTGGTTTCCTTGTCCAGCCACCTGTGACCTCCCTCCATCCAGCCCAGGGAATCCTTCTCATCACAGGGGTAGGATGTTTGTCTCATTTTCCATCACATCCTTTCCCCAAAGTTTGGTTGTGAGTTGTTCCCATTCCAAAGACCTTTCCTCTTTGAAGAGAAAAGAGAAAATCTTGTCTCTCCTTTTCTCTCACTTCACTTCTGCTCTATTATCTCCTCCGTCCAGAATGGCCCACTGACTCAGATGGGTGTAGATCCAAAGATGGCAAGAAATGCCAGCAATTCTGAGATAATAATACGGATGGATCAGGAAAACTTGAAAACCTTTATCCCGCCACATTAAAAAAAATTGCACTTCCAGTGTATTCAGAGTCTCAGTGTAGAAACACAAATGATAGAGAAATTGAATTACACTCAAGTTTTTCTTTCCTCCTTTCCTGATTTATTCTAATCCTCCAAGTTAACATGATGAACTCTTTGTTGTGTAAAGTTTCAGACATTTTCTACCCATACACACTTTTCTTCTTTTCACATTAGAGTGTGAACTAGGTCACTTTCAACATGCTGTGATTCTGTGATTCACTGTCTCCCACCGAGTCATCCACGGATAAAGTCATCTGTTTCACGGAGAACTATTTCCAATAGCTAATAGCCAATGTCTGTGGAGTGCTTACTCTGTGTCGGTTTCTTGTAACTACTTTACAGATCATTTGTACAGCGTACCCATGGACCAGGTACAATTATGACCCCCAAGTGACAGATAAGTGCAGATAAGTACAAATAAATACAGAGGCCAAGTGACTTGCCCAAGACACTGGAGCAAATCAAAATCCATGCCTCTGTAATCATTTTGCTCTATTGCCTCTGTCTGGGAGGCTTGATGATTTGGCAACTAAAACCTTAAATATCATGTTCCATTTTTATATCTGTGACACAAGCGTGGGGCTGTGATACAGGGTAACTAACCTGACTACTTTTGAAAACCCTTATGCACCTGGATGAAAGTAAGCCAGGGACTGCAAGCCATAGATTTAAGGTTTCCTACCAACTTTTAAAAATAGCTTCTTGAATGCAATTTATGTAGTGTCAAGTCTAGGATGTAGTCCAAATAGTAACAGAAAAATGGAGATATGTAGAAAAATACTTAAAGTTGACAAGTATTGGGAGTGTAGTATTTTTGGGGCCAGCGTGTAGACCACAGGAAAACTTGCTGTTTCCATCCCAAAGGGAAGAGCCCTACGTTGCAACTGCCAAGGTCCCTGGGACAGCAAGTGTGCTCACTGCTTAGTAAAGAAGCATCCTCAGTTTGATAGAATCATATGGGAGCCTTACATTTGGTTAGCAGTTCTACATTCTTGATGTAATAATATTTTCAGGGTGTGGGAGGGTATCAAGCTCTGAAAATACCCTTGGAGAGATCTGCTTATTAAGTTTGGCTTTTTCAGTCTCCCTACTACTTCTTTACTAAACACCAGGCGGTTTCCTTCACTTTTCAGAACCATATTGTTTTCCCCTTCTCTAATGAACTTTGAAATACTTTTGGATGAGCTATTGAGATTGGGAAAAAATAAACATCTCTTTAAAATAAGGAAGATAATAACAATGACAAGTAGAAAAAGCTCTAAAACAGAGAATATCCTCCATTCTAGCCACTGACTGGGAGTGGAAGGTTCGTGCTCGCTGTCCAGGACGTAGAAATAAAAGCTGAGGAGGCGCTGAGGCGTCTCCTGGATCTCTATGAGCCTCCATCATTTCTGCTGAGTAGGGTTGACAGATAAAATATAGACTGTTTAGTTAAATATGAATGTTTGAAAAACAACGAGTACATTTTGAAGATAAGTATGCCCCAAATAGTTCATAGGATCTACTTATACTAAAAATAATGACTTATTATTCATGTGAAGTTCAAGTTTAACTGGGTATCCTGTATTTTTATGTCCTAAATCTGACAGCCCTACTGATGATCCACAATGGAGGCAGTTGAGGAACGGTACATGCTGGCTCTCGGACAGTCAGAAATGGCTTCAGCAGATCCAGGTACAGTATGAAATTCTTTTTGGATGTAGCTCAGAAGCCATGGCCAGCCCTTGACTGCAAGTACTGCCTCGGGTTTCCCTGAGGTGGGGTAAACCTTCCTCTTAATGGCCTTTTGGTAAGTCTGGAAGACCATATCCAAGGGGAGCCCCAAAGTCAGTTTCATCCTCACAACCATGTTTCCAATTCCTGGAATTGGCTGCATGTGACTCACAAGAGCTGAGGAGGTTTGTGGAAGTTGGGAGTGTCATAGCTTGAACCCTTTGTAGGTAAAGTTTTGCTGTTGTGAGAGTTTTAACAGGAGCAATGTGAAAGACTCCAAGTCCCCAGGTAGATAGAAATAATCCTGTCCTACCTGTGTGTATGTGACAAGTCTCTAATAGTTCAGAGAGCAAGTATCTGGTCTTAGAAAGACTGATCCAAGCTTGGATGTTTCTGGTGACAAGGCAAGGTCCTGAGTTTCAAGTTCACCTTTTATGGTTGAGGAGACAATAAGGTGGTCAGAAGGGAAATCATGGAGGAGACCTTGGCTTCATCCATCGTGCAGGCTTGTATATGTGGTTCTATGCAGATTGTGTTTCAAAGGTGGAGCTTGTTTACAACTATGAACATTCTCCGATGTGCTTTTTGGACCTTCATTCCCAGAGCGAGAGCAGTGCCGAGGCTCTAGAAATGCCATGGATATTCTGAGCTGTCAGTGGCATTTCCCCGGTACTGTTCCCTTGGTGCCGCTCCTTGAAATGTCCAAAGGGATTATCATGTGTCTTGTGGCGGGTCCTAGCATTGTGAAAGGAAGCTGCTGCAACTGGCTCAGGGGATTTCGGATGTGGTGGGAGGAGGAGTAGTACTACGACTATAAATTGTATCACAGCATATCGATTCCATCTTGAGAGTGGGGTTGGGGGGTTATGAAGGGGGACTTTTATTGTACTTTTATACATTGTACCCTTGAAACTAATTCAATTTTTAAAAATTAATTAATTTATTTGGGGCTGCATTGGGTCTTTGTCGCTGCTAGCGGGCGTTCTCTAGTTGCAGTGAGCGGGGGCTCCTCTTGGCTGTGGTGCACGGGCTTCTCATTGCAGTGGCTTCTCTTGTTGCAGAGCATGGTCTCTAGGCACGCAGGCTTCCGTAGTTGTGGAACGTGGGCTCGGTTGATGTGGCACACGGGCTCTAGAGCGCAGGCTCAGTAGTTGTGGCGCGCGGGCTTAGTTACTCCGTGGCACGTGGGATCTTCCCAGACCATGACCCCTGCATTCGCAGGCATATTCTTAACCACTGCTCCACCAGGGAAGCCCGATAATTCAGTTTTTTATAAAGAGAAGATTCCTAATATTATTCCAAAATTTTAAAAATATGTAGTTGGATAACACTATGAAAAATTAACTGATATATTCTTTTATTATTTCTCTTTGCTCCCTGGATCTTTTTCCCCATCCAGTCAGCTAGGCACTGTGAGTTCACTGCATTAGGAAGGTAAAGACTCAGCAGAAATGAGGGAGAAAAACAGAAAAGTCTCAGCTTTGGAATGTTCACAACGGAGGCCACAGTAGAACAGGTGAGAATTCTGTGAACCAAAAATAAATGTCGTCTCAAATGCAAAAAAGTATTCTCTGCACTGGGAGGCAGGAGAGGGAGGGAGGGAAGGACTGAAGGAGAGAGATCAGTGTGGCCAGGGACATGGAGACTGTGCTTAAGGACGATATGCCCAGGAAGAGAATCAGAATCTGGAGAAGATTCAGCCTGCACGTGATCATTGCCTCCAGTCAGCACCCTCATCTCAGACGTTGGGAAATTCAGAGAGAGAGTGGGAGTACGTCAGGAGGGCCACGCGCATAGTCTGTGTGGCAGGGGTTGTGGCCGTTCCCTATTTGTGAGGAGTCCCCAGCAATTTGCAGGCCTCTTCTGGAAAATGCTGGCGGACGTCTCTAGTGCTTATGTGAAATCTTGTTCACAAACCTTGAAAGATACAGATGTAGATGACAGATAGATGCATAGATAGAAAAATGTCATTAAATAAAAGCTCCAGGAAAGGTTTGGAAAATGCCCTTTATTGCATAGGACGCTTCTATTGTCATATGATGTTAGACTGAGTGCCGGTCCCTTCATCCTCCTTCAGACCAAGGCATTCTGTCTGCTACTCTCCCGAGGGTCCTTTCTTCTCCCTGGAAGAGATAAAACAAATGAGGTAGAACAGGAAGAGACAAGAAGCACTCCAAGCTCTGCTGGTCAGGGTTACCCTCCAGCATTGCCTTAATGCTCAGAGCCACACACACCACAGTGAGCTTGGCTCCAGATCTAGTACCACGCAACGAAGGTTCTGGAACTTTTCCATATCTCGGGGGACCTCATTTCCACGTGACTCTCTTTCATATTCCCCTTTGTCACAGAAGGCTAGGTCCAGTGGTCCGGGTGAGATCTCGGCTCAGGCCCAAGGCTCTCAGACCTCAAAATTCTGGTCCTGCAAGGGCCCCTGTCCTCTCTTGAGACCACTCCTGGCTCTCTCTGCCGAGAAGGAGCTGCAGGCAGTACGTCCTCTAAGAGTTGAGGTCCATCGTGCAGACCCTGAGAAAACTCCTAGGAAAAGGCTCCACCTTCTTGTTTACGTCAACAGAGGTCAATGCCTTTGTTAGTGCTGGGTGTGTCCCATTTGATGCAACTGCAGAGCCATTAGGTAAACCAGCACATGTGTGCGGCCCCTTCCCTTAGACTCCTCTGGGCCCTCGTGACATAGGCTCAGAAGACTGCCAGCCTCAAGCCTTACCTCTTCCAAGGGACGGCCACACCGTCTTCCAGGATCTTCTGTCCCATGAATCTCAGTTGCTGTTTGGAACTCAAAGGAGAGAAAAGACCCTGCCTGCGGGGTCTCTTTGGGCTGGGGCCTTCCCCCGTGGGCTGCTCTCCCTCATTCTCCTTTTCTTCTTGCTTCTCTACCTCCTTCTGCTCCTCCTCCTCCTCCTCCTCCTCCTCCTCCTCGTTCTCCTCCTCCTCCTCCTCGTCCTCTTCCTCAGGGGTGCTCTCGGATTCCACATTGCCCATCCGCTGGGCCATGGTGAGATGAAAGGCACGGCAGCTGAAGCCCTGCAGGATGCCGCCCTTCACGTGCTGCTGGAGCATCTCCAAGGTGGGGAAGACCCGGCAGCAGGCCATGCACCTGAAGCCGGTCTCCATGGTCAGCATCCAGTCCGCTGTCTTGGCGCTGGGTCTCTCCTCGACGGCAGGTGGCCCTGATGGGCTGCCTGGCTCTGCCCTTTCCTCATACTCTTTCTCCTCCCCAGTGGGCTCACTGTCAGACAGGAGGCTTTCGGTGCACACATCAGAAGAGGGGTCAGTGGCTACTGCGCACACATCCTCAGGAAGGGTCACTTCTTCTATCCTCAGCTGCTTTTCAGGCAACTCCAAGGGTTTCTTTGTCTTCCAGGAGACAGCGACACCCTTGTTCACTTGTACCTGCATGTAGTATATTTTCATGCCCCTTTCCTCTTTGTCTGGGTGCAGATAGTTCTTACAGGGTGAAGAGGGTGAGGAGGAGACACAGTGTGATGGGGAAGCGGTCTCTCCTTCTTCCTGATCCTGGGCTAGGGGTGGTCTAGGCTGGGCAGTGTCTCGATGAAATCTCCGGATTCCTGAAAAAGGAAATTAAAATCATAATAACATGCATGGGCCATGCCGGAAGCTGAGGGAGCAGGTGCGGTAGACGAGAGAGGGACATTGGCACGACATAGCAATGTCGTGAGCTTGGTGTCCGTTGGCCGTAGGACGGAGTGGTGTATGTGGTGTCATCTGTGGGCTTTTCATGTGCGTGGGGGGGTATACTGGAGCGGTGTCTGTATACAGGGGTGTGGAGTATGGTGGTGAGGGCTGTAGTATGTGAGGGATGCGGCTGGATGCGTGTACGATGAGGAGTGTGAGTTTGGGAATATCGGTGGTGCATTCCTTGTGGAATGGGGCTGTGGTGCAGGAGAGTACTGTGGAGCACGTGCTTGGGGTTGATGTGCACTGAGAAGGGCTGTGCCTGGAGGGCGCGTGTATGTGTGAGCTGTGTGCACCTGAGCTGGATGGTCCTGCTCTCAGGCTGGAGGTGTATGATGCAGAACTCTGTCCTTCTCTGGAAGCAAAGGCAAAGACAAAGCCTACATTTTCCTCTGAGGATGCTTAATCTGGTCCCTCTTCCCTCCACCTCAAGCCCAGACCTTTCCGGCCCCTGCTCCTTGACTTCCCCACCATGGTAGTAGCAGTATTCACACACACACCCCCAGACTCAGCTGGCATCCACGCCCTCGGAACAGCTCAGCCATCCTGCCCAGGCTCCTCCACAGAGCCCTCATCACCTCTGATGACCCTGGATTTCCTCTCAGCCTCCCTGGGATCTGTGTGCCTCCTGCTTCACAGCCAAGCACCCCGTCACCTGAGGAGCCCCACGCCCTTACCAGCGTAGCTGAGCTTGCGCAGAGTAGAAGTACAGAAGAAGTATTTAGAGGCAGAGGAGACCTCCACTGCCCCTGGGCTGCAGCCTTGGGCCACCACAGTGGATCCAAGCCGAGGGGGATCCTCTTGTGACTTCGAGATTCCTGAGGGAGGAATGAAAGGCTCAGGGTGGGTTCATCAGTCCTCTGTCCACAAATATTTACTGAGTGTGTGACACGTGTCAGGTGCAGTGAATACACACAGTTGAGAGTGTGGTTCCCAGTGGATCCTCCAGGATTTAATTCCAATCAATACTTATTCTCTCACTGTCTAGTTGGTAATGTAGGCCTCGGTGGTGACTGTGAGTGTGTGGGAAGAGTGAGTGATGTGTATCAGTTAAGTCTGTGGTAAGTGTGGGGTTGGCATGGGGAGCACAGTGCAGACGTGTCTATCTGTGTCTGTGGCCTTTGTGTGCATGGTTTCTGTTCACAAGTCAGGAATTCTGGGACATGTAACGTTTCCTCATTACATGGTGTGGCTTGTATTTATGGTGTGTGTTCATTCATTCATTCACCAAGATTCAGTAAGCAGCTACTCCTGTGTATCCGGCACTCTTCCATTGTTGTAGTCTTTGGTAACGCTGCACATTCTAGTAGGGGAAGACACACACTAAACAAAACTACAATAAATATATAATACATCAGCTGGTGGTAAGTATATAAGGGTTGCCAGACTTAGCGAACAAGAATACAAGGCACCCAGTTAAATTTCAGTTTCAGATAAACCCAGAATAATCTTTTAGTGTAAGTATTCCCATGCAGTATTTGGCCTGACTTAGTTTTAGTGTAAGTATAGCCCATACAATATGTGGGACATACGGATACTGAAAAATTACTTGTTGTTTATATGGAATTCAAATTGAACTGGATAGCCCATATTTTCTCTGGCAATCCTGACATGGGTTACTGAGACTGTGGTTTACTGTGGTTTGTACAAAGCGGGTCTGGCATTACGCAAGAATGTGTTATAAGTGTGGTGTGTATGACACGTGACTGGTTCTTATAGAGGTATTTAGAGATGGCTGAAGTTAGCTGTGTTTGTGCAAGAGTTGAGGAGATACATGTATATAGTGTGTGTGTGTGTGTGTGTCCTATATATATAGTGTGTGTGTCTATATACATATCTCATCTCCAGCGTTTGGTGTTGGAGGAGAGGATTGTGATACAGGTGGGTTGTATGAGAACGTAGTATAGGAGGGATGCGTGTATATACCTCCATGTGCTCTGTGTGGTTTACTAAAGAAGTTATATGTGGGGTGTGTGATATTTTTGCTGTATCAGAGTGTACATGGGTGTATGAGTTACTGTCTCATAAAACACCCCTAACAAGAATTCTGTATACACTCTTACGTACACCGAGTGTCAGCCAGGTCCAGGCAGGGTGACAAGAACTTTACCATGCAGACTTTATATCTGGTAAGCACTCTACCCCCATTCATCTCGCTCTTCTCTGCACTACCACACACACACACACACACACACACACACTCACACACACACACACACAGGAACATAGGGCAAAATATTCTGAATGGTCAGGGGCAGTCATTGCCTTCCCCAGCCTGTCCCAGCCACTGCCTGGAAATCTGCCTGCTGTCTAGAGCTCCATTCCCAGGGCCCATCCTACAGTCTCCAGGGCCCTGGGCCTGGTAGGAGCTACTGGGCTCTAATCAGGGGCAGAGGCCTCTAGCTGGAGCTCTGGGGTGACCACCCCTCTCCCAGGGCAAGCTACTCGCCTCCATTTAATGCACGCAGGCACCACGTGGCCCGTGGCTCTCAGAGCTCCCCGCAGGACCCTGAGGCCATTTCTCACCCCCGCTCACGCGGTCTCAGTCTCTGGAAAACCCTTCCCTTCCCTTGATCTCCTTTGGGAAATTCTTCCTGTTGAAGGAATAAAACCTCCTTGCTTTCAATATGACACCATCCCTAGACAAACAATCTTCTTTCAAAGTGCATTCCACTTGTCAAGATATTTTTCAACAGGGCCTTCAACTCATGGGGCTTCTCTTTCCACTTTGGTAAAAGAGGCCAAGCAACTCATGGGTCTCTCTCAGCATCCTTGCATCCTTCACATCCCCCACCTCATGACCCCAAGGAAAGATCCAAGAGCATAAGAGAGAAATCGGGGACTGAGAAAAGCGGCACCTCTAGGTCTGTGCAAGCAGGATGCAGCCTGCTGTGAGTCCGACAAAGCTCCAGGCCCGGCTGCCCCAGGAGAGAGTCCTCAGACCAGCGGAGCTGACCTCCCATCTCCCAGGGGGCATCTGGCCGTTCTGTGCCGTCTCACACCACAGGGACCCTCCGGATAGATACGGCAGCATCAGTGAGACAAGGTCTCTCGCTCCCTGCTTCACAGGTGACACGTTCTCAGTCCCCCGCTTCCTAGAGAAGCTTCAGTTTGGCAGAAACCCATGTGCCCCAGACAAGTTGCCCCCCACATACCTCCTCCGTTCTCGGCAGTTTCCTGGGACTCTTCATTTTCCAGATGTTTCCTCTTTTGTCGCCGTTCCATCGTACCAACTAGAAGTCTCCCTTAGAAGATGCCTCAAGAGATGTCCAACTCCTCCTCTTCCCTACAGGTTGGCCCTTCTTGGCTCTTGGGCAATCCGTTGAAATGATTCAATACAAACAAAAATAGTCAAGTCTCCTAAATGGCTGAAAAACTTGTACCACTTGGTGAACCAGCAGTAGTGCCTAGTGCTCACCAGGGCTGTTATGTTTGCAAGGTTGCCAGGCTCACAGTGGAATTCTGTGACCTCAGTGATGACATCAGAGCATTCGGTGGACCTAGGTTGAGCACAGTGTCTGCAATAGCACAGGCCCCATTTTCAAGAACAATTCCTTTTTCCCAGCCGAAGCTTTCCCGTGAAAGGGAAAGGTTCCTACCATATCTATTATAAATTGTATCATACCATGTCTATTATAAAATTCACATTTTGATTGGAGATCTTTTAATGTCTTTTCTAGAGAGATTTAATATGAATGTTTTAAATGGTCTCCAGTTTCCCTGTGGATTATTGACATTTTAAACTCTGCACTTCAATTTTCCCTCAATACGTGTAATTTTGTCACGGCTATTTCTGTACTTAAAGATGAGGAACTATATAATTGATTTCTTCATTTTTTCCCCATCTCTTTCCAAGGTACTGCATTTGATTGTGTCTTGCGACTGAGTGAAAAATGCTAGTCCTTGAGTCAGGACATTGGGCCCTTTAGCAAGTAACTCAACCTATCTGGGCTTCAGCTTCTGTATGTGCGATCAAGAGGCTTGGACTAGCTGACTTTTCAAATGCTGTGTTTCTTTGATTCACTCTCACTTACTGATCTGCTCCTTAAGAAGAGGGTCTGTTCTCATAAAGTAACAACAGTCTTTCGTACTCAGTTTGTTAGTTATATTGCCTTCTACGTATGCTTAGCTCTAAATAATTTATACGGCTCTTGTGACAATTTTTAGATCTTCTTTTTTTCTTATTTTCTTTTATAGTTTCTAATTTGTTATCGCCAGTGTAGAGGAGCCTGATTGACTTTTAAAATTTATTGATCTTGTATGTGTGTGCCTTGTTGAACCGTCTTATTAGTTCCTGCTAGTTTATCTGTGGGTTCTTTTGGGTCTCCTAGATAAATGAGCATATTAAATGTAAATAATGTGTTCTTTGGATAAAGTTTATTTTCTTGCATCTCTATATATAGAAGCAATATGTTGAATTGATTTAAATATTTAAATACTTACATACCTGTTATCACAATCTAACATTCTTTATCTTATTTTCTTTCAATCAATATTATGTTTTCAAGATTTATCCACGTGAATCCATAGAGATCTAGGTCTTTGATTTTTGACTGTTTGATATTATGTGATCACATGCATATAGCATCATTTATTTTCCATTCAAGCATTATTGGACAATTGGATTGTTTCCCTCCCTTCTCTAGAACAAACAACATTTCCTAGAATATCCCTGAAGATGTCTGACAGTCGAGAAGGGCCAGGCTGCCCGAAGGATTGCTACTTGCTTTTAGCCACCTTCCAACAGGCCGTCTCCAGCCAGCAATTTGAAGCACAGCTGAAATGAGAACTGCCCCAAATGTGAAGATTTTAGGAGCTTCCTAGAAGGTGGGAGGTTAATGATAGGCATCCTGCTGGGATCCCAGGGGAGTCTGAGCTGGCCTGAAGCTCATCTTCCTCCTCCACCTCTCAAGAGAAATGTGGAGGAAAGAAGACTTCAAAAACTGTGGGCAGGCAGAGGGAGAGATATTGGGGGCCGAAGCTGTAACTGAGGTCTTGGAGTGGGCTGTGAGCACGCAGAGCCTCTCGAGAGCCAGGCTCTGCCTTCTGAGCACTTCTCCCCTAAGGCTGCTCATAATTCACGTGATACCAGCCATATAGAGCCAACTTGGCCCACACTGTCACAGAAAGCCTTATCAGAATCTCTTCTTCTTCATACACTCTTGTGTCTGTTACTTGGTTATTGCCTTTGGTACTCCACTGATGTGAACCACAGTCGCCAGGGAATGGAGGACACTAGTGACCCATCTTGCTCTGTGGCCTCAGTCCACAGCTGGAGGGTAAGGGAAGAGGCCAAATGAAGGTCAAGAAGGAAAGATGGAGTTTGAAGAGAAGACCTGAGTTAAGGGTGTCTTCTCAAGTCTTGATGACTGAAATGTAGCTCCAGTACCTGAAGTCCTGCTTGTTCTCAAGGCTGACCGCGGGGCTGGGTGCACTCAGTGAAGGAACCGTATACACTTAGTATTTCCTTGCTTGCTCACACTTGCCCTCCTCTGATACACCCTCTGCAAGACTGATCTTCCCCTGAAACAACTTTCCACCTGCTACTGTCATCTCAGGAACATTTGCTTCCCCTTCCTAGTGTCCCCCTAGAATGCCATTGCAGCCAATTCATAATTTGATAATCATGCTTCTTACCATAGTCTCAGCAACTTCTGAGAAATTTTATTCACTTTATTCCATAGTCTTCACCCATCAATAATCTTCCTTAACTTCCTAGCTGCAGGTTAACCCATTCGGAATCATTTCTTTTTCTTTCTCTTCTTTGGCAAATCCTTTCTATCTTTTAAGGACTTTTTCTTGTCTCTCTACCATCTTGCCTTCCTGAACTTCTTTTTTTTCCGTTTAAGTAACCTTTCAATCTCCTTCCCCAATTTCCTCATACACATTGAGAGTTTATTCCTCACACGTTAGACAGCGGTTTATGAATGGCCAGGCATAATGGACTCAGAATGAGTTGGCACCCCCGAGGTACCTGTCTTGCTGGGGAGCCACAGGTGAAGGGCTGTCTGCTGGACACATGTTTGCATGGAGTCAGGCTGAGTGGCCTCAGGGTGTTTGCTCTGCACTTGTGTGTGTTTCTCCCTAGTTGGTTTCCTTGTCCAGCCACCTGTGACCTCCCTCCATCCAGCCCAGGGAATCCTTCTCATCACAGGGGTAGGATGTTTGTCTCATTTTCCATCACATCCTTTCCCCAAAGTTTGGTTGTGAGTTGTTCCCATTCCAAAGACCTTTCCTCTTTGAAGAGAAAAGAGAAAATCTTGTCTCTCCTTTTCTCTCACTTCACTTCTGCTCTATTATCTCCTCCGTCCAGAATGGCCCACTGACTCACATGGGTGTAGATCCAAAGATGGCAAGAAATGCCAGCAATTCTGAGATAATAATACGGATGGATCAGGAAAACTTGAAAACCTTTATCCCGCCACATTAAAAAAAATTGCACTTCCAGTGTATTCAGAGTCTCAGTGTAGAAACACAAATGATAGAGAAATTGAATTACACTCAAGTTTTTCTTTCCTCCTTTCCTGATTTATTCTAATCCTCCAAGTTAACATGATGAACTCTTTGTTGTGTAAAGTTTCAGACATTTTCTACCCATGCACACTTTTCTTCTTTTCACATTAGAGTGTGAACTAGGTCACTTTCAACATGCTGTGATTCTGTGATTCACTGTCTCCCACCGAGTCATCCACGGATAAAGTCATCTGTTTCACGGAGAACTATTTCCAATAGCTAATAGCCAATGTCTGTGGAGTGCTTACTCTGTGTCGGTTTCTTGTAACTACTTTACAGATCATTTGTACAGCGTACCCATGGACCAGGTACAATTATGACCCCCAAGTGACAGATAAGTGCAGATAAGTACAAATAAATACAGAGGCCAAGTGACTTGCCCAAGACACTGGAGCAAATCAAAATCCATGCCTCTGTAATCATTTTGCTCTATTGCCTCTGTCTGGGAGGCTTGATGATTTGGCAACTAAAACCTTAAATATCATGTTCCATTTTTATATCTGTGACACAAGCGTGGGGCTGTGATACGGGGTAAGTAACCTGACTACTTTTGAAAACCCTTATGCACCTGGATGAAAGTAAGCCAGGGACTGCAAGCCATAGATTTAAGGTTTCCTACCAACTTTTAAAAATAGCTTCTTGAATGCAATTTATGTAGTGTCAAGTCTAGGATGTAGTCCAAATAGTAACAGAAAAATGGAGATATGTAGAAAAATACTTAAAGTTGACAAGTATTGGGAGTGTAGTATTTTTGGGGCCAGCGTGTAGACCACAGGAAAACTTGCTGTTTCCATCCCAAAGGGAAGAGCCCTACGTTGCAACTGCCAAGGTCCCTGGGACAGCAAGTGTGCTCACTGCTTAGTAAAGAAGCATCCTCAGTTTGATAGAATCATATGGGAGCCTTACATTTGGTTAGCAGTTCTACATTCTTGATGTAATAATATTTTCAGGGTGTGGGAGGGTATCAAGCTCTGAAAATACCCTTGGAGAGATCTGCTTATTAAGTTTGGCTTTTTCAGTCTCCCTACTACTTCTTTACTAAACACCAGGCGGTTTCCTTCACTTTTCAGAACCATATTGTTTTTCCCTTCTCTAATGAACTTTGAAATACTTTTGGATGAGCTATTGAGATTGGGAAAAAATAAACATCTCTTTAAAATAAGGAAGATAATAACAATGACAAGTAGAAAAAGCTCTAAAACAGAGAATATCCTCCATTCTAGCCACTGACTGGGAGTGGAAGGTTCGTGCTCGCTGTCCAGGACGTAGAAATAAAAGCTGAGGAGGCGCTGAGGCGTCTCCTGGATCTCTATGAGCCTCCATCATTTCTGCTGAGTAGGGTTGACAGATAAAATATAGACTGTTTAGTTAAATATGAATGTTTGAAAAACAACGAGTACATTTTGAAGATAAGTATGCCCCAAATAGTTCATAGGATCTACTTATACTAAAAATAATGACTTATTATTCATGTGAAGTTCAAGTTTAACTGGGTATCCTGTATTTTTATGTCCTAAATCTGACAGCCCTACTGATGATCCACAATGGAGGCAGTTGAGGAACGGTACATGCTGGCTCTCGGACAGTCAGAAATGGCTTCAGCAGATCCAGGTACAGTATGAAATTCTTTTTGGATGTAGCTCAGAAGCCATGGCCAGCCCTTGACTGCAAGTACTGCCTCGGGTTTCCCTGAGGTGGGGTAAACCTTCCTCTTAATGGCCTTTTGGTAAGTCTGGAAGACCATATCCAAGGGGAGCCCCAAAGTCAGTTTCATCCTCACAACCATGTTTCCAATTCCTGGAATTGGCTGCATGTGACTCACAAGAGCTGAGGAGGTTTGTGGAAGTTGGGAGTGTCATAGCTTGAACCCTTTGTAGGTAAAGTTTTGCTGTTGTGAGAGTTTTAACAGGAGCAATGTGAAAGACTCCAAGTCCCCAGGTAGATAGAAATAATCCTGTCCTACCTGTGTGTATGTGACAAGTCTCTAATAGTTCAGAGAGCAAGTATCTGGTCTTAGAAAGACTGATCCAAGCTTGGATGTTTCTGGTGACAAGGCAAGGTCCTGAGTTTCAAGTTCACCTTTTATGGTTGAGGAGACAATAAGGTGGTCAGAAGGGAAATCATGGAGGAGACCTTGGCTTCATCCATCGTGCAGGCTTGTATATGTGGTTCTATGCAGATTGTGTTTCAAAGGTGGAGCTTGTTTACAACTATGAACATTCTCCGATGTGCTTTTTGGACCTTCATTCCCAGAGCGAGAGCAGTGCCGAGGCTCTAGAAATGCCATGGATATTCTGAGCTGTCAGTGGCATTTCCCCGGTACTGTTCCCTTGGTGCCGCTCCTTGAAATGTCCAAAGGGATTATCATGTGTCTTGTGGCGGGTCCTAGCATTGTGAAAGGAAGCTGCTGCACCTGGCTCAGGGGATTTCGGATGTGGTGGGAGGAGGAGTAGTACTACGACTATAAATTGTATCACAGCATATCGATTCCATCTTGAGAGTGGGGTTGGGGGGTTATGAAGGGGGACTTTTATTGTACTTTTATACATTGTACCCTTGAAACTAATTCCATTTTTAAAAATTAATTAATTTATTTGGGGCTGCATTGGGTCTTTGTCGCTGCTAGCGGGCGTTCTCTAGTTGCAGTGAGCGGGGGCTCCTCTTGGCTGTGGTGCACGGGCTTCTCATTGCAGTGGCTTCTCTTGTTGCAGAGCATGGTCTCTAGGCACGCAGGCTTCCGTAGTTGTGGCACGTGGGCTCGGTTGATGTGGCACACGGGCTCTAGAGCGCAGGCTCAGTAGTTGTGGCGCGCGGGCTTAGTTACTCCGTGGCACGTGGGATCTTCCCAGACCATGACCCCTGCATTCGCAGGCATATTCTTAACCACTGCTCCACCAGGGAAGCCCGATAATTCAGTTTTTTATAAAGAGAAGATTCCTAATATTATTCCAAAATTTTAAAAATATGTAGTTGGATAACACTATGAAAAATTAACTGATATATTCTTTTATTATTTCTCTTTGCTCCCTGGATCTTTTTCCCCATCCAGTCAGCTAGGCACTGTGAGTTCACTGCATTAGGAAGGTAAAGACTCAGCAGAAATGAGGGAGAAAAACAGAAAAGTCTCAGCTTTGGAATGTTCACAACGGAGGCCACAGTAGAACAGGTGAGAATTCTGTGAACCAAAAATAAATGTCGTCTCAAATGCAAAAAAGTATTCTCTGCACTGGGAGGCAGGAGAGGGAGGGAGGGAAGGACTGAAGGAGAGAGATCAGTGTGGCCAGGGACATGGAGACTGTGCTTAAGGACGATATGCCCAGGAAGAGAATCAGAATCTGGAGAAGATTCAGCCTGCACGTGATCATTGCCTCCAGTCAGCACCCTCATCTCAGACGTTGGGAAATTCAGAGAGAGAGTGGGAGTACGTCAGGAGGGCCACGCGCATAGTCTGTGTGGCAGGGGTTGTGGCCGTTCCCTATTTGTGAGGAGTCCCCAGAAATTTGCAGGCCTCTTCTGGAAAATGCTGGCGGACGTCTCTAGTGCTTATGTGAAAGCTTGTTCACAAACCTTGAAAGATACAGATGTAGATGACAGATAGATGCATAGATAGAAAAATGTCCTTAAATAAAAGCTCCAGGAAAGGTTTGGAAAATGCCCTTTATTGCATAGGACGCTTCTATTGTCATATGATGTTAGACTGAGTGCCGGTCCCTTCATCCTCCTTCAGACCACGGCATTCTGTCT
This sequence comes from Mesoplodon mirus, assembly GCF_964341445.2. NCBI lineage: Eukaryota > Metazoa > Chordata > Mammalia > Artiodactyla > Ziphiidae > Mesoplodon > Mesoplodon mirus. Next base: position 123,568 of record NW_028295454.1, read on the forward strand.
GCTACTCTCCCGAGGGTCCTTTCTTCTCCCTGGAAGGGATAAAACAAATGAGGTAGAACAGGAAGAGACAAGAAGCACTCCAAGCTCTGCTGGTCAGGGTTACCCTCCAGCATTGCCTTAATGCTCAGAGCCACACACACCACAGTGAGCTTGGCTCCAGATCTACTACCACGCAACGAAGGTTCTGGAACATTTCCATATCTCGGGGGACCTCATTTCCACGTGACTCTCTTTCATATTCCCCTTTGTCACAGAAGGCTAGGTCCAGTGGTCCGGGTGAGATCTCGGCTCAGGCCCAAGGCTCTCAGACCTCAAAATTCTGGTCCTGCAAGGGCCCCTGTCCTCTCTTGAGACCACTCCTGGCTCTCTCTGCCGAGAAGGAGCTGCAGGCAGTACGTCCTCTAAGAGTTGAGGTCCATCGTGCAGACCCTGAGAAAACTCCTAGGAAAAGGCTCCACCTTCTTGTTTACGTCAACAGAGGTCAATGCCTTTGTTAGTGCTGGGTGTGTCCCATTTGATGCAACTGCAGAGCCATTAGGTAAACCAGCACATGTGTGCGGCCCCTTCCCTTAGACTCCTCTGGGCCCTCGTGACATAGGCTCAGAAGACTGCCAGCCTCAAGCCTTACCTCTTCCAAGGGACGGCCACACCGTCTTCCAGGATCTTCTGTCCCATGAATCTCAGTTGCTGTTTGGAACTCAAAGGAGAGAAAAGACCCTGCCTGCGGGGTCTCTTTGGGCTGGGGCCTTCCCCCGTGGGCTGCTCTCCCTCATTCTCCTTTTCTTCTTGCTTCTCTACCTCCTTCTGCTCCTCCTCCTCCTCCTCCTCCTCCTCCTCCTCGTTCTCCTCCTCCTCCTCCTCGTCCTCTTCCTCAGGGGTGCTCTCGGATTCCACATTGCCCATCCGCTGGGCCATGGTGAGATGAAAGGCACGGCAGCTGAAGCCCTGCAGGATGCCGCCCTTCACGTGCTGCTGGAGGATCTCCAAGGTGGGGAAGACCCGGCAGCAGGCCATGCACCTGAAGCCGGTCTCCATGGTCAGCATCCAGTCCGCTGTCTTGGCGCTGGGTCTCTCCTCGACGGCAGGTGGCCCTGATGGGCTGCCTGGCTCTGCCCTTTCCTCATACTCTTTCTCCTCCCCAGTGGGCTCACTGTCAGGCAGGAGGCTTTCGGTGCACACATCAGAAGAGGGGTCAGTGGCTACTGCGCACACATCCTCAGGAAGGGTCACTTCTTCTATCCTCAGCTGCTTTTCAGGCAACTCCAAGGGTTTCTTTGTCTTCCAGGAGACAGCGACACCCTTGTTCACTTGTACCTGCATGTAGTATATTTTCATGCCCCTTTCCTCTTTGTCTGGGTGCAGATAGTTCTTACAGGGTGAAGAGGGTGAGGAGGAGACACAGTGTGATGGGGAAGCGGTCTCTCCTTCTTCCTGATCCTGGGCTAGGGGTGGTCTAGGCTGGGCAGTGTCTCGATGAAATCTCCGGATTCCTGAAAAAGGAAATTAAAATCATAATAACATGCATGGGCCATGCCGGAAGCTGAGGGAGCAGGTGTGGTAGACGAGAGAGGGACATTGGCACGACATAGCAATGTCGTGAGCTTGGTGTCCGTTGGCCGTAGGACGGAGTGGTGTATGTGGTGTCATCTGTGGGCTTTTCATGTGCGTGGGGGGGTATACTGGAGCGGTGTCTGTATACAGGGGTGTGGAGTATGGTGGTGAGGGCTGTAGTATGTGAGGGATGCGGCTGGATGCGTGTACGATGAGGAGTGTGAGTTTGGGAATATCGGTGGTGCATTCCTTGTGGAATGGGGCTGTGGTGCAGGAGAGTACTGTGGAGCACGTGCTTGGGGTTGATGTGCACTGAGAAGGGCTGTGCCTGGAGGGCGTGTGTATGTGTGAGCTGTGTGCACCTGAGCTGGATGGTCCTGCTCTCAGGCTGGAGGTGTATGATGCAGAACTCTGTCCTTCTCTGGAAGCAAAGGCAAAGACAAAGCCTACATTTTCCTCTGAAGATGCTTAATCTGGTCCCTCTTCCCTCCACCTCAAGCCCAGACCTTTCCGGCCCCTGCTCCTTGACTTCCCCACCATGGTAGTAGCAGTATTCACACACACACCCCCAGACTCAGCTGGCATCCACGCCCTCGGAACAGCTCAGCCATCCTGCCCAGGCTCCTCCACAGAGCCCTCATCACCTCTGATGACCCTGGATTTCCTCTCAGCCTCCCTGGGATCTGTGTGCCTCCTGCTTCACAGCCAAGCACCCCGTCACCTGAGGAGCCCCACGCCCTTACCAGCGTAGCTGAGCTTGCGCAGAGTAGAAGTACAGAAGAAGTATTTAGAGGCAGAGGAGACCTCCACTGCCCCTGGGCTGCAGCCTTGGGCCACCACAGTGGATCCAAGCCGAGGGGGATCCTCTTGTGACTTCGAGATTCCTGAGGGAGGAATGAAAGGCTCAGGGTGGGTTCATAAGTCCTCTGTCCACAAATATTTACTGAGTGTGTGACACGTGTCAGGTGCAGTGAATACACACAGTTGAGAGTGTGGTTCCCAGTGGATCCTCCAGGATTTAATTCCAATCAATACTTATTCTCTCACTGTCTAGTTGGTAATGTAGGCCTCGGTGGTGACTGTGAGTATGTGGGAAGAGTGAGTGATGTGTATCAGTTAAGTCTGTGGTAAGTGTGGGGTTGGCATGGGGAGCACAGTGCAGACGTGTCTATCTGTGTCTGTGGCCTTTGTGTGCATGGTTTCTGTTCACAAGTCAGGAATTCTGGGACATGTAACGTTTCCTCATTACATGGTGTGGCTTGTATTTATGGTGTGTGTTCATTCATTCATTCACCAAGATTCAGTAAGCAGCTACTCCTGTGTATCCGGCACTCTTCCATTGTTGTAGTCTTTGGTAACGCTGCACATTCTAGTAGGGGAAGACACACACTAAACAAAACTACAATAAATATATAATACATCAGCTGGTGGTAAGTATATAAGGGTTGCCAGACTTAGCGAACAAGAATACAAGGCACCCAGTTAAATTTCAGTTTCAGATAAACCCAGAATAATCTTTTAGTGTAAGTATTCCCATGCAGTATTTGGCCTGACTTAGTTTTAGTGTAAGTATAGCCCATACAATATGTGGGACATACGGATACTGAAAAATTACTTGTTGTTTATCTGGAATTCAAATTGAACTGGATAGCCCATATTTTCTCTGGCAGTCCTGACATGGGTTACTGAGACTGTGGTTTACTGTGGTTTGTACAAAGCGGGTCTGGCATTACGCAAGAATGTGTTATAAGTGTGGTGTGTATGACACGTGACTGGTTCTTATAGAGGTATTTAGAGATGGCTGAAGTTAGTTGTGTTTGTGCAAGAGTTGAGGAGATACATGTATATAGTGTGTGTGTGTGTGTGTGTGTGTCCTATATATATAGTGTGTGTGTCTATATACATATCTCATCTCCAGCGTTTGGTGTTGGAGGAGAGGATTGTGATACAGGTGGGTTGTATGAGAACGTAGTATAGGAGGGATGCGTGTATATACCTCCATGTGCTGTGTGTGGTTTACTAAGGAAGTTATATGTGGGGTGTGTGATATTTTTGCTGCATCAGAGTGTACATGGGTGTATGAGTTACTGTCTCATAAAACACCCCTAACAAGAATTCTGTATACACTCTTACGTACACCGAGTGTCAGCCAGGTCCAGGCAGGGTGACAAGAACTTTACCACGCAGACTTTATATCTGGTAAGCACTCTACCCCCATTCATCTCGCTCTTCTCTGCACTACCACACACACACACACACACACACACACACACTCACACACACACACACACAGGAACATAGGGCAAAATATTCTGAATGGTCAGGGGCAGTCATTGCCTTCCCCAGCCTGTCCCAGCCACTGCCTGGAAATCTGCCTGCTGTCTAGAGCTCCATTCCCAGGGCCCATCCTACAGTCTCCAGGGCCCTGGGCCTGGTAGGAGCTACTGGGCTCTAATCTGGGGCAGAGGCCTCTAGCTGGAGCTCTGGGGTGACCACCCCTCTCCCAGGGCAAGCTACTCGCCTCCATTTAATGCACGCAGGCACCACGTGGCCCGTGGCTCTCAGAGCTCCCCGCAGGACCCTGAGGCCATTTCTCACCCCCGCTCACGCGGTCTCAGTCTCTGGAAAACCCTTCCCTTCCCTTGATCTCCTTTGGGAAATTCTTCCTGTTGAAGGAATAAAACCTCCTTGCTTTCAATATGACACCATCCCTAGACAAACAATCTTCTTTCAAAGTGCATTCCACTTGTCAAGATATTTTTCAACAGGGCCTTCAACTCATGGGGCTTCTCTTTCCACTTTGGTAAAAGAGGCCAAGCAACTCATGGGTCTCTCTCAGCATCCTTGCATCCTTCACATCCCCCACCTCATGACCCCAAGGAAAGATCCAAGAGCATAAGAGAGAAATCGGGGAGTGAGAAAAGCGGCACCTCTAGGTCTGTGCAAGCAGGATGCAGCCTGCTGTGAGTCCGACAAAGCTCCAGGCCCGGCTGCCCCAGGAGAGAGTCCTCAGACCAGCGGAGCTGACCTCCCATCTCCCAGGGGGCCTCTGGCCGTTCTGTGCCGTCTCACACCACAGGGACCCTCCGGATAGATACGGCAGCATCAGTGAGACAAGGTCTCTCGCTCCCTGCTTCACAGGTGACACGTTCTCAGTCCCCCGCTTCCTAGAGAAGCTTCAGTTTGGCAGAAACCCATGTGCCCCAGACAAGTTGCCCCCCACATACCTCCTCCGTTCTCGGCAGTTTCCTGGGACTCTTCATTTTCCAGATGTTTCCTCTTTTGTCGCCGTTCCATCGTACCAACTAGAAGTCTCCCTTAGAAGATGCCTCAAGAGATGTCCAACTCCTCCTCTTCCCTACAGGTTGGCCCTTCTTGGCTCTTGGGCAATCCGTTGAAATGATTCAATACAAACAAAAATAGTCAAGTCTCCTAAATGGCTGAAAAACTTGTACCACTTGGTGAACCAGCAGTAGTGCCTAGTGCTCACCAGGGCTGTTATGTTTGCAAGGTTGCCAGGCTCACAGTGGAATTCTGTGACCTCAGTGATGACATCAGAGCATTCGGTGGACCTAGGTTGAGCACAGTGTCTGCAATAGCACAGGCCCCATTTTCAAGAACAATTCCTTTTTCCCAGCCGAAGCTTTCCCGTGAAAGGGAAAGGTTCCTACCATATCTATTATAAATTGTATCATACCATGTCTATTATAAAATTCACATTTTGATTGGAGATCTTTTAATGTCTTTTCTAGAGAGATTTAATATGAATGTTTTAAATGGTCTCCAGTTTCCCTGTGGATTATTGACATTTTAAACTCTGCACTTCAATTTTCCCTCAATACGTGTAATTTTGTCACGGCTATTTCTGTACTTAAAGATGAGGAACTATATAATTGATTTCTTCATTTTTTCCCCATCTCTTTCCAAGGTACTGCATTTGATTGTGTCTTGCGACTGAGTGAAAAATGCTAGTCCTTGAGTCAGGACATTGGGCCCTTTAGCAAGTAACTCAACCTATCTGGGCTTCAGCTTCTGTATGTGCGATCAAGAGGCTTGGACTAGCTGACTTTTCAAATGCTGTGTTTCTTTGATTCACTCTCACTTACTGATCTGCTCCTTAAGAAGAGGGTCTGTTCTCATAAAGTAACAACAGTCTTTCGTACTCAGTTTGTTAGTTATATTGCCTTCTACGTATGCTTAGCTCTAAATAATTTATACGGCTCTTGTGACAATTTTTAGATCTTCTTTTTTTCTTATTTTCTTTTATAGTTTCTAATTTGTTATCGCCAGTGTAGAGGAGCCTGATTGACTTTTAAAATTTATTGATCTTGTATGTGTGTGCCTTGTTGAACCGTCTTATTAGTTCCTGCTAGTTTATCTGTGGGTTCTTTTGGGTCTCCTAGATAAATGAGCATATTAAATGTAAATAATGTGTTCTTTGGATAAAGTTTATTTTCTTGCATCTCTATATATAGAAGCAATATGTTGAATTGATTTAAATATTTAAATACTTACATACCTGTTATCACAATCTAACATTCTTTATCTTATTTTCTTTCAATCAATATTATGTTTTCAAGATTTATCCACGTGAATCCATAGAGATCTAGGTCTTTGATTTTTGACTGTTTAATATTATGTGATCACATGCATATAGCATCATTTATTTTCCATTCAAGCATTATTGGACAATTGGATTGTTTCCCTCCCTTCTCTAGAACAAACAACATTTCCTAGAATATCCCTGAAGATGTCTGACAGTCGAGAAGGGCCAGGCTGCCCGAAGGATTGCTACTTGCTTTTAGCCACCTTCCAACAGGCCGTCTCCAGCCAGCAATTTGAAGCACAGCTGAAATGAGAACTGCCCCAAATGTGAAGATCTTAGGAGCTTCCTAGAAGGTGGGAGGTTAATGATAGGCATCCTGCTGGGATCCCAGGGGAGTCTGAGCTGGCCTGAAGCTCATCTTCCTCCTCCACCTCTCAAGAGAAATGTGGAGGAAAGAAGACTTCAAAAACTGTGAGAAGGCAGAGGGAGAGATATTGGGGGCCGAAGCTGTAACTGAGGTCTTGGAGTGGGCTGTGAGCACGCAGAGCCTCTCGAGAGCCAGGCTCTGCCTTCTGAGAACTTCTCCCCTAAGGCTGCTCATAATTCACGTGATACCAGCCATATAGAGCCGACTTGGCCCACACTGTCACAGAAAGCCTTATCAGAATCTCTTCTTCTTCATACACTCTTGTGTCTGTTACTTGGTTATTGCCTTTGGTACTCCAGTGATGTGAACCACAGTCGCCAGGGGATGGAGGACACTAGTGACCCATCTTGCTCTGTGGCCTCAGTCCACAGCTGGAGGGTAAGGGAAGAAGCCAAATGAAGGTCAAGAAGGAAAGATGGAGTTTGAAGAGAAGACCTGAGTTAAGGGTGTCTTCTCAAGTCTTGATGACTGAAATGTAGCTCCAGTACCTGAAGTCCTGCTTGTTCTCAAGGCTGACCGCGGGGCTGGGTGCACTCAGTGAAGGAACCGTATACACTTAGTATTTCCTTGCTTGCTCACACTTGCCCTCCTCTGATACACCCTCTGCAAGACTGATCTTCCCCTGAAACAACTTTCCACCTGCTACTGTCATCTCAGGAACATTTGCTTCACCTTCCTAGTGTCCCCCTAGAATGCCATTGCAGCCAATTCATAATTTGATAATCATGCTGCTTACCATATTATCAGCAACTTCTGAGAAATTTTATTCACTTTATTCCATAGTCTTCACCCATCAATAATCTTCCTTAACTTCCTAGCTGCAGGTTAACCCATTCGGAATCATTTCTTTTGCTTTCTCTTCTTTGGCAAATCCTTTCTATCTTTTAAGGTCTTTTTCTTGTCTCTCTACCATCTTGCCTTCCTGAACTTCTTTTTTTTTCGTTTAAGTAACCTTTCAATCTCCTTCCCCAATTTCCTCATAAACATTGAGAGTTAATTCCTCACACGTTAGACAGCGGTTTATGAATGGCCAGGCATAATGGACTCAGAATGAGTTGGCACCCCCGAGGTACCTGTCTTGCTGGGGAGCCACAGGTGAAGGGCTGTCTGCTGGACACATGTTTGCATGGAGTCAGGCTGAGTGGCCTCAGGGTGTTTGCTCTGCACTTGTGTGTGTTTCTCCCTAGTTGGTTTCCTTGTCCAGCCACCTGTGACCTCCCTCCATCCAGCCCAGGGAATCCTTCTCATCACAGGGGTAGGATGTTTGTCTCATTTTCCATCACATCCTTTCCCCAAAGTTTGGTTGTGAGTTGTTCCCATTCCAAAGACCTTTCCTCTTTGAAGAGAAAAGAGAAAATCTTGTCTCTCCTTTTCTCTCACTTCACTTCTGCTCTATTATCTCCTCCGTCCAGAATGGCCCACTGACTCACATGGGTGTAGATCCAAAGATGGCAAGAAATGCCAGCAATTCTGAGATAATAATACGGATGGATCAGGAAAACTTGAAAACCTTTATCCCGCCACATTAAAAAAAATTGCACTTCCAGTGTATTCAGAGTCTCAGTGTAGAAACACAAATGATAGAGAAATTGAATGACACTCAAGTTTTTCTTTCCTCCTTTCCTGATTTATTCTAATCCTCCAAGTTAACATGATGAACTCTTTGTTGTGTAAAGTTTCAGACATTTTCTACCCATGCACACTTTTCTTTTTTTCACATAAGAGTGTGAACTAGGTCACTTTCAACATGCTGTGATTCTGTGATTCACTGTCTCCCACCGAGTCATCCACTGATAAAGTCATCTGTTTCACGGAGAACTATTTCCAATAGCTAATAGCCAATGTCTGTGGAGTGCTTACTCTGTGTCGGTTTCTTGTAACTACTTTACAGATCATTTGTACAGCGTACCCATGGACCAGGTACAATTATGACCCCCAAGTGACAGATAAGTGCAGATAAGTACAAATAAATACAGAGGCCAAGTGACTTGCCCAAGACGCTGGAGCAAATCAAAATCCATGCCTCTGTAATCATTTTGCTCTATTGCCTCTGTCTGGGAGGCTTGATGATTTGGCAACTAAAACCTTAAATATCATGTTCCATTTTTATATCTGTGACACAAGCGTGGGGCTGTGATACGGGGTAACTAACCTGACTACTTTTGAAAACCCTTATGCACCTGGATGAAAGTAAGCCAGGGACTGCAAGCCATAGATTTAAGGTTTCCTACCAACTTTTAAAAATAGCTTCTTGAATGCAATTTATGTAGTGTCAAGTCTAGGATGTAGCCCAAATAGTAACAGAAAAATGGAGATATGTAGGAAAATACTTAAAGTTGACAAGTATTGGGAGTGTAGTATTTTGGGGGCCAGCGTGTAGACCACAGGAAAACTTGCTGTTTCCATCCCAAAGGGAAGAGCCCTACGTTGCAACTGCCAAGGTCCCTGGGGCAGCAAGTGTGCTCACTGCTTAGTAAAGAAGCATCCTCAGTTTGATAGAATCATATGGGAGCCTTACATTTGGTTAGCAGTTCTACATTCTTGATGTAATAATATTTTCAGGGTGTGGGAGGGTATCAAGCTCTGAAAATACCCTTGGAGAGATCTGCTTATTAAGTTTGGCTATTTCAATCTCCCTACTACTTCTTTAATAAACACCAGGCGGTTTCCTTCACTTTTCAGAACTATGTTGTTTTTCCCTTGTCTAATGAACTTTGAAATACTTTTGGATGAGCTATTAAGTTTGGGGAAAAATAAACATCTGTTTAAAATAAGGAAGATAATAACAATGACAAGTAGAAAAATCTCTAAAACAGAGAATATCCTCCATTCTAGCCAATGACGGAGTGGAAGGTTCGTGCTCGCTGTCCAGGAAGTAGAAATAAAAGCTGAGGAGGCGCTGAGGCGTCTCCTGGATCTCTATGAGCCTCCATCATTTCTGCTGAGTAGGGTGGACAGATAAAATATAGGCTGTTTAGTTAAATATGAATGTTTGAAAAACAACGAGTACATTTTGAAGATAAGTACGCCCCAAATAGTTCATAGGATCTACTTATACTAAAAATAATGACTTATTATTCATGTGAAGTTCAAGGTTAACTGGGTATCCTGTATTTTTATGTACTAAATCTGACAGCCCTACTGATGATCCACAATGGAGGCTGTTGAGGAGCGGTACATGCTGGCTCTCGGACAGTCAGAAATGGCTTCAGCAGATCCAGGTACAGTATGAAATTCTTTTTGGATGTAGCTCAGAAGCCATGGCCAGCCCTTGACTGCAAGTACTGCCTCGGGTTTCCCTGAGGTGGGGTAAACCTTCCTCTTAATGGCCTTTTGGTAAGTCTGGAAGACCATATCCAAGGGGAGCCCCAAAGTCAGTTTCATCCTCACAACCATGTTTCCAATTCCTGGAATTGGCTGCATGTGACTCACAAGAGCTGAGGAGGTTTGTGGAAATTGGGAGTGTCATAGCTTGAACCCTTTGTAGGTAAAGTTTTGCTGTTGTGAGAGTTTTATCAGGAGCAATGTGAAAGACTCCATGTCCCCAGGTAGATAGAAATAATCCTGTTCTACCTGTGTGTATGTGACAACTCTCTAATAGTTCAGAGAGCAAGTATCTGGTCTTAGAAAGACTGATCCAAGCTTGGATGTTTCTGGTGACAAGGCAAGGTCCTGAGTTTCAAGTTCACCTTTTATGGTTGAGGAGACAATAAGGTGGTCAGAAGGGAAATCATGGAGGAGACCTTGGCTTCATCCATCGTGCAGGCTTGTATATGTGGTTCTATGTAGATCGTGTTTCAAAGGTGGAGCTTGTTTACATCTATGAACATTCTCCGATGTGCTTTTTGGACCTTCATTCCCAGAGCGAGAGCAGTGCCGAGGCTCTAGAAATGCCATGGATATTCTGAGCTGTCAGTGGCATTTCCCCGGTACTGTTCCCTTGGTGCCGCTCCTTGAAATGTCCAAAGGGATTATCATGTGTCTTGTGGCGGGTCCTAGCATTGTGAAAGGAAGCTGCTGCACCTGGCTCAGAGGATTTCGGATGTGGTGGGAGGAGGAGTAGTACTACGACTATAAATTGTATCACAGCATATCTATTCCATCTTGAGAGTGGGGTTGGGGGTTTATGAAGGGGGGCTTTTATTGTACTTTTATACATTGTACCCTTGAAACTAATTCAATTTTTTAAAATTAATTAATTTATTTGGGGCTGCATTGGGTCTTTGTTGCTGCTAGCGGGCGTTCTCTAGTTGCAGTGAGCGGGGGCTCCTCTTGGCTGTGGTGCACGGGCTTCTCATTGCAGTGGCTTCTCTTGTTCCGGAGCATGGGCTCTAGGCACGCAGGCTTCCGTAGTTGTGGCACGTGGGCTCGGTAGATGTGGCACGGGCTCTAGAGCGCAGGCTCAGTAGTTGTGGCGCGCGTGCTTAGTTACTCCGTGGCACGTGGGATCTTCCCAGACCAGGGCTCGAACCCATGTCCCGTGCATTTGCAGGCATATTCTTAACCACTGCTCCACCAGGGAAGCCCGATAATTCAGTTTTTTATAAAGAGAAGATTCCTAATATTATTCCAAAATTTTAAAAATATGTAGTTGGATAACACTATGAAAAATTAACTGATATATTCTTTTATTATTTCTCTTTGCTCCCTGGATCTTTTTCCCCATCCAGTCAGCTAGGCACTCTGAGTTCACTACATTAGGAAGGTAAAGACTCAGCAGAAATGAGGGAGAAAAACAGAAAAGTCTCAGCTTTGGAATGTTCACAACGGAGGCCACAGTAGAACAGGTGAGAATTCTGTGAACCAAAAATAAATGTCGTCTCAAATGCAAAAAAGTATTCTCTGCACTGGGAGGCAGGAGAGGGAGGGAGGGAAGGACTGAAGGAGAGAGATCAGTGTGGCCAGGGACATGGAGACTGCTTGAGGACGATATGCCCAGGAAGAGAATCAGAATCTGGAGAAGATTCAGCCTGCACGTGATCATTGCCTCCAGCCAGCACCCTCATCTCAGACGTTGGGAAATTCAGAGAGAGAGTGGGAGTACGTCAGGAGGGCCACGCGCATAGTCTGTGTGGCAGGGGTTGTGGCCGTTCCCTATTTGTGAGGAGTCCCCAGCAATTTGCAGGCCTCTTCTGGAAAATGCTGGCGGACGTCTCTAGTGCTTATGTGAAAGCTTGTTCACAAACCTTGAAAGATACAGATGTAGATGACAGATAGATGCATAGATAGAAAAATGTCATTAAATAAAAGCTCCAGGAAAGGTTTGGAAAATGCCCTTTATTGCATAGGACGCTTCTATTGTCATATGATGTTAGACTGAGTGCCGGTCCCTTCATCCTCCTTCAGACCACGGCATTCTGTCTGCTACTCTCCCGAGGGTCCTTTCTTCTCCCTGGAAGGGATAAAACAAATGAGGTAGGACAGGAAGAGACAAGAAGCACGCCAAGCTCTGCTGGTCAGGGTTACCCTCCAGCATTGCCTTAATGCTCAGAGCCACACACACCACAGTGAGCTTGGCTCCAGATCAACTACCACGCAACGAAGGTTCTGGAACATTTCCATATCTCGGGGGACCTCATTTCCACGTGACTCTCTTTCATATTCCCCTTTGTCACAGAAGGCTAGGTCCAGTGGTCCGGGTGAGATCTCTGCTCAGGCCCAAGGCTCTCAGACCTCAAAGTTCTGGTCCTGCAAGGGCCCCTGTCCTCTCTTGAGACCACTCCTGGCTCTCTCTGCCGAGAAGGAGCTGCTGGCAGTACGTCCTCTAAGAGTTGAGGTCCATCGTGCAGACCCTGAGAAAACTCCTAGGAAAAGGCTCCACCTTCTTGTTTACGTCAACAGAGGTCAATGCCTTTGTTAGTGCTGGGTGTGTCCCATTTGATGCAACTGCAGAGCCATTAGGTAAACCAGCACATGTGTGCGGCCCCTTCCCTTAGACTCCTCTGGGCCCTCGTGACATAGGCTCAGAAGACTGCCAGCCTCAAGCCTTACCTCTTCCAAGGGACGGCCACACCGTCTTCCAGGATCTTCTGTCCCATGAATCTCAGTTGCTGTTTGGAACTCAAAGGAGAGAAAAGACCCTGCCTGCGGGGTTTCTTTGGGCTGGGGCCTTCCCCCGTGGGCTGCTCTCCCTCATTCTCCTTTTCTTCTTGCTTCTCTTCCTCCTCCTCCTCCTCCTCCTCGTCCTCTTCCTCAGGGGTGCTCTCGGATTCCACATTGCCCATCCACTGGGCCATGTTGAGATGAAAGACACGGCAGCTGAAGCCCTGCAGGATGCCCCCCTTCACGTGCTGCTGGAGGATCTCCAAGGTGGGGAAGACCCGGCAGCAGGCCATGCACCTGAAGCCGGTCTCCATGGTCACCATCCAGTCCGGTGTCTTGGCCCTAGGTCTCTCCTCGACGGCAGGTGACCCTGATGGGCTGCCTGGCTCTGCCCTTTCCTCATACTCTTTCTCCTCCCCAGTGGGCTCACTGTCAGACAGGAGGCTTTCGGTGAACACATCAGAGGGGCAAGTGCCTACTGTGCACGCATCCTCAGGAAGGGTCACTTCTTCTATCGTCAGCTGCTTTTCAGGCAACTCCAAGGGTTTCTTTGTCTTCCAGGAGACAGCGACACCCTTGTTCACTTGTACCTGCATGTAGTATATTTTCATGCCCTTTTCCTCTTTGTCTGGGTGCAGATAGTCCTTACAGGGTGAAGAGAGTGAGGAGGAGACACAGTGTGATGGGGGAGCGGTCTCCCCTTCTTCCTGAACCTGGGCTAGGGGTGCTGTAGGCCAGGCAGTGTCTCGAAATCTCCGCATTGCTGAAAAAGGAAATTAAAACCATAATAACATGCATGGGCCGTGCCGGAAGCTGAGGGAGCAGGTGTGGTAGACGAGAGAGGGACATTTGCATGACGTAGCTATGTCGTGAGCTTGGTGTCTGTTGGCCATAGGATGGAGCGGTGTATCTGGTGTCATCTGTGGGCTTTTCATGTGTGTGGGGGGGATACTGGAGCGGTGTCTGTATACAGGGGTGTGGAGTATGGTGGTGAGGGCTGTGGTATGTGAGGGATGCGGCTGGATGCGTGTATGACAAGGTGTGTGATTTTGGTAATATCGGTGGTGCATTACATGTGGAATGGGGCTGTGGTGCTTGGGGTTTATGTGTGCTCTGAGAAGGGCTGTGCCTGGAGGGCAGATGTATGTGTGAGCTGTGTGGACCTGAGCTGGATGGTCCTGCTCTCAGTCTGGAGGTGTATGATGCAGAACTCTGTCCTTCTCTGGAAGCAAAGGCAAAGACAAAGCCTACATTTTCCTCTGAAGATGCTTAATCTGGTCCCTCTTCCCTCCACCTCAAGCCCAGACATTTCCGGACCCTGCACCTTGACTTCCCCACCATGGTAGTAGCAGTATTCACACCGCCCCCCCAGACTCAGCTGGCATCCACGCCCTCGGAACAGCTCAGCCATCCTGCCCAGGCTCCTCCACAGAGCCCTCATCACCTCTGATGACCCTGGATTTCCTCTCAGCCTCCCTGGGATCTGTGTGCCTCCTGCCTCACAGCCAAGCACCCCCTCACCTGAGGAGCCCCGCGCCCTTACCAGCGTAGCTGAGCTTGCGCAGAGTAGAAGTACAGAAGAAGTATTTAGGGGCAGAGGAGACCTCCACTGCCCCTGGGCTGCAGCCTTGGGCCACCACAGTGGATCCAAGCCGAGGGGGATCCTCTTGTGACTTCGAGATTCCTGAGGGAGGAATGAAAGGCTCAGGGTGGGTTCATCAGTTCTCTGTCCACAAATATTTACTGAGTGTGTGACACGTGTCAGGTGCAGTGAATACACACAGTTGAGAGTGTGATTCCCAGTGTATACTCCAGTATTTAATTCCAATCAGTACTTACTCTGTCACTGTCTAGTTGGTAATGTAGGCCTCGGTGGTGACTGTGAGTATGTGGGAAGAGTGAGTGATGTGTATCAGTTAAGTCTGTGGTAAGTGTGGGGTTAGCATGGGGAGCACGGTGCAGCTGTGTCTTATCTGTGTCTGTGGCCTTTGTGTGCATGGTTTCTGTTCACAAGTCAGGAATTCTGGGACATGTAACTTTTCCTCATTACATGGTGTGGCTTGTATTTATGGTGTTTGTTCATTCATTCATTCACCAAGATTCAGTAAGCAGCTACTCCTGTGTATCTGGCACTCTTGCATTGTTGTAGTCTCTGGTAATGCTGCACATTCTAGTAGTGGAAGACACAGACTAAACAAAACTACAATAAATATATAATACCTGAGCTGGTGGTAAGTATATAAGGGTTTCCAGACTAAGCGAAGAAAAATACAGGGCACCCAGTTAAATTTCAGTTTCAGATAAAGCCAGAATAATTTTTTAGTGTAAGTATTCCCATGCAGTATTTGGTCTTACTTACTTTTAGTGTAAGTATGGCCCGTACAATATTTGTGACATACGGATACTGAAAAATTACTTGTTGCTAATCTGGAATTCAAATTGAACTGGATAGCCCATATTTTCTCTGGCAACCCTGACATGGGTTACTGAGACTGTGGTTTACTCTGGTTTGTACAAAGCGGGTCTGGCATTACTCAAGAATGTGTTATAAGTGTTGTGTGTATGACACGTGACTGGTTCTTATAGAGGTATTTAGCGATGGCTGAAGTTAGCTGTGTTTGTGCGAGAGTTGATCAGATACATATATATATATAGTGTGTGTGTGTGTGTCCTATATATATAGTGTGTGTGTCTATATACATATTCATCTCCAGCGTTTGGTGTTGGAGGACAGGATTGTGGTACAGATGGGTTGTATGAGAACGTAGTACAGGAGGGATGCGTGTATATACCTCCATGTGCTGTGTGTGGTTTACTAAGGAAGTTATATGTGGGGTGTGTGATATTTTTGCTGTATCAGAGTGCACATGGGTGTATGAGTTACTGTCTCATAAAACACCCCTAACAAGAGTTCTGTATACACTCTTACATACAGCGAGTGTCAGCCAGGTCCAGGCAGGGTGACAGGAACTTTACCACGCAGACTTTATATCTGATAAGCACTCTATCCCCATTCATCCTGCTCATCTCTGCACTACAACACACACACACACACAGACACAGTCACACACACACACACACAGGAACATAGAGAAAAATATTCTGAATGGTCAGGGGCAGTCATTGCCTTCCCCAGCCTGTCCCAGCCACTGCCTCAAAATCTACCTGCTGTCTAGACCTCCATTGCCAGGGCCCACCCTACAGTCTCCAGTGTCCTGGGCCTGGTAGGAGCTACTGGGCTCTAATCTGGGGCAGAGACGTCTAGCTGGAACTCTGGGGTGTCCACCCCCGCCCAGGGCAAGCTACTCGCCTATATTTAATGCACGCAGGCACCCCGTGGCCCGTGGCTCTCAGAGCTCCCTGCAGGACCCTGAGGACATTTCTCACCACCGCCCACGTGGTCTCAGTCTCTGGAAAACCCTTCCCTTCCCTTGATCTCCTTTGGGCAATTCATCCTGTTGAAGGAATAAAACCTCCTTGCTTTCAATATGACACCATCCCTAGACAAACAATCTTCTTTCGAACTGCATTCCACTTGTCAAGATACTTTTCAACAGGGCCTTCAACTCATGGGGCTTCTCTTTCCACTTTGGTAAAAGAGGCCAAGCAACTCATGGGTCTCTCTCAGCATCCTTGCATCCTTCACATCCCCCACCTCATGACCCCAGGGAAAGATCCAAGAGCATAAGAGAGAAATCGGGGACTGAGAAAAGCTGCACCTCTAGGTCTGTGCAAGCAGGATGCAGCCTGCTGTGAGTCCGACAAAGCTCCAGGCCCGGCAGCCCCAGGAGAGAGTCCCCAGACCAGCGGAGCTGACCTCCCATCTCCCAGGGGGCATCTGGCCGTTCTGTGCCATCTCACACCACAGGGACCCTCCGGATGGATACGGCAGCATCAGTGAGACGAGGTCTCTCGCTCCCTGCTTCACAGGTGACACGTTCTCAGTCCCCCCCATCCTAGAGAAGGTTTAGTTTGGCAGAAACCCATGTGCCCCAGCAAGTTGCCCCCCACATACCTCCTCCATTCTCGGCAGTTTCCTGGGACTCTTCATTTTCCAGATGTTTCCTCTTTTGTCGCCGTTTCATGGTACCTACTAGAAGTCTCCCTTAGAAGATGCCTCAACAGATGTCCAACTCCTCCTCTTCCCTACAGGTTGGCCCTTGTTGCCTCTTGGGCAATCTGTTCAAATGATTCAATACAAACAAAAATAGTCAAGTCTCCTAAATGGCTGAAAAACTTGTACCACTTAGTGAACCAGCAGTACTGCCTAGTGCTCACCAGGGCTGTTCAGTTTACAAGGTTGCCAGGCGCACAGCAGGATTCTGTGACCTCAATGATGACATCGGAGCATTCTGTGGACCTAAGTTCAGCACAGTGTCTGCAATAGCACAGGCCCCATTTTCAAGAACAATTCCTGTTTCCCAGCCGAAGCTTTCCCGTGAAAGGGAAAGGTTCATACCATATCTATTATAAGTTGTATGATACCATATCTATTATAAAATGAACATTTTGATTGGAGATCTTTTAATGCCTTTTCTAGAGAGATTTAATATGAATATTTTAAATGGTCTCCAGTTTCCCTGTGGATTATTGACATTTTAATCTCTGCACTTCAATTTTCCCTCAATACGTGTAATTTTGTCACGGCTATTTCTGTACTTAAAGATGAGTAACTATATAATTGATTTCTTCATTTTTTTCCCATCTCTTTCCAAGGTACTGAATTTGATTGTGTCTTACGAATGAGTGAAAAATGCGAGTCCTTGAGTCAGGACATTGGGCCCTTTACCAAGTAACTCAACCTGTCTGAGCTTCAGCTTCTGTCTGTGCGATCGAGAGGCTTGGCCTAGTTGACTTTTCAAATGCTGTGTTTCTTTGATTCACTCTCACGTACTGATCTGCTACTTAGGAAGAGGGCGTGTTCTCATAAAGTAAGAACAGTCGTTTTCTAATCCTTGGGTTGGGCGCAGTTTAAGTGGTCGTACTCAGTTTGTCACTTTTATTTACTTTTATGTATGCTTAGTTCTAAGTAATTTATATGGCTCTTGTGACAATTTTTAGATCTTCTTTTTTTCTTATTTTCTTTTACAGTTTCTAATTTGCTATCACCAGTATAGAGGAGCGTGAGTGACTTTTAAAATTTATTGATCTTGTATGTGTGTGCTTTGTTGAACCGTCTTATTAGTTCCTGCTAGTTTATCTGTGGGTTCTTTTGAGTTTCCTAGATAAATGAACATATTAAATGTAAATAATGTGTTCATTGAATAAAATTTATTTTCTTGCATCTATATATATAGAAGCAACATGTTGAATTGATTTAAATATTTAAATACTTACATACCTGTTATCATAATCTAAGATTCTTTATCTTATTTTCTTTCAAACAATATTATGTTTTCAAGATTTAGTGACATCAGTCCATATAGATCTAGGTCTTTGATTTTTGACTGTTTGGTATTATTTCGTCACATTCGTATAGCATCATTTATTTTCCATTCAAGCATTATTGGACAATTGGATTGTTTCACTCCCTTCTCTAAAACAAGCAATGTTTCCCAGAATATCCCTGAAGATGTCTGACAGTCGAGAAGGGCCAGGCTGCCCAAAGGTTCCTACTTGCTTTTGGCCACCTTTCAACAGGCCATCTCCAGCCAGCAATTTGAAGCACTGATTAAATGAAAACTCCCCCAAGTGTGGAGATCTTAGGAGCTTCCTAGAATGTGGGAGGTTAATGAGAGGCATCCTGCTGGGATCCCAGGGGAGTCTGAGCTGGCCTGAAGCTCATCTTCCTCCTCCACCTCTCAAGAGAAATGTGGAGGAAAGAAGACTTCAAAAACTGTGAGTAGGCAGAAGGAGAGAGATTGGGGGCCGAAGCTGCAACTGAGGTCTTGGAGTGGGCTGTGAGGACGCAGAGCCTCTCGAGAGCCAGGCTCTGCCTTCTGAGCACTTCTCCCCTAAGGTTGCTCATCATTCAGGTGATAGCAGGCATATACAGCCAACTCGTCCCACACTGTCACAGAAAGCCTTATCAGAATCTCTTCTTCTTCATACACTCTTGTGTCTGTTACGTGGTTATTGCCTTTGGTACTCCACTGATGTGAAGCACAGTCACCAGGGGATGGAGGACACTAGTGACCCATCTTGCTCTGTGGCCTCAGTCCACAGCTTGAGGGTAAGGGAAGAGGCCAATTGAAGGTCAAGAAGGAAAGATGGAGTTTGAAGAGAAGACCTGAGTTAAGGGTGTCTTCTCAAGTCTTGATGACTGAAATGTAGCTCCAGTACCCGAAGTCCTGCTTGTTCTCAAGGCTGACCACGGGGCTGGGTGCACTCAGTGAAGGAATCGTATACACTTAGTATTTCCTTGCTTGCTCACACTTGCCCTCCTCTGATACACACTCTGCACGTCTGATCTTCCCCTGAAACAACTTTCCACCTGCCACTGTCATCTCATGAACATTTGCTTCCCCTTCCTAGTGTCCCCCTAGAATGCTACTGCAGACAATTCATAATTTGATAATCATGCGTCTTACCATAGTCTCAGAAACTTCTGAGAAATTTTATTCACTTTATTCCATAGTCTTCACCCATCAATAATCTTCCTTAACTTCCTAGCTGCAGGTTAACCCATTCGGAATCATTTCTTTTGCTTTCTCTTCTTTGGCAAATCCTTTCTATCTTTTAAGGTCTTTTTCTTGTCTCTCTACCATCCTGCCTTCCTGAACTTCTTTTTTTTCGTTTAAGTAACCTTTCAATCTCCTTCCCCAACTTCCTCATAAACATTTAGAATTTATTCCTCACAAGTTAGACAGCGGTTTATGAATGGCCAGGCATAATGGACTCAGAATGAGTTGGCACCCCCGAGGTACCTGTCTTGCTGGGGAGCCACAGGTGAAGGGCTGTCTGCTGGACACATGTTTGCATGGAGTCAGGCTGAGTGATCTCGGGGTGTTTGCTCTGCACTTGTGTGTGTTTCTCCCTAGTTGGTTTCCTTGTCCATCCACCTGTGACCTCCCTCCATCCAGCCCAGGGAATCCTTCTCATCACAGGGGTAGGATGTTTGTCTCATTTTCCATCACATCCTTTCCCCAAAGTTTGGTTGTGAGTTGTTCCCATTCCAAAGACCTTTCCTCTTTGAAGAGAAAAGAGAAAACCTTGTCTGTCCTTTTCTCTCACTTCACTTCTGCTCTATTATCTCCTCCATCCAGAAGGGCCCACTGACTCAAATGGGTGTAGATCTGAAGATGGCAAGAAATGCCAGCAATTCTGAAATAATAATACGGATGGATCAGGAAAACTTGAAAACCTTTATCCCGCCACATTAAAAAAAATTGCACTTCCAGTGTATTCAGAGTCTCTGTGTAGAAACACAAATGATGTAGAAATTGAATTACACTCAAGTTTTGCTTTCCTCCTTTCCTCATTTATTCTAATCCTCAAAGTTAACATGATGTACTATTTGTTATGTAAAGTTTCAGACATTTTCTACCCATGCACACTTTTCTTTTTTTCACATAAGAGTGTGAACTAGGTCACCTTCAACATGCTGTGATTCTGTGATTCACTGTCTCCCACCGGGTCATCCACTGATAAAGTCATCTGTTTCATGGAGAAATATTTCCAATAGCTAATAGCCAATGTCTGTGGAGTGCTTACTCTGTGTCGGTTTCTTCTAACTACGTTACAGTTAATTTGTACAACATACCCATGGACTAGGTACAATGATAACCCCCAAGTGACAGATAAGTGCAGATAAGTACAAATAAATACAGAGGCCAAGTGACTTTCCCAATACACTGGAGGAAATCAAAATCCATGCCTCTGTACTCATTTTGCTCTATTGCCTCTGTCTGGGAAGCTTGATGATTTGGCAACTAAAACCTTAAATATCATGTTCCATTTTCATATCTGTGACACAAGCGTGGGACTGTGATACGGGGTAACTAACCTGTGTACTTTTGAAAACCCTTATGCACCTGGATGAAAGTAAGCCAGGGACTGCAAGCCATAGATTTAAGATTTCCTACCAACTTTTAAAAATAGCTTCTTGAATGCAATGTATGTAATGTCAAGGCTAGGATGTAGTCCAAATAGTAACAGAAAAATGAAGATATGCAGAAAAATACTTAAAGTTGACAAGAATTGGGAGTGTAGTATTTTTGGGGCCAGTGTGAAGACCACAGGAAAACTTGCTGTTTCCATCCCAAAGGGAAGAGCTCTGTGTTGCAACTGCCAAGGTACCTGGGGCAGCACGTGTGCTCACTGCTTAGTAAAGAAGCATCCTCAGTTTGATAGAATCATATGGGAGCCTTACATTTGGTTAGCAGGTTCTACATTCTTGATGTAATAATATTTTCAGGGTGTGGGAGGGTATCAAGCTCTGAAAATACCCTTGGAGAGATTTGCTTATTAAGTTTGGCTTTTTCAATCTCCCTAATACTTCTTTACTAAGCACCAGGCGGCTTCCTTCGCTTGTCAGAATCATGTTGTTTTTCCCTTGTCGAATGAACTTCCAAATACTTTTGGATGAGCTATTAAGTTTGGAAAAAAACATACATCTCTTTAAAATAAGGAAGATAATTACAATGACAAGTAGAAAAGACTCTAAAATGGAGAATATATGCCATTACAGGCAATTAATGGGAGTGGGAAGCTCGTCCTCACTGTCCAGGACATAGAAATAAAAGCTGAGGATGCTCTGAGGCATCTCTTGGATCTCTATAAGCCTCCATCATTTCTGATGAGTAGGGTTGACAGGTAAAATATAAGCTGTTCAGTTAAATATGAATGTCAGAAAAACAACGAGTACATTTTTAAGATAAGTATGCCCCAAATACTACATAGGATCTACTTATACTAAAAGTGATGACTTACTATTCATGTGAAGTTCAAGTTTAACTGGGTATCCTGTATTTTTATTTAGTAAATCTGACAGCCCTACTGATGATCCACAATGGAGGCAGTTCAGGAACGGTACATGCTGGCTCTCGGACAGTCAGAAATGGCTCCAGCAGATCCAGGTACAGTATGAATTTCTTTTTGGATGTAGCTCAGAAGCCATGGCCAGCCCTTGACTGCAAGTACTGCCTCGGGTTTCCCTGAGGTGGGGTAAACCTTCCTCTTAATGGCCTTTTGGTAAGTCTGGAAGACCATATCCAAGGGGAGCCCCAAAGTCAGTTTCATCCTCACAACCATGTTTCCAATTCCTGGAATTGGCTGCATGTGACTCACAAGAGCTGAGGAGGTTTGTGGAAATTGGGAGTGTCATAGCTTGAACCCTTTGTAGGTAAAGTTTTGGTGTTCTGAGAGTTTTAACAGGAGCAATGTGAAAGACTCCAGGTCCCCAGGTAGATAGAAATAATCCTCTTATACTTCTGTGTATGTGACAAGTCTCTAGTAGCTCACAGAACAAATATCTGGTCTTGGAAAGACTGATCCAAGCTTAGATGTTTCTGGTGACAAGGCAAGGTCGTGAGTTTGAAGTTCACCTTTTATGGTTGAGGAGACTATAAGGTTGTCAGAAGGGCAATCATGGAGGAGACGTTGGCTTCATCCATTGTGCAGGCTTGTATATTTGGTTCTATCTAGATTGTGTTTCAAAGGTGGAGCTTGTTTACAATTATGAACATTCTCTGAGATGCTTTTTGGACCTTCATTCCTAGAGCGAGAGCAGTGCCGAGGTTCTAGAAATGCCCTGGATATTCTGAGCTGTCAATGGCCTTTCCCAGGTGCTGTTCCCTTGGTGCTGCTCCTTGAAATGTGCAAAGGGATTATCATCTGTTTTGTGGTGGGTCCTAGCATTGTGAAAGGAAGCTGCTGCACCTGGCTCAGAGGATTTGGGATGTGGTTGGAGTAGATGGGCCAAATTTAGGTAACTGGTGTTACTATAGATAAGGACAACAAATTATTGGAAGTGGCGTTGTCTGGGATGGGAATGATGTTGTTGCAAGTTCACAAATGTTCCAGGACCAAGGAAGACAACCAGAAGTACTGGGATTGTTTTAGGTTGCAGGTAAGAGACAGAGGGATGGACTAGAGATTGAGCTCATACAGCTGGTTAGTGTGTTGTTCATTCGTTCATTCATTCATTTATTCATCCAACACGTATTTACTGAGTTCCTATCATGTGTCAGTTAGTCTGTTAGGTTTTGTGATACGATAGTGAAGGAAACAACTTCTCGGTCTTTAAGGAGTGTATAGTTCAGTCAGAGAGACTGATAAAGAAATAGGTAATTACAACATCGGAAATAAGTCATTTGATAGAGGAAGTAGGTGTTTGTGGGTGTAAACAGGAGGGTAAATTTAACTAAGTCCAGTTGTGGTGGTCGGGAATGGGAGACCCAGAGGGACTTCTTGAACGAAGTGATAGTGGAGATGAGCAGGGTGAGTAGCAATTTTCCAGGACCTTCCCAGGCAAAGATGGAAGGAAGGAAGGAAGTTTCAGGCAGAGGGACCACTCTGTACAAAATCCTTAAGATAAAGAGAATATTGTATGTTCTTCAGCATGGCTGGGGCATGAACTCTGAGAAAGGGGGTTGATAGGAGATATGGCTGGAACGAGAGCCATGGCTCTGTCATTTAGACTTTGTTCTGTAAGCAATGGGGATTCATTGAAGGTGAAGGCAGAGGAGTGCCTCCATCAGACTGTGTCCTAGAAAAGCCACTTAGGTGACTGTGTATAGGGTGGGTTTAACTGAGCACCAGCGTGGACAGTAAGCTCAAATTTTTCTGTGTGGGACCAGTGTCACACATGGGACTATGTAGGGCACCAGATTCAATGGGGCAATGAATGTTTTTTGGTTTTTTCC
The DNA here is from genome assembly GCF_964341445.2 of Mesoplodon mirus. Taxonomy (NCBI): domain Eukaryota; kingdom Metazoa; phylum Chordata; class Mammalia; order Artiodactyla; family Ziphiidae; genus Mesoplodon; species Mesoplodon mirus. The sequence continues at coordinate 146,939 of NW_028295454.1, forward strand.
TCCTTTTTTATATGAGGCTAGGCAGATGATGCCATGCCTTCGTTCCATTAAGAGCAATGTGAAATCAGTGAAATCTCCTAAGATTCTGCAAGGCAGATTTTTCTTTGTATGATTTTAAATTCCCTCAAGACCTGAAAGGGCCATTGCTGTAGAAAAGGGGTCTGGTACATGTAACACCTGGATGGAAATAACAGCTTATGGGAAAACATGGAATTTGAGGAATTCTGGGGCAGGATGCTGGAAGTAGATGACTGCAAAAGGCCTTTCCAAGTCACAGCCTTATAGCTCCTGGTCCTCTTTACCTTCTCCTCTTCCTGACCCCAACCTCATGAGGATGAAAGTGTACTCTAGAGACCTTTGATCAAATCCTGCCCACAACAGTCTGTGGTTTGAAAGTTACAAAATTCCCTGAGAATTGGTAAGCTCTCTATCTTCCTCATTAGTCATTTAGTACCATTTATAATTTCCAAACAGCTACTGTTTATAGAGCCCTTGCTTTCCATGTCTGAGTGTGTTTTATCATTATTCTTTTTGATCTTGGAAATGTAATCTTTAACAAACCACCAATTAACCATGAAATGTCACTGCAGCAAAACATCAGTATTCTCCATGGGGTTTGTTGTACTTGGATTTGACCTTCATTGTTCATTCTTGGACTGTCTTCCTAGTTTGTGGCTTATTTGGATTTGCATTTCTTCTTTTTGTTGATTACTTGAAAGCTTTTGTGTAGAAATTAAGCTGGTAAAATAACATAGAAGGCTTTTCCCCTATGATAGTCCCTTTCTTTTGATACCAGTAATTAAAAGTGTGCTGTGATAGCATTAGAGGACTTAAAGTTTGAAGGTTTTAAGAATGACTTGGAGACTCAGGAGTGAAAAGGGACTAATACAAGTGAGCATGAATTATTATTTTGCTCAAAATACTATTTAAAAGAGATTACAATTTAGGTTTATTGAAGAAAATGGTTATATTTGAGCTATTTGAAGTTCTAACAGTCAGATATTCTTTGAAAATCTATTTTAAAGTTCTAACTGGTGATCGTAGAATAAAATTGCCACTTGATGGAATGTGGAATGTGAAGAGGTGAAAGAAAAGTCAGACTGGAATGATGCTACAAAAAAAGAAACTTCCCATCATGACCAGGCAGAGCAAATGGAAATCAGGTGGGAAAGGACATAGAAGCAGAGATGGTTTTGTGATTCCTGGAGCCTGCAGCTCTTTGAAAGTGCTAACCACCATGGGGCAGGTGCAGAGCACCAAATGAGAGCCTCTCGTAAAAGTCCACGCGGCAGAGATGACAGGGGCACCAGGTGGGAAGTCTCTCCATGTTTGGTACACAGGCTGGAATTTCCAAGATATGAAGACACAGGTCTTTCTCTGAAAGGGGCGGACTGTGACGTTTTTTAGATAGAATTTCCAGAGCTAATGACATACTCAAGCTAAAGAAAATATATCTGTCCATCTAGGGACGCTGAAAACAGTGGGAGGCAGAAAGAGAAAATATTTTGGCAACTGAGAGACCTGGGCTGGTGTCTGTTACTTCAGTAAATTACTTAATGCCTCTGAGTCCAGCTTCCTCCTCTATAAACTGGTGATGTACTAATAAGATTGTTGTGGGCATTAAATGAGATCATGGACGTTGGGCCATTGGTACAGTATCTGGCACATAAGAACTGTTTAATAAATGGAAACCAGCACTCATTATTCAAATGATAAGAATAGTGCATCTCAGGCTCTTGTTGAGAGAGGTTTCTTATTATCTATTCTAATTGCTAAGATGACTTGTGAAGCCCTCTGAATTTGCATTTGCCGGTTGCCTGCTATTGGCAATTTGTTCAATGTCCCTCCTATATTTCTTAGACCCTACCATTTTGTGCATGTGGCAAACTTTCAATTGCCATTATTTGGCATTTTCCAGCCCAGGAACTTCTGAAGCTGTTGAAGTCTGCTCTGTCTGTGTAGATGGCAGGAAGGAAGTGAGGGGAATTAATAGCTTCCCAGCAGCAGTCCTCAACCAAGGACTGATGGGAGTGGGTATCTAAAGGCCCCAGCTCCCTGGCCCTTCAAGTTGGAAGCTTGTGTTTCCCAGAGTTTCTCTGTGGATTACCTCCACTTTTCCACACTCTTACCTGGCTATAACACAGTATTTAATGCTTGCCTTCTCTTCCCTATCTCACTTTCCTATTGGTGTTTCTTCCATTTCTCATATTAACTATTTGAACTGGAATGTTTATGACTGGGTTTGATTCTGGGAGAACCCCTAGGAAGTCATTTTCTTGAGAGAAAACAGTTGTCAAGTTGCCTTCTATGAAAAGATATTAAATAATAGAAAAACTTAAGCTTTCTTTATGGTCGATTGATTTTTCCCTATGCACATTAATTGGCTACAGTATTGTTTAAATAATGATATAATATAGAAGTGATACAAAAAGCAAAAGGACACTGCTGATTTTAGAATATTTGTTTTCATGTTAAGCATCTAAGACACATCAGTTATGTGAAATGAAAACATGATGACCCAAAACCTATGGGATGCAGCAACTGCAGTTCTAAGAGGGAAGTTTATAGCAATACAATCCTACCTCAAGAAACAGGAAAAATCTCAAATAAACAACCTAACCTCACACCTAAAGCAATTAGAGAAAGAAAAACAAAAAAGACCCAAAGTTAGCAAAAGGAAAGAAATCATTAAGATCACATCAGAAATAAACAAAAAAGAAATGAAGGAAACAGTAGCAAAGATCAATAAAACTAAAAGCCGGTTCTTTGAGAAGAGAAGCCAAATTGATAAACCATTAGTCAGACTCATCAGGAAAAAAAGGGAGAAGATGCAAATCAACAGTTAGAAATGAAGAAGAAGTAACAACTGACACTGCAGAAATACAAAGGATCGTGAGAGATGACTACAAGCAACTCTATGCCAATAAAATGGACAACCTGGAAGAAATGGACAAATTATTAGAAAAGCATAACCTTCCGAGACCGAACCAGGAAGGAATAGAAAATATAAACAGACCAATCACAAGTGCTGAAATTGAGACTGTGATTAAAAATCTTCCAAGAAACAAAAGCCCAGGACCAGATGGCTTCACAGGCAAATTCTATCAAACATTTAGAGAAGAGCTAACACGTCTCCTTGTCAAGCTCTCCCAAAATGTAGCAGATGGAGCAACACTTCCAAACTCATTCTACAAGGCCACCATCACCCTGATACCAAAACCAGACAAATATGTCACATTGATAGAAAACTACAGGCCAATATCATTGATGAACAGAGATGAAAAAATCCTCAACAAAATACTAGCAAACAGAATCCAGCAGCACATTAAAAGGATCATACACCACGATCAAGTGGGGTTTATCCCAGGATGCAAGGATTCTTTAATATATGCAAATCAATCATTGTGATAAACCATATTAACAAATTGAAGGAGTAAAACAATATGATCATCTCAAGAGATGCAGAAAAAGCTTTTGACAAAATTCAACACCCATTTATGATAAAAAAGCATCCAGAAACTAGGCATAGAGGGAACTTACCTCAGTATAATAAAGGCCATGTATGACAAACCCATAGCTAACATCGTTCTCAATGGTGAGAAACTGAAACCCTTTCCTCTAAGATCAGGAACAAGACAAGGTTGTCCACTCTCACCACTATTATTCAACATAGTTTTGGAAGTTTTAGCCGCAGCAATCAGAGGAGAAAAAGAAATAAAAGGAATCCAAATTGGAAAAGAAGTAAAGCTGTCACTGTTTGCAGATGACATGCTACTTTACATAGAGAATCCTAAAGATGCTACCAGAAAACTACTAGAGCTAATCAATGAATTTGGTAAAGTAGCAGGATACAAAATGGGCAGAAACCTCTTGCATTCCTGTACACTAATGATGAAAAATCTGAAAGAGAAATGAAGGAAACACTCCCATTTACCATGGCAACAAAAAGAATAAAATACCTAGGAATAAACCTACCTAAGGAGACAAAAGACCTGTATGCAGAAAAGTGTAAGACACTGATGAAAGAAATGAAAGATGATTCAAATAGATGGAGAGGAATACCATGTTCTTGGATTGGAAGAATCAACATTGTGAAAATGACTATACGACCCAAAGCAATCTACAGATTCAGTGCAATTCCCATCAAACTAGCAATGGCATTTTTCACAGAACTAGAACAAAAATTTTCACAATTTGTATGGAAACACAAAAGACCCTGAATAGCCAAAGCAATGTTGAGAAAGAAAAACGAGCTGGAGGAATCAGGCTCCCAGACTTCATACTATACTACAAAGCTACAGTAATCAAGACAGTATGGTACTGGCACAAAAACAGAAATATAGATCAGTGGAACAGGACAGAAAGCCCGGAGATAAAGCCACGCACATTTGGTCACCTTATTTTTGAGAAAGGAGGCAAGAATACACAATGGAAAAAAGAGAGCCTCTTCTATAAGTGGTGCTGAGGAAAATGGACAGCTACATGTTAAAGAATGAAATTAGAACACTCCCTAACACCATACGAAAAAGAAAGTCAAAATGGATTAATGACCTAAATATACAGCCAGACACTATAAAACTCTTCAAGGAAAACATAGGCAGAACAGTCTATGACATAAATCACAGCAAGATCCTTTTTGACCCACCTCCTAGAGAAATGGAAATAAAAATAAACAAATGGGACCTAATGAAACGTAAAAGCTTTTGCACATCAAAAGAAACCCTAAACAAGATGAAAAGACCACCCTCAGAATGGGAGGAAATATTTGCAAACGAAGCAACTGACAAAGGATCAATCTCCAAAATTCACAAACATCTCATGCAACTCAATATCAAAAAAACAAAGAACCCAATCCAAAAATGGGCAGAAGGCCTAAATAGACATTTCTCCAAAGAAGATATAGAGATTGCCCACAAACACATGAAAGAATGCTCAACATCACTAATCATTAGAGAAATGCAAATCAAAGCTACAATGAGGTATCACCTCACACCAGTCAGAATGGCCATCATCAAAAAATCTACAAACCGTAAATGCTGCAGAGGCTGTGGAGAAAAGGGAAGCCTCTTGCACTGTTGTTGGGAATGTAACTTGATACAGCCACTATGGAGGTCAGTATGGAGGTTCCTTAAAAAACTAAAAATAGAGCTACCATACGACTCAGCAATCCCACTACTGGGCATATACCCTGAGAAAACCATAATTCAAAAAGAGTCATGTGCCACAATGTTCATTGCAGCTCTATTTACAACAGCCAGGGTATGGAAGCAACCTATGTGTCCATCGATAGATGAATGGATAAAGAAGATGTGGCACATATATACAATGGAATATTACTCAGCCATAAAAAGAAACAAAATTGAGTTATTTGTAGTGAGGTGAATGGAGCTAGAGACTGCTATACAGAGTGAAGTAAGTCTGAAAGAGAAAAATAAATACCCTATGCTAACACGTATATATGGTATCTAAAAAAAAACAAAGGTTCTGAAGAACCTAGGGGCAGGATAGGAATAAAGACACAGGTGTAGAGAATGGACTTGAGGACACGGGGAGTGGGAAGGGTAAGCTGGGATGAAGTGAGAGAGTGGCATGGACATATATACACTACCAAATGTGAAATAGATAGCTAGTGGGAAGCGGCCGCATAGCACAGGGAGATCAGCTCGGTGCTTTGTTACCACCTAGAGGGGTGGGATAGGGAGAGTGGGAGGGAGACACAAGAGGGAGGAGATATGGTGATATATGTATATATATAGCTGATTCACTTTTTAATAAAGCATGAACTAACACACCATTTTAAAGTAAGTATAACCCAATAAAGATGTTAAAAAAGAAAAGAAAAGAAAAGATTGAATCGGACCAGAACCCATGTGTAATCACAGCTCGGCATTTAACAACTGGTTTAATTCCTTATCATAAATATACAACCAGGCCAGAGGCATCCAATATTTATAATAAATATCAGTGACATGATAGTATCATCATGAGACCTCTGTGTATTCTTTCTGATTCAGATGAAACCCAAATTTTCTGTCTCCCCACAAAACTTACTTTTTCTATTTTCATGCATTGACTGCATAATTGATTTTGGAGAGCTGTTCCATCTGTGTTTTGAGTTGGGCTGAAGTAAGCAGTCTCCCTCTCAGGGGGTATGCCTACTCATAACTCAGACAAAATACAGCATGGAATACACGTTGGATGTTTTGGTTTTATCTATCAGGTTGATTTACAAATGATGCCAGCGGTTGTGTCGTCAAAATAGCAGCTTTCAAACTTTTTTCCCCCCAGTGATTGATTCCTTTTACAAATATAATTTTCTCTAGAACTCCAAAGTATAAACTATATTATGAAAATACTGATTTGACAGGCAGGTAGCTGAAAATGGTAATGGACTGCTGTGTGCTCTCAGGACACTCTGCAGTTATTATTTACCCAGAAACCCATGGGAGGTATAGTAAGAAATCCCATTTCAAAATTGCATCACCAACAATGCCTAACTACTGCTTGTATTTTTTCTTTTTAATTTTTATATTTTGCGGTACACGGGCCTCTCACTGCTGTGGCCTCTCCCTTTGCGGAGCACAGGCTCCGGACGCGCAGGCTCAGCGGCCATGGCTCACGGGCCTAGCCGCTCTGCGGCATGTGGGATCTTCCCAGACCGGGGCACAAATGCGCATCCCCTGCATCGGCAGGTGGACTCTCAACCACTGCGCCACCAGGGAAGCCCTCGTATTTCTTATCATAAGCATCAAAGTCAGGGAAGAAGCACACAAAACTTCTAATAAGTACTAAAAGATTTATAACTAAGTAATATTAAAACATTATCTGTTAGAAATTAGTTATTGAGTAATTGACTATTATGTGATAAGACTGGGTTCCAGGTAGATGAGTCTGAATTTTACATGGTATAGAAATTGGAGGGGCATGTTATTGTAGAAGTGGGTTACTGATAGGGGAAAACGGAATTCTCTTATTATATAAATCTTAGAGAAGGGACAGTTTACCGTGATAAACTTAGATGATATGTACTTAGCCAATTGTACCAATAGGCCAGTCTGTGCGATGTTCAAGGAACATGGATTTTCCATTCTCTGAGGTCCTATCCAGTTGCATGAAACCCAGAATGGTGTCTCATCTAACCCTTTGGGATCCTGAAAACTGTTTGTCACCCTGAAAATCCAGCATGATTCCCCAACATGATTGCAAAATCTGCCATTAATCAAGCAGCCCTTGTAACCTGGCTCTAGCAGTTTCTCACTATACCACTAGCACCATCTTGCCTCATTGCCCAAAGGTTGCATGCTAAGACTAGGTACTGCACATGCCCAATATGGACTGGTTTAGCATGTAGGCTTTGACAAAGGCTTTCACAGACATGAGGACTTGATTACACATGTTTAGAAATGAGAGCAAAGCAGGTACTGCTGTTTTAAAAAAATGACCAGGGCCAATCTACACACTTACTAATAAATAACATATTTAAAGTAAGGTCATTTATATACACAAATTTGGTAGGAGTCTTACACTGAGATTTGCAGACAAGAATGAGTTAACCAGACATGCCTTGCAAGGGGGTTCACCAAAATGTGTTAAAACCTAATATATATCACTTGTGAGTCAGTGACTCCTAGAATATTCCCACAGTGTTAAAATATACATTAAAAATAAAAAATTTGGACTAAATTATTTGTATGTAACACCTGAAACAACTATGCAGAATTTTAGGGCTTCTAGAAACATAGCTTAAAAATAAATCCTAAAATGAGGTCCCTGGCTTGGAGAATTTGGATTATTGCCATTTTACCAATGGAGAAAAAGCAAACAAATCAAAAAATGACTTAGGCATGATTACATAGTAACTCAATGGCAGGCCTGAAGAGTGGAACTCAGGGTTTCTGTGCTGAAATCCAGGAATCCAATGAGCTAAACTTCCAGGAAGTAGAGTATAGCACTGAAGTTCCAGACGACAGCTATATCATTGAGTTTGGTGTAAAATAAAATTCATTTCATTCAAGTGAGAACTGTTAGTTGCTCAAAAATAATATTGGGATATAACCTCCTATTACTTTGACTTTGCTCCTAATCCATGTCTGATGGCTTGGTAATGATAAAAAATCAAAGTGTAAAGTTATGTGCAGGAATACTCATTAGACTTGGAGGACAGAACCAGTAATGGGAAGGAATTGTAGGCTACTGTCTTAGGCTGTGAAGTCATTCATAATAAGTTTCTTATTAGCTTTTGGGCCACCATGTTGTACTGAATATCAAGCGTTAATCACCTCAGCTTGTAGACTGTAAAGTGTCTATAGGAAACAGAGTGTCATTTGATTTTCCCTAAAGTGATGCTGAAGCACATTGGCAATAGATTAACATTTTAAAGGACCATCATTTAAAGAAATGCTTTTCCTCAAAGAGTGAAATTCAGAACAACCTATTGTAGCCTTAAAGTTCGGATGGCTCTTTGTTTGCATCCAACTTGATTCTGATGGGAAATTTTGGACAGTCCCCTTCCCTCATTGTGGAGAGTCAGGGGGAGCTCAGATAAGGTGCTTGCCTTGAAAATGCATGATGAAGTTTGTGTAGTGAAGGAAGATGTAGGGGTGAGTATTCACTAAAGGCATTTAGTTTTCTCATTCAGAAGATAAGTTCAGATTTTCCCAAAAGGTAGGAAAAGATCTAGAAATGGAAGACAAAGCTGAGAGTAGAAGTAGGACAATGTGAGATCAGGTGGGCATGGAGCATGGAAGGATCTCTTTTTCTCTTTGTTGATTTTCAACTGGTTTATTGGCTTTATTGGTGTATTAGTTTTGGAGAGAAGGTGTGAACGTAGGCTTTGTGTATGTACAATCTTCTCGTTTCCTTTTACTGAGAATCTCTGGTACAGGGTGGGATTAGGATCAGTGATAGCGGGTATGAGTCAGCAGAGGAACAGATCTCAAGAAATAGTTCAATTGAAGAATTTTAATAACGAACTAATAATTTCATAAGAAGATAGGGCATGTTTCAGCCCACAAAGGGAATATTTTATTGAAAAATACACTCTCTCCATAGTATGTGCTTGTACCCACTGGGGTAATTCTGGGAGTTAGATAATGCTTTGAAGTTAGTTGGGTGGTTTGAAGGTTTCTACCACTCTGTTCCTGAAAAGGTGTTTTTCATCTTTCTTTTTGATAATAATGCTTACAGGCTTTGTAGAGTAGATACAATGATGCAGAATAAACTCAATAGATAGAACAAATAGGTAGCTAAAATACCTCTCAATGGAAGGGGACCAAATGCATTGTGAATAACCAAGTGTTCATTTTATTCCAAGGAGAGGGGTGGGTAAATGACCCTGGTTCTGTGCCAGATGTTTCAAAACTGGAGCTAGTGGCGATGGAGTCTTGCTGTGTCATTTCAGAAAGGACGTGTTGACTACCATTGTCAGTCTATCTGGTGGCAGTCTTTGTCGTCATTCGCCACAGCCGAGAAGGCAGGCGTCTCACACAAAGTTGTTGAGTTGACAGATGTTTCTTGCGTGGAAGCTCCGAGTTAGCTACCTTTGTAGAGTTTCCTATCCAGCTCAAGCTGGGACTACAGGAACCATTCAGCAAATGAACACTGACTCTACCAGCTGTTCCATCTACAGCACACGGAGGCTTTTCAGCTTGTCTGAAGCCTGGTACAATTTGTCTGCACAGGTGCTGCAGGTGGAAAGGTATATTAGACTCTCATTAACGCTGGCATTTCACTAGAGGCATTCAAGCCTCCCAGAGCTGGAAAGGGTTGCACTCTTAAATGTTAGGATTCAAAGGACATTCAGATCTTAAGGAGAGAAGCAGGGACATGTAGGCAATGGCCCTCTTTGTTTATAATGTCTCCTTGGTTTCTGAACTCATTCAGTGTTTTGTCCTCCCCTGCCGCTCTGGATGCTGCTGTGCCAGATTCATTAACTGATTAACCCCCCTTTTCATTTTCATGTGAAATGATTCTAACGTTTAAGTAATGAACCCTGGTCTCACTGGTGTGCTGCTGACCTTGGGCTTGTTTTGAATTTGCTAGCTGGCTGCAGTTTACTCTTCAAGCCTTGCCTAAAGTTATCATTCTGTGATGAGATATGAAGAAAATCGGTTAGAAATGGTCCAAAAGACTGAACCAATACAGGAATGGATGATTTTTTTCACCCAAACAGAGATGGAAGAGAGGGAAGTAGGATAACTGCATCTTGGTGGGACATGGCATGTCTGAAGTGAGTGGGAAAGGGAGACGAATATGGAAATTCTTTAGCCCTTGCAGTAGAGACTGGGGGTAGAGGGATAGCTTTAAGTTCCCTTTAGTTTATTTAAGAAATGATTTTATCCTCACATCTGAATGGTCTGAGTACAAATCCAAGTTAATTACAGTGGAACCCGTTGGACTCCTGATGTTATGGTGGGAGTCCTATACCTGCTTTATGAGTTGGCTGCATAAGATGGGTCTTCGATTCTATTCTGTGTTTCTGTTAGAAAGGATGTTAGGATAGTGACGTATCTTAGGGGTATCAGTGCATTGTGCTGTGATACTCCTTCTTTTCTTTCCTTCTCTCCCCACCTTCTTCCTTCTCCTCAGCACATATAGAAGCCAGAAATGTCCTAACCTCTTTTTACCTTCAATTTTTAAAACATTGACCATGCCCCTGGCTCTGTGCCAGGTAATGTTGATTCATTACCCCATTTAATATCCTCAGCAAGCAGCAGAAGTAAGCATTATCAGCACCATGTTACAGACAGAAAATTGAGGCTCAGAGAGGTAACGACACGAATGTCAGGTCATGTAACTAATAAGTGATAAGGCTGAGATTCAGATCCATATCTCACTACAAAAGCCGCCTTTCCCCCACATGACTGATGTGCATTGACTTTCAATCCGTGTTTTCTTTAAAAAACTTTGGAGAGAGACCAAGTCCTTGACTTGGGTTAGAAAGGAGTTTCATAGACCTGAATCTCAAAATGCTTAAATTACTGAAATAACAAACAGTAAGAAGTCCAGACCTTCTCCACATTTGGAATCGTTGTTCTTCCCATAGTCTTGTGTCTGTTTCATCAAATATGAGTTGATTATGTTTCAATAAAAAAGGCCACTGAAACATAAAGCTGGGTGATTTAAAGTCATCTTTCGAGGCTTGACAGTCAGTGAATGTTTTATTCTCCTCTGTTGCTATGTCACAAGGACAAACGTAGATCTGATTATAAAATGCAATTGTGTTCCTCTCCGTATTCTACACAGAAAGTGTTATTAAGCCGTGGTGACCTTTACTCACAAGAAACGTGGTTGGCGAGTCACAGAAAGTGTGAGCAATTGCTCCCCCATGAAGCCCTGCTCCTGTGAATGGAGAGACGTCTTTTGGTAAAATGTAGCCATCTGGGAGGATTTAGGAAGGTTGAATACTGAGAAGTAAAGTGATGTGGGTCTTATGGATGGTTGTTGTGAAGTAGATCATTTGTCTAAATCCCAAACCCTGAAATGGCTATCTCTATGAAATGGAACATAGCTTTTATGATATGAATATTCAGTGACCTGACATCAATAAAAAGAGGAATAAAAAGAAGAAAAGCACATAGGTCAATTACATTTTTCCCACCCGGAGAGGTCTTTGCCGCTGAAGCTTGGCATGTCTCTGGACGCAGAGCATCCTTCTGGTGTGTGCTTCAGGCATTGTGCGCAGGTGTCTGGTTCCCATTGTGCTGCCAGTGGGCTGGGGGGCCACTTGCTGATGGAGCTCATTGGCAGCTCTTTGTGTATCTTCCTGCTCCCACGAAGCATCATGTCTTTATCTTCTTCCTTCACTGCCTACCTCAGGCACAGCAGGGGGATTGGATCCTCTAACACCACCATGAACTTGAGAGCTTTGCCTCTGCTCTTAAATCTTGCCAAAAGCTTAATTGACACGTTTTCTTGAAAATTCTTTTTTACGTTATAACTCAATCTTTTGGAGCTTTTTCCAGGTTCCTTTGTTGGAGTTTTCTCTTACTTGCTGTGAATTTGCTCTTAGTTCTCAATTCGTGGAAGTATCAAATTTGGTCTGTCTTTTACTCATGGTTAATTTTACGTTATTCATTATCCGTTGATATTGTAACTCCTTGAAGCATATTTAATGGTGGTACACGTCATGCCAAACACGTCTGAGTTTCTCAGATCCATCTGAAGCAGAGAGGATGAAAAAAAAAATCAGCATCTTCACTTTTCCAGAGGAAGGGGGGCCAGACCTTCTAATATTGTAAAATGTGTGAAATCATTGCTGTCTCCAACCGCAAGATTGTTTCAGCATCCATGAGGCAAGTTTATGTGTTTTTGGAATGAGATCCTTTAGTTTCTCTCTGTATTACATTTAGTGTCTGATAAACAATCCCTACTGTCTACACTTTTGTCCTGTTAGTAGTCTAAAGACTTCATTCTCACAAACTGTACCAGTTGACTTTTATCTCCCCTGTTATAATAAGTAGTTTGATGTCTGTTATAAGTAGCCTTGCCAGTAATGTTCGAGAATCATCAGGTTCACTAAAATCCCTTTGGGCTGAAATGTTTTCAGTATTCCTGCTCACCTCATTGTGTTCAACCAGCCCTTCTAAGCTTTCTTTAATGTTTCCATTGATTTCCTTCCTAAGTCACAGTCCCTATGACCAGTCCTGCCATTGCAGGTGCACTCAGAGTTCACCCTGATGGATCACAGCTTCTCATGTCTATCAAATGAAGTGGGATGATATTGTAAAGAAGAAATACGTTAAGTCCGTGTGGCTGGCATCTCATGAAACTCACTTGGCATGTGGGCTAACATGCTTTCATGATTTTATAGTCTTTGTTTTTAAAAAATGTTTGAAAACATTGTGGTAAAATATACATAACATGTAATTTACCATTTTAACCATTTTATAAAAAGGTATACACTTCAGTGGCATTCACACTGTTGTGCAACCATCACTACTGTCCACTTCGAGGACATTTTTCATCTCGTAAGATGGGAACCCGGTACTCATTAAACAATAACTCCTCTTTCCTCCCTTCCCCCAGCCCCTGGCAACTATCATTCTACTTTCTGTCTCTATGAATTTGACTATTCTAGGTATCGTATATAGGTGAGGTAATATACAGTATTTGTCCTTTTGTGACTGGCTTATTTCACTTCACATACTATCTTCAAGGTTCATCCACGTTGTAGCATGTGTCAGAATTTCTTTCCTTTTTAAGGTTGCATAATACTTCACGCTAGGTGTACACCACATTTTCTTTATCCATGCGTGCGTTGATGCACAATTGGGTTGTTTCCTCCTTTGGGCTATTGTGAATACTACTGCTATGAATGTGGTTGGGCAAATATCTTTTCACATCCTTGCTTTCAATTCTTTTGGGTATATATCCAAAAGTGGAATTGTTGGATCAGATAGTAATCCTATTTTTAATTTTTTGAGGAACTGCCATACTACTTTCCACAGTGTTGCACTGTTTTATATTCCCACCAGCAGCGCACAAGAGTTCCGATTTCTCCGCATCTTCACCAATAGTTATTTTCTGTTTTTTGGATAATAACCATTCTGACGAATGGGAAGTGGTGTCTCACTGTGGTTTTGATTTGTATTTCCCTAATATTAGAGATGTAAAGCCATCTCTTCATGCGCTTATTAGATATTTGTATATTTTCTTTGAAGAAATTCCTATTCAAGTCCTTTGCCCATTTTTAAATTGAGTTGTTTGTTTGTTTTGTTGTTGAGTTGTAGGAGTTCTGTTTATATTCTTGATATTAACCCTTTGTCAGACATATAATTTGCAAATATTTTGTTTCATTCCAAGAGCTGCCTTTTCACTTTGTTGATAGTACAAAAGTTGGATGCATAAAAGTTTTAAATTTTGATATAGTCCAATTTACCTATTTTTTTCTTTGGCTGCTTCTGCAGCCTTTGTCTTTTTAGATTCAATCTTTTACAGTGTTTTTATCTTGAAAGAATAATCTTGGTTATTTTACTCTTTCCTCAAGATTCATGTTATAGACCTTTACTTAACCTCACTGCTAAGCATGCTTTTCACTCTCACAGACACTAAAATCTAGCCTGGAGTGTTGCTCCACGCGGAAGGTGAGTGGGCAGGCTGCAAGGGACCTTACATCCCCATGCTTTTACTTAGGCTTTCTCTAGGTTGAAGTTGTGTTATAAACAATAACGTATGATTTGGTTTGTTGGATAGCCTCAGAATTCCACTTTCTTTTCCATCCATGTATTCACTGTTCATTGGTGCTTGTATTTTCTATTTGTGCAGTTACTTTTCTATTAGTGTTATCTGAAAAATTAATGAGTATTCTAGATAGCCTCATCTAGGTCAGGGTTTTTTTAACTTCTTTCTTTAAAGCACTTGAACCCCTTTTCTAACAAAAGCTTAAGTAGAAGCTCAGTACAGTGGGTAAGAGCAGTGGTTACTCAGGAGCAGGGAATGAAGATGTTCAGCTCACTGCTTTCCCTCCTCCAGCCCTTGAACCTTTCCCTTTGAACCTGGATGGAGGCTCTGTGGAGCCGAGTTTGCTCAGGACAGAAAAGCCTGTTGGGCCTCCCTGGTGGCGCAGTGGTTGAGAGTCCGCCTGCCGATGCAGGGGATACGGGTTCGTGCCCCGGTCTGGGAGGATCCCATATGCCGCGGAGCGGCTGGGCCCGTGAGCCATGGCCGCTGGGCCTGCGCGTCCGGAGCCTGTGCTCCGCAACGGGAGAGGCCACAACAGTGAGAGGCCCGCGTACCGCAAAAAGAAAAAAAAAAAAAAAAAAGAAAAGCCTGTTTATAAGGCAGGAGATGAATTACAGTCATTCACTTCCCACTTCTCCAGTCCTACTTACATGAAAGCAATTCAACTTTTGTATGGTAAGTGTATTTAGGAATCCATGTACTATTCAGCTTAAACTACAGGGTTCTCTCAAACTGGAAATCAAATAAACAAACATCCCCCCACCCCCTCAAAAGAACCAGGTTTCTCTGCCTGAAATTGTTGTTCAGAAACCTCCAATCGACTTTACTGACCAAAACGATAACCCACACATGCCAAGGACTTGTAACCATGATACATGATACACTTCTTGGGACACCCCATTATGCATAGTGACCCATTTTATTGATGAGTATTTCACATAGGAAGATTCAAAAGCCAGAGGAGAGTCCCCTGGTAAGGAGGCCACCTACTGAGACACAGGAAACTTAATTTTGATCCACAGACATTGTAAGCTAGAAAGGAACTTGGAGATCGGTAGCCCAAGAGGCAGCAAGAGTGGTGTGTTTGGTTTGCACAGAATTTAAAAAATTAGTTGCCAGCATTAAAAAAAAAAAAACAGCAGTGTTTATATAAACATTACAAATAAAGATAAAAATCTTGATTTTAGCCTGTCTTGGAAAAATCATAACATGTGACACTAGGCCCATGGTCCTGTATGGCACTGATGAATTACAGGAGGCCTTTAAAAACTCCCAGTGTCGGGCTTCCTTGGTGGCGCAGTGGTTGAGAGTCCGCCTGCCGATGCAGGGGACACGGGTTCGTGCCCCGGTCCGGGAAGATCCCACATGCCATGGAGCGGCTGGGCCCGTGAGCCATGGCCGCTGAGCCTGTGCCTCTGGAGCCTGTGCTCCGCAACGGGAGAGGCCACAACAGCGAGAGGCCCGCGTACCGCAAAAAAAAATTAAAAAAAATAAAATAAAATCCCAGTGTCCAGTCTGCATCCCAGACAAATTAAATGATATTCTCTGTGGTTAGCACTCAGACGTCAGTATATATTTAAAAAATTGTACTAAAAACACATGACAGTGATTATCATCTAAGTCATTTTAAGCATACAGTTTAGTGTTTTAAGTGTATTCACATTGTTGTGCAACAGACTTCTAGAACTTTTTCATCTTGCAGAACTGAAACTCGATACCCATTAAACACTAATTCCCCCACCCTCCTTCTTCCAGCCCTTCCTTGGCAACCACTTTTCTACTTTCTGTTTCTATGATTTTGAGTACTCTACATACTTCATATGAGAGGAATCATACAGTATTTGTCCTTTTGTGACTGGCTTATTTTGCTTAGCATCATGTCCTCAGGATTCATCCATGTTGTAGCATTTGACAGGATTCCCTTCTTTTTTTTTAAGGCTGTATAATATTTCATTGTTTGTATGTCCATTCATCTGTGAAGGAATATTTTGTTTGCTTCCACCTCCTGACTATTGTGAATAATGTTGCAGAGTGTGCAGATTTATTTCTGAGATCCTGCTTTGAATTATTTTGCATATAAACCCAGAAGTGGGATTGCTGGATCATATGGTAATTTTATTTTTAATTTTTTGAGGAACTTCTGTACTATTTTCTCTAGTGGCTGCACCATTTCTCATTCCCAGCAAGAGGGCACAGGGTTCTAACCTCTCCGTGTCCTCTCCAACACTTGTTATTTCTGTTCTTTTGACAGTGGCCATCCCAATGGGTGTGAGATAATGTCTCATTGTGGCCTTGATTTGCATTTCTCTTAAGTTTAGTGATGTTGAGCATCTTTTCATGTGCTTGTTGGCCATTTGTATATCTTCACTGGAGACTTGTCTGTTCAAGTTCTTTGCACTTAAAAAATCAGTTATTTGTGGGTTTTTTTGTTGAGTTGTGGAAGTTCCTCAGATATTTTGGATATTAATCCCACATTAGACATAAGATTTTCAAATATTTTTCCCATTCCAATAGGTTGCCTTGTCATTCTGTTGATTGTTTCCTTACCTGCATGGAAGTTTTAAAATTTGATGTAGTCCTATTTGTCTACTTTTGCATTGTTGTATGTGCTTTTAGTATCGTATCCCAGAAATTATTGCCAAATGTAATGTCCTAAAATTTTTACCCTATGCTTGCTTCTAGGAGTTTTATAGTTTTGGTCCTGTACTTCTTTCTTTCTTTTTTTTTTTTTTTTTTTTTTGCGGTACACGGGCCTCTCATTGTTGTGGCCTGTCCTGTTGTGGAGCACAGGCTCCGCACGCGCAGGCTCAGCGGCCATGGCTCACGGGCCTAGCCGCTCCGTGGCATGTGGGATCGTCCCGGACCAGGGGAACGAACCCATGTCCCCTGCATCGGCAGGTGGACTCTCAACCACTGCACCACAGGGAACCCCTGTACTTCGTTCTTTAATTTATTCTTTTGCAAGTAGATATCCAGTTTTCCAATATCATTTGTTTAAGAGATTGTGTTTTCCCCATTGTGTATTTTTGGCACCTTTGTCAAATATCGTTTGGCCATATAAGCAAGGGTTAATTTCTAGGCTCTCTACTCTGTTAAACTGGTCTAAATGTTTTTCTACAAGTACCATACCACTTTGATTGCTGTTGCTTTGTACTGTGTTGTGAAATCAGGAAGTGTGAGGCTTCTAACTTTGTTCTTTTACAAGATTGTTATGGCTACTTGAGGCTCCATAAGAATCATAAGATATTTTTCTGCTACTGGGATTTTGATCGGAATTGCATTCAATTTGTAGATTTCTTTGGGTAGCGTGGCCATTTTAACGATATTCCAATCCTTGAGCATGGGATGTCTTTCCATTTATATACAAATACAATCTTCCTTGATATCTTTAAGCAGTGTGTTGTAGTTTTCAATGTACAAGTTCTTCACCTTCTTGGCTAATTTTATACCTAAGCATTTTCTCCTTCTTGATGCTGCTGTGAGATTATTTTCTTAATTCTCTTTCAGATTGATCATTGTTAATGTATAAAAATGCAACTGCATTGTGTTTGTTAATTTTGTATTCTGCAACTTTGCTAAAATTATTTCTTGGGTTCAGCAGGTTTGTTTGTGTGTGTGTGTGTGTGTGTGTAATCTTTAGGAATTTTTGTGCCTAATATGTCATCTGTAAACAGAGATCATTTTACTTCTTCCTTTCAAATTTGGATGCCTTTTATTTTATTTTTTTGTGTGTCTGATTTCTCTGGCTAGGACATTTAGTACTATGTTGAATAGTAGTGATGAGAGTGGGTATCTTTTCCGTCTTCCTGGTCTTAGAGGACCAGGAAGTCTTTCACTGCCGAGTATGATGTTAGCTGTTGGTTTTTCATATATGGCTTTTATTATGTTGAAGTACTTTCCTTCTATTAATAGTTCACTGTGTTTTTATCAGGAAAGGGTATTAGACTTTTGTCAAATGTTTTTTCTACATCAGTTGATATAATCACGTGGTTTTGTCTTTCCTTCTGTTAATTTTGCTGTATTACAATGATTGATTTTCATATGTTTCATCATCACTTCATTTCATTTGGGCATGGTGTATAGTATTTTTTTTTTTTTTTTTTGCGGTATGTGGGCCTCTCACTGTTGTGGCCTCTCCCTTTGCGGAGCACAGGCTCCGGACGTGCAGGCCCAGCGGCCATGGCTCACGGGCCCAGCGGCTCCGCAGCATGCGGGATGCTCCCGGACCGGGGCACGAACCCGTGTCCCCTGCATCGGCAGGCGGACTCCCAACCACTGCGCCACCAGGGAAGCCCGAGGGCTGTCACTTCTGTTCAGTTACATGAACATGGTGACAGGCAAGCATAAATGCAGAGATGGCATTCCTGTGCTGGTATGGGGAAAAGGAAGAGAGGCCACTGGTCAGGACATTGTTTTGCCTAGGGAGGAAGAAGATCCAGTACTTTGGTAATTTATTTAAGCTTTTGTTTTTTTTTTTTTTTGCGGGATAGAGGAGCAAGTAGGGGAGCTCATACTTGAAGCCGAATCCGGCCTCCGTACCCTGACACTGAATTAAATCTCAAGACAGAGTTGTGGGTGAAGTAGAAAAGAATAGCTTTATTGCTTTGCCAGGCAAAGGGGGCTAGAGCAGGCGATTGCCCTCAAAACTCTGTGTCCCTGACCTGGAGAGGGTAGTGAGGAGTTTTATAGTAATCGTTCAAAGAGGAGAGCATGATCAGCTCATGGACATTTCTCTGATTGGTTGGTGGTGAGGTAAGTGGGTGTCAGCATCATCAACCTTACGGTTCCAACTGGTTCTGGGGTCTGTGTGTTTGTGGGTAGCACACCATTAACTTCTCCCACCTAGTGGGGGTTTCAGTATCTGCAAAACAGCTCAAAGATATTGTTATGTGTATCCCTTAAGGGGGAACCAAGACCCTGCCCGAAGGCTGCACTAGTGTTTCTTTTGACTATTCCTCCCTTGTCTCGCATCCCCTCCCTTCTCTAATTAGCAACTGTTTGAACCTGCTCCTTGGAACTCAGGGAAGGTCATGGAGGCTGAATGAAGCCATTTCCTGTAATCAAGAAATGGGGGACACCGATACAGGCTTTGTGCCCAGGAGCCCACAGGGTCCTGCTAGGGATCATACTCAGTGCAAGGAGATGTGGAAAATCCAGAGATAAGGAATCATGGCCTCTTACTTGCCAAGGGCTCCTACTCTATGTTGTGGGGGAAATCAGACGCATTCATTAAGAGTCTGCCCGATTGAAGGATGTGAAAAGAGTTATCACAGAGGTACAACTAACATGCTGGGAAAATGTGTGGTCCATTCTCACTGGGATATCTGGAAGGGCTTCCTGTAGAAAGTGGGATTTTAATTGAACTTAAAAACAATTTGTACTTTGAAAAATTATACTCTTGAAAGAAATGAGTTGAGCAAGCGCCTGTCCTCTGATGGAGGGAGGGAAGTCTGGCCTAGTTGAGTGGAGGCGGGAAGGTGAGTGTTACGCTTAGTCTGGAAAACTCGGGAGGGTCTTCAACCCTACGGGGCTTTGAACGTTCGGTTGACTCTTTTCGGTTTTATTCTTCTCGCATTGGGAAGCCATTTAAGATTTAAGCAGGGGAATAATATTCTTAAAGAAAATAACTATGACCAGGATGAATTGAAGGGAGGGAGAAACGACATACTCATTTATCTACAATTTGGGGAAGAGAGGAAGATTACCTCTAATTCATTAGATGTGCATTGTATCAGCAGGAGGGAAATAAGCAGCATATCTTGATACATAAATCCTCCTCCCATATATGCATTCTTTTTCACCAGGGAGCAAGTATTTGGCAGCCAAGTTATCTTTAAAGTAATAATAAGAAAGCTATTTGGAATAAATGTTTCAGAACCATTTGTTACTTTGCACAGACCTATGAGCAAGTAGGATTGAGCTAAAGCATTTACAGTGGTATGTGGTTCTGCAGGGGCCGCCACCCTATTATATATACTTATATCTTGGCTAAACTCCAGCTGTTGCCACTGCTATTAGTCAAAGAACTGAAGTGTCAACGAGCTAATCAAAATAGCAAAGTGGGAGTCAAGAGTTTTTCCGCCTGTTTCCTAAAGTCTTAGGAAGATTGTTTCCTTTTTATTCCTTATATTCAGAACATAAAAGCCTCGCAGACATCTAATCTTTACTAGGTCAAACATTTCAAAAGGCAGTGGGATTATTTTCCAGTTGCTTTTCAGTTTAAGGCAAGTGTTTTAGGGGCTTCCAAAGCCTCCCTCCTGAATCCATTTATGAAAAAAAAAAAAAAAAAAAAAAATGAAAGGCATTATTAACCCAACTACATTGTCTTGGTGTAAAAATCCTAACATATAGCATAGTGGGAAAAGGTTCTGAATCATGACCTAAGAGATGTGAGTTCTAGACCCAGTTTTGTGAATGCATAGCTTGGTGGTTTTGTCAAGTCTCCTATTTAACAGGGAGGGATTAGAATTTTTCTGTATGGTTTCTGTACTATTCAGTAGTATTGTTCACAATTACTTTCGCCTAAGGAGTTTAGAAAATGGAGAGACACATGATAATGTTGCAGGAAGAGGGACCTCTTCCAGGGCCCAAGAGTGGGCTCTTGCCTACCACTCAGAAAAGAATTTTCTGAGGAGACACACGTGCTGACAAATCAACAGACTTTATTGGGAAGGGGTGTCCGGGTGCAGAGCAGGAGGGGAAGGGAACCCAGGAGAACTGCTCTGCCATGTGGCTCGCAGTCTCAGGTTTTATGGTGATGGGGTTAGTTTCTGGGTTGTCTCCGGTCAGTCATTCTGACTCAGGATCCTTTCTGGTGGTGCACACATTGCTCAGCTAAGATAGGTTCCAGAGAGAAGGATTCTGGGAGGTTGGTAGGACATATGGACAGGAGTCTCCTCTCTCCTTTTGACCTTTCCCTAATTCTTCCGGTTGGTGGTAGTTGGTTAGTTCCGCGTTCCTTACCAGGACCTCCTGTTTTAAGATAACTCGTGAAAGTGGTTACTGTCAGGCCTGGTCAGGGCAGGCAGTTTTGGGCAGTGGTTTCCCTAAAAATAAGATTGTGGTCAACAATTTTGGGTGGAAGTAATGTGTGTTACTTTTGGGCGAGAACTCACACTGCCAGTGTGAGGCTCCAGAATTCTTTCTCTCTACAAAGATGACTGAGAGAGGTGGCTTTGTCAAGCAGGGGGCAGGAATAAGGAAAACGAAGAGCAGAACTCCTAGGCAGCCCATGATGGGCATGTACAACGAGTGGGAAATGAACCTTTGTTGTTTTAAACCACTGAGATTTGGAGGAATTATTCAAGCTTATTCCTTTTTGTTTGTTTGTTTGTTTGTTTGTTTTGCAATATGCGGGCCTCTCACTGCTGTGAGAGGAAGATAATAACAATGACAAGTAGCAAAGCCTCTAAAATGGAGACTATACTCCATTATAGCCAATTAATGGGAGTGGGAAGCTCGGGCTCACTGTCCAGGACATAGAAATAAAAGCTGAGGATGCTCTGAGGCATCTCTTGGATATCTATAAGCCTCCATCATTTCTGCTGAGTAGGGTTGACAGATAAAATATAGGCTCTTCAGTTAAATATGAATGTCAGAAAAACAACGAGTACATTTTTAACGTAAGTATGCCCCAAATAGTACATAGGATCTACTTATACTAAAGGTGATGACTTATTATTCATGTGAAATTCAAGTTTAACTGGGTATCCTGTATTTTTATTTAGTAAAGGTGACAGCCCTACTGATGATCCACAATGAAGGCAGTTCAGGAACGGTACATGCTGGCTCTCGGACAGTCAGAAATGGCATCAGCAGATCCAGGTACAGTATGAAATTTTTTTTGGATGTAGCTCAGAAGCCATGGCCAGCCCTTGACTGCAAGTACTGCCTCGGGTTTCCCTGAGGTGGGGTAAACCTTCCTCTTAATGGCCTTTTGGTAAGTCTGGAAGACCATATCCAAGGGGAGCCCCAAAGTCAGTTTCATCCTCACAACCATGTTTCCAATTCCTGGAATTGGCTGCAGGTGACTCACAAGAGATGAGGAGGTTTGTGAAAATTGGGAGTGTCATAGCTTGAACCCGTTGTAGGTAAAGTTTTGGTGCTCTGAGAGTTTTAACAGGAGCAATGTGAAAGACTCCAGGTCCCCAGGTAGATAGAAACAATCCTGTTTTACTTCTGTGTATGTGACAAGTCTCTAATAGTTCAGAGAGCAAATATCTGCTCTTACAAAGACTGATCCAAGCTTGGATGTTTCTGGTGACAAGGCAAGGTCGTGAGTCTGAAGTTGACCTTTTATGGTTGAGGAGACAATAAGGTGGTCAGAAGGTCAATCATGGAGGAGACGTTGGCTTCATCCAATGTGCAGGCTTGTATATGTGGTTCTATGTAGATTGTGTTTCAAAGGTGGAGCTTGTTTACAAGTATGAACATTCTCTGACGTGCTTTTTGGACCTTCATTCCCAGAGCGAGAGCAGTGCCGAGGCTCTAGAAATGCCATGGATATTCTGAGCTGTCAGTGGCATTTCCCCGGTACTGTTCCCTTGGTGCCGCTCCTTGAAATGTCCAAAGGGATTATCATGTGTCTTGTGGCGGGTCCTAGCATTGTGAAAGGAAGCTGCTGCACCTGGCTCAGAGGATTTCGGATGTGGTGGGAGGAGGAGTAGTACTACGACTATAAATTGTATCACAGCATATCGATTCCATCTTGAGAGTGGGGTTGGGGGGTTATGAAGGGGGGCTTTTATTGTACTTTTATACATTGTACCCTTGAAACTAATTCAATTTTTAAAAATTAATTAATTTATTTGGGGCTGCATTGGGTCTTTGTTGCTGCTAGCGGGCGTTCTCTAGTTGCAGTGAGCGGGGGCTCCTCTTGGCTGTGGTGCACGGGCTTCTCATTGCAGTGGCTTCTCTTGTTGCGGAGCATGGTCTCTAGGCACGCAGGCTTCTGTAGTTGTGGCACGTGGGCTCGGTTGATGTGGCACACGGGCTCTAGAGCGCAGGCTCAGTAGTTGTGGCGCGCGGGCTTAGTTACTCCGTGGCACGTGGGATCTTCCCAGACCAGGGCTCGAACCCATGACCCCTGCATTCGCAGGCATATTCTTAACCACTGCTCCACCAGGGAAGCCCGATAATTCAGTTTTTTATAAAGAGAAGATTCCTAATATTATTCCAAAATTTTAAAAATATGTAGTTGGATAACACTATGAAAAATTAACTGATATATTCTTTTATTATTTCTCTTTGCTCCCTGGATCTTTTTCCCCATCCAGTCAGCTAGGCACTGTGAGTTCACTGCATTAGGAAGGTAAAGACTCAGCAGAAATGAGGGAGAAAAACAGAAAAGTCTCAGCTTTGGAATGTTCACAACGGAGGCCACAGTAGAACAGGTGAGAATTCTGTGAACCAAAAATAAATGTCGTTTCAAATGCAAAAAAGTATTCTCTGCACTGGGAGGCAGGAGAGGGAGGGAGGGAAGGACTGAAGGAGAGAGATCAGTGTGGCCAGGGACATGGAGACTGTGCTTAAGGACGATATGCCCAGGAAGAGAATCAGAATCTGGAGAAGATTCAGCCTGCACGTGATCATTGCCTCCAGCCAGCACCCTCATCTCAGACGTTGGGAAATTCAGAGAGAGAGTGGGAGTACGTCAGGAGGGCCACGCGCATAGTCTGTGTGGCAGGGGTTGTGGCCGTTCCCTATTTGTGAGGAGTCCCCAGCAATTTGCAGGCCT
The DNA here is from genome assembly GCF_964341445.2 of Mesoplodon mirus. Lineage (NCBI taxonomy): Eukaryota > Metazoa > Chordata > Mammalia > Artiodactyla > Ziphiidae > Mesoplodon > Mesoplodon mirus. The sequence goes on from NW_028295454.1 coordinate 170,856, forward strand.
CTTCTGGAAAATGCTGGCGGACGTCTCTAGTGCTTATGTGAAAGCTTGTTCACAAACCTTGAAAGATACAGATGTAGATGACAGATAGATGCATAGATAGAAAAATGTCATTAAATAAAAGCTCCAGGATAGGTTTGGAAAATGGCCTTTATTGCATAGGACGCTTCTATTGTCATATGTTATTAGACTGAGTGCCGGTCCCTTCATCCTCCTTCAGACCACGGCATTCTGTCTGCTACTCTCCCGAGGGTCCTTTCTTCTCCCTGGAAGGGATAAAACAAATGAGGTAGAACAGGAAGAGACAAGAAGCACTCCAAGCTCTGCTGGTCAGGGTTACCCTCCAGCATTGCCTTAATGCTCAGAGCCACACACACCACAGTGAGCTTGGCTCCAGATCAACTACCACGCAACGAAGGTTCTGGAACATTTCCATATCTCGGGGGACCTCATTTCCACGTGACTCTCTTTCATATTCCCCTTTGTCACAGAAGGCTAGGTCCAGTGGTCCGGGTGAGATCTCGGCTCAGGCCCAAGGCTCTCAGACCTCAAAGTTCTGGTCCTGCAAGGGCCCCTGTCCTCTCTTGAGACCACTCCTGGCTCTCTCTGCCGAGAAGGAGCTGCTGGCAGTACGTCCTCTAAGAGTTGAGGTCCATCGTGCAGACCCTGAGAAAACTCCTAGGAAAAGGCTCCACCTTCTTGTTTACGTCAACAGAGGTCAATGCCTTTGTTAGTGCTGGGTGTGTCCCATTTGATGCAACTGCAGAGCCATTAGGTAAACCAGCACATGTGTGCGGCCCCTTCCCTTAGACTCCTCTGGGCCCTCGTGACATAGGCTCAGAAGACTGCCAGCCTCAAGCCTTACCTCTTCCAAGGGACGGCCACACCGTCTTCCAGGATCTTCTGTCCCATGAATCTCAGTTGCTGTTTGGAACTCAAAGGAGAGAAAAGACCCTGCCTGCGGGGTCTCTTTGGGCTGGGGCCTTCCCCCGTGGGCTGCTCTCCCTCATTCTCCTTTTCTTCTTGCTTCTCTACCTCCTTCTCCTTCTCCTCCTCCTCCTCCTCCTCCTCGTGCTCCTCCTCCTCCTCCTCGTCCTCTTCCTCAGGGGTGCTCTCGGATTCCACATTGCCCATCCGCTGGGCCATGGTGAGATGAAAGGCACGGCAGCTGAAGCCCTGCAGGACGCCGCCCTTCACGTGCTGCTGGAGGATCCCCAAGGTGGGGAAGACCCGGCAGCAGGCCATGCACCTGAAGCCGGTCTCCATGGTCAGCATCCAGTCCGCTGTCTTGGCGCTGGGTCTCTCCTCGACGGCAGGTGGCCCTGATGGGCTGCCTGGCTCTGCCCTTTCCTCATACTCTTTCTCCTCCCCAGTGGGCTCACTGTCAGGCAGGAGGCTTTCGGTGGACACATCAGAAGAGGGGTCAGTGGCTACTGCGCACACATCCTCAGGAAGGGTCACTTCTTCTATCCTCAGCTGCTTTTCAGGCAACTCCCAGGGTTTCTTTGTCTTCCAGGAGACAGCGACACCCTTGTTCACTTGTACCTGCATGTAGTATATTTTCATGCCCCTTTCCTCTTTGTCTGGGTGCAGATAGTTCTTACAGGGTGAAGAGGGTGAGGAGGAGACACAGTGTGATGGGGAAGCGGTCTCTCCTTCTTCCTGATCCTGGGCTAGGGGTGGTCTAGGCTGGGCAGTGTCTCGATGAAATCTCCGGATTCCTGAAAAAGGAAATTAAAATCATAATAACATGCATGGGCCATGCCGGAAGCTGAGGGAGCAGGTGTGGTAGACGAGAGAGGGACATTGGCACGACATAGCAATGTCGTGAGCTTGGTGTCCGTTGGCCGTAGGACGGAGTGGTGTATCTGGTGTCATCTGTGGGCTTTTCATGTGCGTGGGGGGGTATACTGGAGCGGTGTCTGTATACAGGGGTGTGGAGTATGGTGGTGAGGGCTGTAGTATGTGAGGGATACGGCTGGATGCGTGTACGATGAGGAGTGTGAGTTTGGGAATATCGGTGGTGCATTCCTTGTGGAATGGTGCTGTGGTGCAGGAGAGTACTGTGGAGCACGTGCTTGGGGTTGATGTGCACTGAGAAGGGCTGTGCCTGGAGGGCGCGTGTATGTGTGAGCTGTGTGCACCTGAGCTGGATGGTCCTGCTCTCAGGCTGGAGGTGTATGATGCAGAACTCTGTCCTTCTCTGGAAGCAAAGGCAAAGACAAAGCCTACATTTTCCTCTGAAGATGCTTAATCTGGTCCCTCTTCCCTCCACCTCAAGCCCAGACCTTTCCGGCCCCTGCTCCTTGACTTCCCCACCATGGAAGTAGCAGTATTCACAAACACACCCCCAGACTCAGCTGGCATCCACGCCCTCGGAACAGCTCAGCCATCCTGCCCAGGCTCCTCCACAGAGCCCTCATCACCTCTGATGACCCTGGATTTCCTCTCAGCCTCCCTGGGATCTGTGTGCCTCCTGCTTCACAGCCAAGCACCCCATCACCTGAGGAGCCCCACGCCCTTACCAGCGTAGCTGAGCTTGCGCAGAGTAGAAGTACAGAAGAAGTATTTAGAGGCAGAGGAGACCTCCACTGCCCCTGGGCTGCAGCCTTGGGCCACCACAGTGGATCCAAGCCGAGGGGGATCCTCTTGTGACTTCGAGATTCCTGAGGGAGGAATGAAAGGCTCAGGGTGGGTTCATCAGTCCTCTGTCCACAAATATTTACTGAGTGTGTGACACGTGTCAGGTGCAGTGAATACACACAGTTGAGAGTGTGGTTCCCAGTGGATCCTCCAGGATTTAATTCCAATCAATACTTATTCTCTCACTGTCTAGTTGGTAATGTAGGCCTCGGTGGTGACTGTGAGTGTGTGGGAAGAGTGAGTGATGTGTATCAGTTAAGTCTGTGGTAAGTGTGGGGTTGGCATGGGGAGCACAGTGCAGACGTGTCTATCTGTGTCTGTGGCCTTTGTGTGCATGGTTTCTGTTCACAAGTCAGGAATTCTGGGACATGTAACGTTTCCTCATTACATGGTGTGGCTTGTATTTATGGTGTGTGTTCATTCATTCATTCACCAAGATTCAGTAAGCAGCTACTCCTGTGTATCCGGCACTCTTCCATTGTTGTAGTCTTTGGTAACGCTGCACATTCTAGTAGGGGAAGACACACACTAAACAAAACTACAATAAATATATAATACATCAGCTGGTGGTAAATATATAAGGGTTGCCAGACTTAGCGAACAAGAATACAAGGCACCCAGTTAAATTTCAGTTTCAGATAAACCCAGAATAATCTTTTAGTGTAAGTATTCCCATGCAGTATTTGGCCTGACTTAGTTTTAGTGTAAGTATAGCCCATACAATATGTGGGACATACGGATACTGAAAAATTACTTGTTGTTTATCTGGAATTCAAATTGAACTGGATAGCCCATATTTTCTCTGGCAATCCTGACATGGGTTACTGAGACTGTGGTTTACTGTGGTTTGTACAAAGCGGGTCTGGCATTACGCAAGAATGTGTTATAAGTGTGGTGTGTATGACACGTGACTGGTTCTTATAGAGGTATTTAGAGATGGCTGAAGTTAGCTGTGTTTGTGCAAGAGTTGAGGAGATACATGTATATAGTGTGTGTGTGTGTGTGTGTCCTATATATATAGTGTGTGTGTCTATATACATATCTCATCTCCAGCGTTTGGTGTTGGAGGAGAGGATTGTGATACAGGTGGGTTGTATGAGAATGTAGTACAGGAGGGATCCGAGTATATACCTCCATGTGCTCTGTGTGGTTTACTAAGGAAGTTATATGTGGGGTGTGTGATATTTTTGCTGCATCAGAGTGTACATGGGTGTATGAGTTACTGTCTCATAAAACACCCCTAACAAGAATTCTGTATACACTCTTACGTACACCGAGTGTCAGCCAGGTCCAGGCAGGGTGACAAGAACTTTACCATGCAGACTTTATATCTGGTAAGCACTCTACCCCCATTCATCTCGCTCTTCTCTGCACTACCACACACACACACACACACACACACACACACACACACACTCACACACACACACACAGGAACATAGGGCAAAATATTCTGAATGGTCAGGGGCAGTCATTGCCTTCCCCAGCCTGTCCCAGCCACTGCCTGGAAATCTGCCTGCTGTCTAGAGCTCCATTCCCAGGGCCCATCCTACAGTCTCCAGGGCCCTGGGCCTGGTAGGAGCTACTGGGCTCTAATCTGGGGCAGAGGCCTCTAGCTGGAGCTCTGGGGTGACCACCCCTCTCCCAGGGCAAGCTACTCGCCTCCATTTAATGCACGCAGGCACCACGTGGCCCGTGGCTCTCAGAGCTCCCCGCAGGACCCTGAGGCCATTTCTCACCCCCGCTCACGCGGTCTCAGTCTCTGGAAAACCCTTCCCTTCCCTTGATCTCCTTTGGGAAATTCTTCCTGTTGAAGGAATAAAACCTCCTTGCTTTCAATATGACACCATCCCTAGACAAACAATCTTCTTTCAAAGTGCATTCCACTTGTCAAGATATTTTTCAACAGGGCCTTCAACTCATGGGGCTTCTCTTTCCACTTTGGTAAAAGAGGCCAAGCAACTCATGGGTCTCTCTCAGCATCCTTGCATCCTTCACATCCCCCACCTCATGACCCCAAGGAAAGATCCAAGAGCATAAGAGAGAAATCGGGGAGTGAGAAAAGCGGCACCTCTAGGTCTGTGCAAGCAGGATGCAGCCTGCTGTGAGTCCGACAAAGCTCCAGGCCCGGCTGCCCCAGGAGAGAGTCCTCAGACCAGCGGAGCTGACCTCCCATCTCCCAGGGGGCCTCTGGCCGTTCTGTGCCGTCTCACACCACAGGGACCCTCCGGATAGATACGGCAGCATCAGTGAGACAAGGTCTCTCGCTCCCTGCTTCACAGGTGACACGTTCTCAGTCCCCCGCTTCCTAGAGAAGCTTCAGTTTGGCAGAAACCCATGTGCCCCAGACAAGTTGCCCCCCACATACCTCCTCCGTTCTCGGCAGTTTCCTGGGACTCTTCATTTTCCAGATGTTTCCTCTTTTGTCGCCGTTCCATCGTACCAACTAGAAGTCTCCCTTAGAAGATGCCTCAAGAGATGTCCAACTCCTCCTCTTCCCTACAGGTTGGCCCTTCTTGGCTCTTGGGCAATTCGTTGAAATGATTCAATACAAACAAAAATAGTCAAGTCTCCTAAATGGCTGAAAAACTTGTACCACTTGGTGAAACAGCAGTAGTGCCTAGTGCTCACCAGGGCTGTTATGTTTGCAAGGTTGCCAGGCTCACAGTGGAATTCTGTGACCTCAGTGATGACATCAGAGCATTCGGTGGACCTAGGTTGAGCACAGTGTCTGCAATAGCACAGGCCCCATTTTCAAGAACAATTCCTTTTTCCCAGCCGAAGCTTTCCCGTGAAAGGGAAAGGTTCCTACCATATCTATTATAAATTGTATCATACCATGTCTATTATAAAATTCACATTTTGATTGGAGATCTTTTAATGTCTTTTCTAGAGAGATTTAATATGAATGTTTTAAATGGTCTCCAGTTTCCCTGTGGATTATTGACATTTTAAACTCTGCACTTCAATTTTCCCTCAATACGTGTAATTTTGTCACGGCTATTTCTGTACTTAAAGATGAGGAACTATATAATTGATTTCTTCATTTTTTCCCCATCTCTTTCCAAGGTACTGCATTTGATTGTGTCTTGCGACTGAGTGAAAAATGCTAGTCCTTGAGTCAGGACATTGGGCCCTTTAGCAAGTAACTCAACCTATCTGGGCTTCAGCTTCTGTATGTGCGATCAAGAGGCTTGGACTAGCTGACTTTTCAAATGCTGTGTTTCTTTGATTCACTCTCACTTACTGATCTGCTCCTTAAGAAGAGGGTCTGTTCTCATAAAGTAACAACAGTCTTTCGTACTCAGTTTGTTAGTTATATTGCCTTCTACGTATGCTTAGCTCTAAATAATTTATACGGCTCTTGTGACAATTTTTAGATCTTCTTTTTTTCTTATTTTCTTTTATAGTTTCTAATTTGTTATCGCCAGTGTAGAGGAGCCTGATTGACTTTTAAAATTTATTGATCTTGTATGTGTGTGCCTTGTTGAACCGTCTTATTAGTTCCTGCTAGTTTATCTGTGGGTTCTTTTGGGTCTCCTAGATAAATGAGCATATTAAATGTAAATAATGTGTTCTTTGGATAAAGTTTATTTTCTTGCATCTCTATATATAGAAGCAATATGTTGAATTGATTTAAATATTTAAATACTTACATACCTGTTATCACAATCTAACATTGTTTATCTTATTTTCTTTCAATCAATATTATGTTTTCAAGATTTATCCACGTGAATCCATAGAGATCTAGGTCTTTGATTTTTGACTGTTTGATATTATGTGATCACATGCATATAGCATCATTTATTTTCCATTCAAGCATTATTGGACAATTGGATTGTTTCCCTCCCTTCTCTAGAACAAACAACATTTCCTAGAATATCCCTGAAGATGTCTGACAGTCGAGAAGGGCCAGGCTGCCCGAAGGATTGCTACTTGCTTTTAGCCACCTTCCAACAGGCCGTCTCCAGCCAGCAATTTGAAGCACAGCTGAAATGAGAACTGCCCCAAATGTGAAGATCTTAGGAGCTTCCTAGAAGGTGGGAGGTTAATGATAGGCATCCTGCTGGGATCCCAGGGGAGTCTGAGCTGGCCTGAAGCTCATCTTCCTCCTCCACCTCTCAAGAGAAATGTGGAGGAAAGAAGACTTCAAAAACTGTGAGCAGGCAGAGGGAGAGATATTGGGGGCCGAAGCTGTAACTGAGGTCTTGGAGTGGGCTGTGAGCACGCAGAGCCTCTCGAGAGCCAGGCTCTGCCTTCTGAGCACTTCTCCCCTAAGGCTGCTCATAATTCACGTGATACCAGCCATATAGAGCCGACTTGGCCCACACTGTCACAGAAAGCCTTATCAGAATCTCTTCTTCTTCATACACTCTTGTGTCTGTTACTTGGTTATTGCCTTTGGTACTCCACTGATGTGAACCACAGTCGCCAGGGGATGGAGGACACTAGTGACCCATCTTGCTCTGTGGCCTCAGTCCACAGCTGGAGGGTAAGGGAAGAGGCCAAATGAAGGTCAAGAAGGAAAGATGGAGTTTGAAGAGAAGACCTGAGTTAAGGGTGTCTTCTCAAGTCTTGATGACTGAAATGTAGCTCCAGTACCTGAAGTCCTGCTTGTTCTCAAGGCTGACCGCGGGGCTGGGTGCACTCAGTGAAGGAACCGTATACACTTAGTATTTCCTTGCTTGCTCACACTTGCCCTCCTCTGATACACCCTCTGCAAGACTGATCTTCCCCTGAAACAACTTTCCACCTGCTACTGTCATCTCAGGAACATTTGCTTCCCCTTCCTAGTGTCCCCCTAGAATGCCATTGCAGCCAATTCATAATTTGATAATCATGCTGCTTACCATATTCTCAGCAACTTCTGAGAAATTTTATTCACTTTATTCCATAGTCTTCACCCATCAATAATCTTCCTTAACTTCCTAGCTGCAGGTTAACCCATTCGGAATCATTTCTTTTGCTTTCTCTTCTTTGGCAAATCCTTTCTATCTTTTAAGGTCTTTTTCTTGTCTCTCTACCATCCTGCCTTCCTGAACTTCTTTTTTTTTCGTTTAAGTAACCTTTCAATCTCCTTCCCCAATTTCCTCATAAACATTGAGAGTTTATTCCTCACACGTTAGACAGCGGTTTATGAATGGCCAGGCATAATGGACTCAGAATGAGTTGGCACCCCCGAGGTACCTGTCTTGCTGGGGAGCCACAGGTGAAGGGCTGGCTGCTGGACACATGTTTGCATGGAGTCAGGCTGAGTGGCCTCAGGGTGTTTGCTCTGCACTTGTGTGTGTTTCTCCCTAGTTGGTTTCCTTGTCCAGCCACCTGTGACCTCCCTCCATCCAGCCCAGGGAATCCTTCTCATCACAGGGGTAGGATGTTTGTCTAATTTTCCATCACATCCTTTCCCCAAAGTTTGGTTGTGAGTTGTTCCCATTCCAAAGACCTTTCCTCTTTGAAGAGAAAAGAGAAAATCTTGTCTCTCCTTTTCTCTCACTTCACTTCTGCTCTATTATCTCCTCCGTCCAGAATGGCCCACTGACTCAGATGGGTGTAGATCCAAAGATGGCAAGAAATGCCAGCAATTCTGAGATAATAATACGGATGGATCAGGAAAACTTGAAAACCTTTATCCCGCCACATTAAAAAAAATTGCACTTCCAGTGTATTCAGAGTCTCAGTGTAGAAACACAAATGATAGAGAAATTGAATTACACTCAAGTTTTTCTTTCCTCCTTTCCTGATTTATTCTAATCCTCCAAGTTAACATGATGAACTCTTTGTTGTGTAAAGTTTCAGACATTTTCTACCCATACACACTTTTCTTCTTTTCACATTAGAGTGTGAACTAGGTCACTTTCAACATGCTGTGATTCTGTGATTCACTGTCTCCCACCGAGTCATCCACGGATAAAGTCATCTGTTTCACGGAGAACTATTTCCAATAGCTAATAGCCAATGTCTGTGGAGTGCTTACTCTGTGTCGGTTTCTTGTAACTACTTTACAGATCATTTGTACAGCGTACCCATGGACCAGGTACAATTATGACCCCCAAGTGACAGATAAGTGCAGATAAGTACAAATAAATACAGAGGCCAAGTGACTTGCCCAAGACACTGGAGCAAATCAAAATCCATGCCTCTGTAATCATTTTGCTCTATTGCCTCTGTCTGGGAGGCTTGATGATTTGGCAACTAAAACCTTAAATATCATGTTCCATTTTTATATCTGTGACACAAGCGTGGGGCTGTGATACAGGGTAACTAACCTGACTACTTTTGAAAACCCTTATGCACCTGGATGAAAGTAAGCCAGGGACTGCAAGCCATAGATTTAAGGTTTCCTACCAACTTTTAAAAATAGCTTCTTGAATGCAATTTATGTAGTGTCAAGTCTAGGATGTAGTCCAAATAGTAACAGAAAAATGGAGATATGTAGAAAAATACTTAAAGTTGACAAGTATTGGGAGTGTAGTATTTTTGGGGCCAGCGTGTAGACCACAGGAAAACTTGCTGTTTCCATCCCAAAGGGAAGAGCCCTACGTTGCAACTGCCAAGGTCCCTGGGACAGCAAGTGTGCTCACTGCTTAGTAAAGAAGCATCCTCAGTTTGATAGAATCATATGGGAGCCTTACATTTGGTTAGCAGTTCTACATTCTTGATGTAATAATATTTTCAGGGTGTGGGAGGGTATCAAGCTCTGAAAATACCCTTGGAGAGATCTGCTTATTAAGTTTGGCTTTTTCAGTCTCCCTACTACTTCTTTACTAAACACCAGGCGGTTTCCTTCACTTTTCAGAACCATATTGTTTTTCCCTTCTCTAATGAACTTTGAAATACTTTTGGATGAGCTATTGAGATTGGGAAAAAATAAACATCTCTTTAAAATAAGGAAGATAATAACAATGACAAGTAGAAAAAGCTCTAAAACAGAGAATATCCTCCATTCTAGCCACTGACTGGGAGTGGAAGGTTCGTGCTCGCTGTCCAGGACGTAGAAATAAAAGCTGAGGAGGCGCTGAGGCGTCTCCTGGATCTCTATGAGCCTCCATCATTTCTGCTGAGTAGGGTTGACAGATAAAATATAGACTGTTTAGTTAAATATGAATGTTTGAAAAACAACGAGTACATTTTGAAGATAAGTATGCCCCAAATAGTTCATAGGATCTACTTATACTAAAAATAATGACTTATTATTCATGTGAAGTTCAAGTTTAACTGGGTATCCTGTATTTTTATGTCCTAAATCTGACAGCCCTACTGATGATCCACAATGGAGGCAGTTGAGGAACGGTACATGCTGGCTCTCGGACAGTCAGAAATGGCTTCAGCAGATCCAGGTACAGTATGAAATTCTTTTTGGATGTAGCTCAGAAGCCATGGCCAGCCCTTGACTGCAAGTACTGCCTCGGGTTTCCCTGAGGTGGGGTAAACCTTCCTCTTAATGGCCTTTTGGTAAGTCTGGAAGACCATATCCAAGGGGAGCCCCAAAGTCAGTTTCATCCTCACAACCATGTTTCCAATTCCTGGAATTGGCTGCATGTGACTCACAAGAGCTGAGGAGGTTTGTGGAAGTTGGGAGTGTCATAGCTTGAACCCTTTGTAGGTAAAGTTTTGCTGTTGTGAGAGTTTTAACAGGAGCAATGTGAAAGACTCCAAGTCCCCAGGTAGATAGAAATAATCCTGTCCTACCTGTGTGTATGTGACAAGTCTCTAATAGTTCAGAGAGCAAGTATCTGGTCTTAGAAAGACTGATCCAAGCTTGGATGTTTCTGGTGACAAGGCAAGGTCCTGAGTTTCAAGTTCACCTTTTATGGTTGAGGAGACAATAAGGTGGTCAGAAGGGAAATCATGGAGGAGACCTTGGCTTCATCCATCGTGCAGGCTTGTATATGTGGTTCTATGCAGATTGTGTTTCAAAGGTGGAGCTTGTTTACAACTATGAACATTCTCCGATGTGCTTTTTGGACCTTCATTCCCAGAGCGAGAGCAGTGCCGAGGCTCTAGAAATGCCATGGATATTCTGAGCTGTCAGTGGCATTTCCCCGGTACTGTTCCCTTGGTGCCGCTCCTTGAAATGTCCAAAGGGATTATCATGTGTCTTGTGGCGGGTCCTAGCATTGTGAAAGGAAGCTGCTGCACCTGGCTCAGAGGATTTCGGATGTAGTGGGAGGAGGAGTAGTACTACGACTATAAATTGTATCACAGCATATCGATTCCATCTTGAGAGTGGGGTTGGGGGGTTATGAAGGGGGGCTTTTATTGTACTTTTATACATTGTACCCTTGAAACTAATTCAATTTTTAAAAATTAATTAATTTATTTGGGGCTGCATTGGGTCTTTGTCGCTGCTAGCGGGCGTTCTCTAGTTGCAGTGAGCGGGGGCTCCTCTTGGCTGTGGTGCACGGGCTTCTCATTGCAGTGGCTTCTCTTGTTGCAGAGCATGGTCTCTAGGCACGCAGGCTTCCGTAGTTGTGGCACGTGGGCTCGGTTGATGTGGCACACGGGCTCTAGAGCGCAGGCTCAGTAGTTGTGGCGCGCGGGCTTAGTTACTCGGTGGCACGTGGGATGTTCCCAGACCAGGGCTCGAACCCATGACCCCTGCATTCGCAGGCATATTCTTAACCACTGCTCCACCAGGGAAGCCCCATAATTCAGTTTTTTATAAAGAGAAGATTCCTAATATTATTCCAAAATTTTAAAAATATGTAATTGGATAACACTATGAAAAATTAACTGATATATTCTTTTATTATTTCTCTTTGCTCCCTGGATCTTTTTCCCCATCCAGTCAGCTAGGCACTGTGAGTTCACTGCATTAGGAAGGTAAAGACTCGGCAGAAATGAGGGAGAAAAACAGAAAAGTCTCAGCTTTGGAATGTTCACAACGGAGGCCACAGTAGAACAGGTGAGAATTCTGTGAACCAAAAATAAATGTCGTCTCAAATGCAAAAAAGTATTCTCTGCACTGGGAGGCAGGAGAGGGAGGGAGGGAAGGACTGAAGGAGAGAGATCAGTGTGGCCAGGGACATGGAGACTGTGCTTAAGGACGATATGCCCAGGAAGAGAATCAGAATCTGGAGAAGATTCAGCCTGCACGTGATCATTGCCTCCAGCCAGCACCCTCATCTCAGACGTTGGGAAATTCAGAGAGAGAGTGGGAGTACGTCAGGAGGGCCACGCGCATAGTCTGTGTGGCAGGGGTTGTGGCCGTTCCCTATTTGTGAGGAGTCCCCAGCAATTTGCAGGCCTCTTCTGGAAAATGCTGGCGGACGTCTCTAGTGCTTATGTGAAAGCTTGTTCACAAACCTTGAAAGATACAGATGTAGATGACAGATAGATGCATAGATAGAAAAATGTCATTAAATAAAAGCTCCAGGAAAGGTTTGGAAAATGCCCTTTATTGCATAGGACGCTTCTATTGTCATATGATGTTAGACTGAGTGCCGGTCCCTTCATCCTCCTTCAGACCACGGCATTCTGTCTGCTACTCTCCCGAGGGTCCTTTCTTCTCCCTGGAAGGGATAAAACAAATGAGGTAGAACAGGAAGAGACAAGAAGCACTCCGAGCTCTGCTGGTCAGGGTTACCCTCCAGCATTGCCTTAATGCTCAGAGCCACACACACCACAGTGAGCTTGGCTCCAGATCTACTACCACGCAACGAAGGTTCTGGAACATTTCCATATCTCGGGGGACCTCATTTCCACGTGACTCTCTTTCATATTCCCCTTTGTCACAGAAGGCTAGGTCCAGTGGTCCGGGTGAGATCTCGGCTCAGGCCCAAGGCTCTCAGACCTCAAAATTCTGGTCCTGCAAGGGCCCCTGTCCTCTCTTGAGACCACTCCTGGCTCTCTCTGCCGAGAAGGAGCTGCTGGCAGTACGTCCTCTAAGAGTTGAGGTCCATCGTGCAGACCCTGAGAAAACTCCTAGGAAAAGGCTCCACCTTCTTGTTTACGTCAACAGAGGTCAATGCCTTTGTTAGTGCTGGGTGTGTCCCATTTGATGCAACTGCAGAGCCATTAGGTAAACCAGCACATGTGTGCGGCCCCTTCCCTTAGACTCCTCTGGGCCCTCGTGACATAGGCTCAGAAGACTGCCAGCCTCAAGCCTTACCTCTTCCAAGGGACGGCCACACCGTCTTCCAGGATCTTCTGTCCCATGAATCTCAGTTGCTGTTTGGAACTCAAAGGAGAGAAAAGACCCTGCCTGCGGGGTCTCTTTGGGCTGGGGCCTTCCCCCGTGGGCTGCTCTCCCTCATTCTCCTTTTCTTCTTGCTTCTCTACCTCCTTCTGCTCCTCCTTCTCCTCCTCCTCCTCCTCCTCCTCGTTCTCCTCCTCCTCCTCCTCGTCCTCTTCCTCAGGGGTGCTCTCGGATTCCACATTGCCCATCCGCTGGGCCATGGTGAGATGAAAGGCACGGCAGCTGAAGCCCTGCAGGATGCCGCCCTTCACGTGCTGCTGGAGGATCTCCAAGGTGGGGAAGACCCGGCAGCAGGCCATGCACCTGAAGCCGGTCTCCATGGTCAGCATCCAGTCCGCTGTCTTGGCGCTGGGGCTCTCCTCGACGGCAGGTGGCCCTGATGGGCTGCCTGGCTCTGCCCTTTCCTCATACTCTTTCTCCTCCCCAGTGGGCTCACTGTCAGACAGGAGGCTTTCGGTGCACACATCAGAAGAGGGGTCAGTGGCTACTGCGCACACATCCTCAGGAAGGGTCACTTCTTCTATCCTCAGCTGCTTTTCAGGCAACTCCAAGGGTTTCTTTGTCTTCCAGGAGACAGCGACACCCTTGTTCACTTGTACCTGCATGTAGTATATTTTCATGCCCCTTTCCTCTTTGTCTGGGTGCAGATAGTTCTTACAGGGTGAAGAGGGTGAGGAGGAGACACAGTGTGATGGGGAAGCGGTCTCTCCTTCTTCCTGATCCTGGGCTAGGGGTGGTCTAGGCTGGGCAGTGTCTCGATGAAATCTCCGGATTCCTGAAAAAGGAAATTAAAATCATAATAACATGCATGGGCCATGCCGGAAGCTGAGGGAGCAGGTGTGGTAGACGAGAGAGGGACATTGGCACGACATAGCAATGTCGTGAGCTTGGTGTCCGTTGGCCGTAGGACGGAGTGGTGTATGTGGTGTCATCTGTGGGCTTTTCATGTGCGTGGGGGGGTATACTGGAGCGGTGTCTGTATACAGGGGTGTGGAGTATGGTGGTGAGGGCTGTAGTATGTGAGGGATGCGGCTGGATGCGTGTACGATGAGGAGTGTGAGTTTGGGAATATCGGTGGTGCATTCCTTGTGGAATGGGGCTGTGGTGCAGGAGAGTACTGTGGAGCACGTGCTTGGGGTTGATGTGCACTGAGAAGGGCTGTGCCTGGAGGGCGCGTGTATGTGTGAGCTGTGTGCACCTGAGCTGGATGGTCCTGCTCTCAGGCTGGAGGTGTATGATGCAGAACTCTGTCCTTCTCTGGAAGCAAAGGCAAAGACAAAGCCTACATTTTCCTCTGAAGATGCTTAATCTGGTCCCTCTTCCCTCCACCTCAAGCCCAGACCTTTCCGGCCCCTGCTCCTTGACTTCCCCACCATGGTAGTAGCAGTATTCACACACACACCCCCAGACTCAGCTGGCATCCACGCCCTCGGAACAGCTCAGCCATCCTGCCCAGGCTCCTCCACAGAGCCCTCATCACCTCTGATGACCCTGGATTTCCTCTCAGCCTCCCTGGGATCTGTGTGCCTCCTGCTTCACAGCCAAGCACCCCGTCACCTGAGGAGCCCCACGCCCTTACCAGCGTAGCTGAGCTTGCGCAGAGTAGAAGTACAGAAGAAGTATTTAGAGGCAGAGGAGACCTCCACTGCCCCTGGGCTGCAGCCTTGGGCCACCACAGTGGATCCAAGCCGAGGGGGATCCTCTTGTGACTTCGAGATTCCTGAGGGAGGAATGAAAGTCTCAGGGTGGGTTCATCAGTCCTCTGTCCACAAATATTTACTGAGTGTGTGACACGTGTCAGGTGCAGTGAATACACACAGTTGAGAGTGTGGTTCCCAGTGGATCCTCCAGGATTTAATTGCAATCAATACTTATTCTCTCACTGTCTAGTTGGTAATGTAGGCCTCGGTGGTGACTGTGAGTGTGTGGGAAGAGTGAGTGATGTGTATCAGTTAAGTCTGTGGTAAGTGTGGGGTTGGCATGGGGAGCACAGTGCAGACGTGTCTATCTGTGTCTGTGGCCTTTGTGTGCATGGTTTCTGTTCACAAGTCAGGAATTCTGGGACATGTAACGTTTCCTCATTACATGGTGTGGCTTGTATTTATGGTGTGTGTTCATTCATTCATTCACCAAGATTCAGTAAGCAGCTACTCCTGTGTATCCGGCACTCTTCCATTGTTGTAGTCTTTGGTAACGCTGCACATTCTAGTAGGGGAAGACACACACTAAACAAAACTACAATAAATATATAATACATCAGCTGGTGGTAAGTATATAAGGGTTGCCAGACTTAGCGAACAAGAATACAAGGCACCCAGTTAAATTTCAGTTTCAGATAAACCCAGAATAATCTTTTAGTGTAAGTATTCCCATGCAGTATTTGGCCTGACTTAGTTTTAGTGTACGTATAGCCCATACAATATGTGGGACATACGGATACTGAAAAATTACTTGTTGTTTATCTGGAATTCAAATTGAACTGGATAGCCCATATTTTCTCTGGCAATCCTGACATGGGTTACTGAGACTGTGGTTTACTGTGGTTTGTACAAAGCGGGTCTGGCATTACGCAAGAATGTGTTATAAGTGTGGTGT
This sequence comes from Mesoplodon mirus, assembly GCF_964341445.2. Lineage (NCBI taxonomy): Eukaryota > Metazoa > Chordata > Mammalia > Artiodactyla > Ziphiidae > Mesoplodon > Mesoplodon mirus. The sequence continues at coordinate 186,289 of NW_028295454.1, forward strand.
GTATGACACGTGACTGGTTCTTATAGAGGTATTTAGAGATGGCTGAAGTTAGCTGTGTTTGTGCAAGAGTTGAGGAGATACATGTATATAGTGTGTGTGTGTGTGTGTGTCCTATATATATAGTGTGTGTTTCTATATACATATCTCATCTCCAGCGTTTGTTGTTGGAGGAGAGGATTGTGATACAGGTGGGTTGTATGAGAACGTAGTATAGGAGGGATGCGTGTATATACCTCCATGTGCTCTGTGTGGTTTACTAAAGAAGTTATATGTGGGGTGTGTGATATTTTTGCTGTTTCAGAGTGTACATGGGTGTATGAGTTACTGTCTCATAAAACACCCCTAACAAGAATTCTGTATACACTCTTACGTACACCGAGTGTCAGCCAGGTCCAGGCAGGGTGACAAGAACTTTACCATGCAGACTTTATATCTGGTAAGCACTCTACCCCCATTCATCTCGCTCTTCTCTGCACTACCACACACACACACACACACACACACACACTCACACACACACACACACAGGAACATAGGGCAAAATATTCTGAATGGTCAGGGGCAGTCATTGCCTTCCCCAGCCTGTCCCCGCCACTGCCTGGAAATCTGCCTGCTGTCTAGAGCTCCATTCCCAGGGCCCATCCTACAGTCTCCAGGGCCCTGGGCCTGGTAGGAGCTACTGGGCTCTAATCTGGGGCAGAGGCCTCTAGCTGGAGCTCTGGGGTGACCACCCCTCTCCCAGGGCAAGCTACTCGCCTCCATTTAATGCACGCAGGCACCACGTGGCCCGTGGCTCTCAGAGCTCCCCGCAGGACCCTGAGGCCATTTCTCACCCCCGCTCACGCGGTCTCAGTCTCTGGAAAACCCTTCCCTTCCCTTGATCTCCTTTGGGAAATTCTTCCTGTTGAAGGAATAAAACCTCCTTGCTTTCAATATGACACCATCCCTAGACAAACAATCTTCTTTCAAAGTGCATTCCACTTGTCAAGATATTTTTCAACAGGGCCTTCAACTCATGGGGCTTCTCCTTCCACTTTGGTAAAAGGGGCCAAGCAACTCATGGGTCTCTCTCAGCATCCTTGCATCCTTCACATCCCCCACCTCATGACCCCAAGGAAAGATCCAAGAGCATAAGAGAGAAATCGGGGACTGAGAAAAGCTGCACCTCTAGGTCTGTGCAAGCAGGATGCAGCCTGCTGTGAGTCCGACAAAGCTCCAGGCCCGGCTGCCCCAGGAGAGAGTCCTCAGACCAGCGGAGCTGACCTCCCATCTCCCAGGGGGCATCTGGCTGTTCTGTGCCGTCTCACACCACAGGGACCCTCCGGATAGATACGGCAGCATCAGTGAGACAAGGTCTCTCGCTCCCTGCTTCACAGGTGACACGTTCTCAGTCCCCCGCTTCCTAGAGAAGCTTCAGTTTGGCAGAAACCCATGTGCCCCAGACAAGTTGCCCCCCACATACCTCCTCCGTTCTCGGCAGTTTCCTGGGACTCTTCATTTTCCAGATGTTTCCTCTTTTGTCGCCGTTCCATCGTACCAACTAGAAGTCTCCCTTAGAAGATGCCTCAAGAGATGTCCAACTCCTCCTCTTCCCTACAGGTTGGCCCTTCTTGGCTCTTGGGCAATCCGTTGAAATGATTCAATACAAACAAAAATAGTCAAGTCTCCTAAATGGCTGAAAAACTTGTACCACTTGGTGAAACAGCAGTAGTGCCTAGTGCTCACCAGGGCTGTTATGTTTGCAAGGTTGCCAGGCTCACAGTGGAATTCTGTGACCTCAGTGATGACATCAGAGCATTCGGTGGACCTAGGTTGAGCACAGTGTCTGCAATAGCACAGGCCCCATTTTCAAGAACAATTCCTTTTTCCCAGCCGAAGCTTTCCCGTGAAAGGGAAAGGTTCCTACCATATCTATTATAAATTGTATCATACCATGTCTATTATAAAATTCACATTTTGATTGGAGATCTTTTAATGTCTTTTCTAGAGAGATTTAATATGAATGTTTTAAATGGTCTCCAGTTTCCCTGTGGATTATTGACATTTTAAACTCTGCACTTCAATTTTCCCTCAATACGTGTAATTTTGTCACGGCTATTTCTGTACTTAAAGATGAGGAACTATATAATTGATTTCTTCATTTTTTCCCCATCTCTTTCCAAGGTACTGCATTTGATTGTGTCTTGCGACTGAGTGAAAAATGCTAGTCCTTGAGTCAGGACATTGGGCCCTTTAGCAAGTAACTCAACCTATCTGGGCTTCAGCTTCTGTATGTGCGATCAAGAGGCTTGGACTAGCTGACTTTTCAAATGCTGTGTTTCTTTGATTCACTCTCACTTACTGATCTGCTCCTTAAGAAGAGGGTCTGTTCTCATAAAGTAACAACAGTCTTTCGTACTCAGTTTGTTAGTTATATTGCCTTCTACGTATGCTTAGCTCTAAATAATTTATACGGCTCTTGTGACAAATTTTAGATCTTCTTTTTTTCTTATTTTCTTTTATAGTTTCTAATTTGTTATCGCCAGTGTAGAGGAGCCTGATTGACTTTTAAAATTTATTGATCTTGTATGTGTGTGCCTTGTTGAACCGTCTTATTAGTTCCTGCTAGTTTATCTGTGGGTTCTTTTGGGTCTCCTAGATAAATGAGCATATTAAATGTAAATAATGTGTTCTTTGGATAAAGTTTATTTTCTTGCATCTCTATATATAGAAGCAATATGTTGAATTGATTTAAATATTTAAATACTTACATACCTGTTATCACAATCTAACATTCTTTATCTTATTTTCTTTCAATCAATATTATGTTTTCAAGATTTATCCACGTGAATCCATAGAGATCTAGGTCTTTGATTTTTGACTGTTTGATATTATGTGATCACATGCATATAGCATCATTTATTTTCCATTCAAGCATTATTGGACAATTGGATTGTTTCCCTCCCTTCTCTAGAACAAACAACATTTCCTAGAATATCCCTGAAGATGTCTGACAGTCGAGAAGGGCCAGGCTGCCCGAAGGATTGCTACTTGCTTTTAGCCACCTTCCAACAGGCCGTCTCCAGCCAGCAATTTGAAGCACAGCTGAAATGAGAACTGCCCCAAATGTGAAGATCTTAGGAGCTTCCTAGAAGGTGGGAGGTTAATGATAGGCATCCTGCTGGGATCCCAGGGGAGTCTGAGCTGGCCTGAAGCTCATCTTCCTCCTCCACCTCTCAAGAGAAATGTGGAGGAAAGAAGACTTCAAAAACTGTGAGCAGGCAGAGGGAGAGATATTGGGGGCCGAAGCTGTAACTGAGGTCTTAGAGTGGGCTGTGAGCACGCAGAGCCTCTCGAGAGCCAGGCTCTGCCTTCTGAGCACTTCTCCCCTAAGGCTGCTCATAATTCACGTGATACCAGCCATATAGAGCCGACTTGGCCCACACTGTCACAGAAAGCCTTATCAGAATCTCTTCTTCTTCATACACTCTTGTGTCTGTTACTTGGTTATTGCCTTTGGTACTCCACTGATGTGAACCACAGTCGCCAGGGGATGGAGGACACTAGTGACCCATCTTGCTCTGTGGCCTCAGTCCACAGCTGGAGGGTAAGGGAAGAGGCCAAATGAAGGTCAAGAAGGAAAGATGGAGTTTGAAGAGAAGACCTGAGTTAAGGGTGTCTTCTCAAGTCTTGATGACTGAAATGTAGCTCCAGTACCTGAAGTCCTGCTTGTTCTCAAGGCTGACCGCGGGGCTGGGTGCACTCAGTGAAGGAACCGTATACACTTAGTATTTCCTTGCTTGCTCACACTTGCCCTCCTCTGATACACCCTCTGCAAGACTGATCTTCCCCTGAAACAACTTTCCCCCTGCTACTGTCATCTCAGGAACATTTGCTTCACCTCCCTAGTGTCCCCCTAGAATGCCATTGCAGCCAATTCATAATTTGATAATCATGCTGCTTACCATATTCTCAGCAACTTCTGAGAAATTTTATGCACTTTATTCCATAGTCTTCACCCATCAATAATCTTCCTTAACTTCCTAGCTGCAGGTTAACCCATTCGGAATCATTTCTTTTGCTTTCTCTTCTTTGGCAAATCCTTTCTATCTTTTAAGGTCTTTTTCTTGTCTCTCTACCATCCTGCCTTCCTGAACTTCTTTTTTTTTTCGTTTAAGTAACCTTTCAATCTCCTTCCCCAATTTCCTCATAAACATTGAGAGTTTATTCCTCACACGTTAGACAGCGGTTTATGAATGGCCAGGCATAATGGACTCAGAATGAGTTGGCACCCCCGAGGTACCTGTCTTGCTGGGGAGCCACAGGTGAAGGGCTGTCTGCTGGACACATGTTTGCATGGAGTCAGGCTGAGTGGCCTCAGGGTGTTTGCTCTGCACTTGTGTGTGTTTCTCCCTAGTTGGTTTCCTTGTCCAGCCACCTGTGACCTCCCTCCATCCAGCCCAGGGAATCCTTCTCATCACAGGGGTAGGATGTTTGTCTCATTTTCCATCACATCCTTTCCCCAAAGTTTGGTTGTGAGTTGTTCCCATTCCAAAGACCTTTCCTCTTTGAAGAGAAAAGAGAAAATCTTGTCTCTCCTTTTCTCTCACTTCACTTCTGCTCTATTATCTCCTCCGTCCAGAATGGCCCACTGACTCAGATGGGTGTAGATCCAAAGATGGCAAGAAATGCCAGCAATTCTGAGATAATAATACGGATGGATCAGGAAAACTTGAAAACCTTTATCCCGCCACATTAAAAAAAATTGCACTTCCAGTGTATTCAGAGTCTCAGTGTAGAAACACAAATGATAGAGAAATTGAATTACACTCAAGTTTTTCTTTCCTCCTTTCCTGATTTATTCTAATCCTCCAAGTTAACATGATGAACTCTTTGTTGTGTAAAGTTTCAGACATTTTCTACCCATGCACACTTTTCTTCTTTTCACATTAGAGTGTGAACTAGGTCACTTTCAACATGCTGTGATTCTGTGATTCACTGTCTCCCACCGAGTCATCCACGGATAAAGTCATCTGTTTCACGGAGAACTATTTCCAATAGCTAATAGCCAATGTCTGTGGAGTGCTTACTCTGTGTCGGTTTCTTGTAACTACTTTACAGATCATTTGTACAGCGTACCCATGGACCAGGTACAATTATGACCCCCAAGTGACAGATAAGTGCAGATAAGTACAAATAAATACAGAGGCCAAGTGACTTGCCCCAGACACTGGAGCAAATCAAAATCCATGCCTCTGTAATCATTTTGCTCTATTGCCTCTGTCTGGGAGGCTTGATGATTTGGCAACTAAAACCTTAAATATCATGTTCCATTTTTATATCTGTGACACAAGCGTGGGGCTGTGATACAGGGTAACTAACCTGACTACTTTTGAAAACCCTTATGCACCTGGATGAAAGTAAGCCAGGGACTGCAAGCCATAGATTTAAGGTTTCCTACCAACTTTTAAAAATAGCTTCTTGAATGCAATTTATGTAGTGTCAAGTCTAGGATGTAGTCCAAATAGTAACAGAAAAATGGAGATATGTAGAAAAATACTTAAAGTTGACAAGTATTGGGAGTGTAGTATTTTTGGGGCCAGCGTGTAGACCACAGGAAAACTTGCTGTTTCCATCCCAAAGGGAAGAGCCCTACGTTGCAACTGCCAAGGTCCCTGGGACAGCAAGTGTGCTCACTGCTTAGTAAAGAAGCATCCTCAGTTTGATAGAATCATATGGGAGCCTTACATTTGGTTAGCAGTTCTACATTCTTGATGTAATAATATTTTCAGGGTGTGGGAGGGTATCAAGCTCTGAAAATACCCTTGGAGAGATCTGCTTATTAAGTTTGGCTTTTTCAGTCTCCCTACTACTTCTTTACTAAACACCAGGCGGTTTCCTTCACTTTTCAGAACCATATTGTTTTTCCCTTCTCTAATGAACTTTGAAATACTTTTGGATGAGCTATTGAGATTGGGAAAAAATAAACATCTCTTTAAAATAAGGAAGATAATAACAATGACAAGTAGAAAAAGCTCTAAAACAGAGAATATCCTCCATTCTAGCCACTGACTGGGAGTGGAAGGTTCGTGCTCGCTGTCCAGGACGTAGAAATAAAAGCTGAGGAGGCGCTGAGGCGTCTCCTGGATCTCTATGAGCCTCCATCATTTCTGCTGAGTAGGGTTGACAGATAAAATATAGACTGTTTAGTTAAATATGAATGTTTGAAAAACAACGAGTACATTTTGAAGATAAGTATGCCCCAAATAGTTCATAGGATCTACTTATACTAAAAATAATGACTTATTATTCATGTGAAGTTCAAGTTTAACTGGGTATCCTGTATTTTTATGTCCTAAATCTGACAGCCCTACTGATGATCCACAATGGAGGCAGTTGAGGAACGGTACATGCTGGCTCTCGGACAGTCAGAAATGGCTTCAGCAGATCCAGGTACAGTATGAAATTCTTTTTGGATGTAGCTCAGAAGCCATGGCCAGCCCTTGACTGCAAGTACTGCCTCGGGTTTCCCTGAGGTGGGGTAAACCTTCCTCTTAATGGCCTTTTGGTAAGTCTGGAAGACCATATCCAAGGGGAGCCCCAAAGTCAGTTTCATCCTCACAACCATGTTTCCAATTCCTGGAATTGGCTGCATGTGACTCACAAGAGCTGAGGAGGTTTGTGGAAGTTGGGAGTGTCATAGCTTGAACCCTTTGTAGGTAAAGTTTTGCTGTTGTGAGAGTTTTAACAGGAGCAATGTGAAAGACTCCAAGTCCCCAGGTAGATAGAAATAATCCTGTCCTACCTGTGTGTATGTGACAAGTCTCTAATAGTTCAGAGAGCAAGTATCTGGTCTTAGAAAGACTGATCCAAGCTTGGATGTTTCTGGTGACAAGGCAAGGTCCTGAGTTTCAAGTTCACCTTTTATGGTTGAGGAGACAATAAGGTGGTCAGAGGGGAAATCATGGAGGAGACCTTGGCTTCATCCATCGTGCAGGCTTGTATATGTGGTTCTATGCAGATTGTGTTTCAAAGGTGGAGCTTGTTTACAACTATGAACATTCTCCGATGTGCTTTTTGGACCTTCATTCCCAGAGCGAGAGCAGTGCCGAGGCTCTAGAAATGCCATGGATATTCTGAGCTGTCAGTGGCATTTCCCCGGTACTGTTCCCTTGGTGCCGCTCCTTGAAATGTCCAAAGGGATTATCATGTGTCTTGTGGCGGGTCCTAGCATTGTGAAAGGAAGCTGCTGCACCTGGCTCAGAGGATTTCGGATGTGGTGGGAGGAGGAGTAGTACTACGACTATAAATTGTATCACAGCATATCGATTCCATCTTTAGAGTGGGGTTGGGGGGTTATGAAGGGGGCTTTTATTGTACTTTTATACATTGTACCCTTGAAACTAATTCAATTTTTAAAAATTAATTAATTTATTTGGGGCTGCATTGGGTCTTTGTCGCTGCTAGCGGGCGTTCTCTAGTTGCAGTGAGCGGGGGCTCCTCTTGGCTGTGGTGCACGGGCTTCTCATTGCAGTGGCTTCTCTTGTTGCAGAGCATGGTCTCTAGGCACGCAGGCTTCCGTAGTTGTGACACGTGGGCTCGGTTGATGTGGCACACGGGCTCTAGAGCGCAGGCTCAGTAGTTGTGGCGCACGGGCTTAGTTACTCCGTGGCACGTGGGATGTTCCCAGACCAGGGCTCGAACCCATGACCCCTGCATTCGCAGGCATATTCTTAACCACTGCTCCACCAGGGAAGCCCGATAATTCAGTTTTTTATAAAGAGAAGATTCCTAATATTATTCCAAAATTTTAAAAATATGTAGTTGGATAACACTATGAAAAATTAACTGATATATTCTTTTATTATTTCTCTTTGCTCCCTGGATCTTTTTCCCCATCCAGTCAGCTAGGCACTCTGAGTTCACTGCATTAGGAAGGTAAAGACTCAGCAGAAATGAGGGAGAAAAACAGAAAAGTCTCAGCTTTGGAATGTTCACAACGGAGGCCACAGTAGAACAGGTGAGAATTCTGTGAACCAAAAATAAATGTCGTCTCAAATGCAAAAAAGTATTCTCTGCACTGGGAGGCAGGAGAGGGAGGGAGGGAAGGACTGAAGGAGAGAGATCAGTGTGGCCAGGGACATGGAGACTGTGCTTAAGGACGATATGCCCAGGAAGAGAATCAGAATCTGGAGAAGATTCAGCCTGCACGTGATCATTGCCTCCAGTCAGCACCCTCATCTCAGACGTTGGGAAATTCAGAGAGAGAGTGGGAGTACGTCAGGAGGGCCACGCGCATAGTCTGTGTGGCAGGGGTTGTGGCCGTTCCCTATTTGTGAGGAGTCCCCAGCAATTTGCAGGCCTCTTCTGGAAAATGCTGGCGGGCGTCTCTAGTGCTTATGTGAAAGCTTGTTCACAAACCTTGAAAGATACAGATGTAGATGACAGATAGATGCATAGATAGAAAAATGTCATTAAATAAAAGCTCCAGGAAAGGTTTGGAAAATGCCCTTTATTGCATAGGACGCTTCTATTGTCATATGATGTTAGACTGAGTGCCGGTCCCTTCATCCTCCTTCAGACCACGGCATTCTGTCTGCTACTCTCCCGAGGGTCCTTTCTTCTCCCTGGAAGGGATAAAACAAATGAGGTAGAACAGGAAGAGACAAGAAGCACTCCGAGCTCTGCTGGTCAGGGTTACCCTCCAGCATTGCCTTAATGCTCAGAGCCACACACACCACAGTGAGCTTGGCTCCAGATCTACTACCACGCAACGAAGGTTCTGGAACATTTCCATATCCCGGGGGACCTCATTTCCACGTGACTCTCTTTCATATTCCCCTTTGTCACAGAAGGCTAGGTCCAGTGGTCCGGGTGAGATCTCGGCTCAGGCCCAAGGCTCTCAGACCTCAAAATTCTGGTCCTGCAAGGGCCCCTGTCCTCTCTTGAGACCACTCCTGGCTCTCTCTGCCGAGAAGGAGCTGCTGGCAGTACGTCCTCTAAGAGTTGAGGTCCATCGTGCAGACCCTGAGAAAACTCCTAGGAAAAGGCTCCACCTTCTTGTTTACGTCAACAGAGGTCAATGCCTTTGTTAGTGCTGGGTGTGTCCCATTTGATGCAACTGCAGAGCCATTAGGTAAACCAGCACATGTGTGCGGCCCCTTCCCTTAGACTCCTCTGGGCCCTCGTGACATAGGCTCAGAAGACTGCCAGCCTCAAGCCTTACCTCTTCCAAGGGACGGCCACACCGTCTTCCAGGATCTTCTGTCCCATGAATCTCAGTTGCTGTTTGGAACTCAAAGGAGAGAAAAGACCCTGCCTGCGGGGTCTCTTTGGGCTGGGGCCTTCCCCCGTGGGCTGCTCTCCCTCATTCTCCTTTTCTTCTTGCTTCTCTACCTCCTTCTGCTCCTCCTCCTCCTCCTCCTCCTCCTCCTCCTCGTTCTCCTCCTCCTCCTCCTCGTCCTCTTCCTCAGGGGTGCTCTCGGATTCCACATTGCCCATCCGCTGGGCCATGGTGAGATGAAAGGCACGGCAGCTGAAGCCCTGCAGGATGCCGCCCTTCACATGCTGCTGGAGGATCTCCAAGGTGGGGAAGACCCGGCAGCAGGCCATGCACCTGAAGCCGGTCTCCATGGTCAGCATCCAGTCCGCTGTCTTGGCGCTGGGTCTCTCCTCGACGGCAGGTGGCCCTGATGGGCTGCCTGGCTCTGCCCTTTCCTCATACTCTTTCTCCTCCCCAGTGGGCTCACTGTCAGACAGGAGGCTTTCGGTGCACACATCAGAAGAGGGGTCAGTGGCTACTGCGCACACATCCTCAGGAAGGGTCACTTCTTCTATCCTCAGCTGCTTTTCAGGCAACTCCAAGGGTTTCTTTGTCTTCCAGGAGACAGCGACACCCTTGTTCACTTGTACCTGCATGTAGTATATTTTCATGCCCCTTTCCTCTTTGTCTGGGTGCAGATAGTTCTTACAGGGTGAAGAGGGTGAGGAGGAGACACAGTGTGATGGGGAAGCGGTCTCTCCTTCTTCCTGATCCTGGGCTAGGGGTGGTCTAGGCTGGGCAGTGTCTCGATGAAATCTCCGGATTCCTGAAAAAGGAAATTAAAATCATAATAACATGCATGGGCCATGCCGGAAGCTGAGGGAGCAGGTGTGGTAGACGAGAGAGGGACATTGGCACGACATAGCAATGTCGTGAGCTTGGTGTCCGTTGGCCGTAGGACGGAGTGGTGTATGTGGTGTCATCTGTGGGCTTTTCATGTGCGTGGGGGGGTATACTGGAGCGGTGTCTGTATACAGGGGTGTGGAGTATGGTGGTGAGGGCTGTAGTATGTGAGGGATGCGGCTGGATGCGTGTACGATGAGGAGTGTGAGTTTGGGAATATCGGTGGTGCATTCCTTGTGGAATGGGGCTGTGGTGCAGGAGAGTACTGTGGAGCACGTGCTTGGGGTTGATGTGCACTGAGAAGGGCTGTGCCTGGAGGGCGCGTGTATGTGTGAGCTGTGTGCACCTGAGCTGGATGGTCCTGCTCTCAGGCTGGAGGTGTATGATGCAGAAATCTGTCCTTCTCTGGAAGCAAAGGCAAAGACAAAGCCTACATTTTCCTCTGAGGATGCTTAATCTGGTCCCTCTTCCCTCCACCTCAAGCCCAGACCTTTCCGGCCCCTGCTCCTTGACTTCCCCACCATGGTAGTAGCAGTATTCACACACACACCCCCAGACTCAGCTGGCATCCACGCCCTCGGAACAGCTCAGCCATCCTGCCCAGGCTCCTCCACAGAGCCCTCATCACCTCTGATGACCCTGGATTTCCTCTCAGCCTCCCTGGGATCTGTGTGCCTCCTGCTTCACAGCCAAGCACCCCGTCACCTGAGGAGCCCCACGCCCTTACCAGCGTAGCTGAGCTTGCGCAGAGTAGAAGTACAGAAGAAGTATTTAGAGGCAGAGGAGACCTCCACTGCCCCTGGGCTGCAGCCTTGGGCCACCACAGTGGATCCAAGCCGAGGGGGATCCTCTTGTGACTTCGAGATTCCTGAGGGAGGAATGAAAGGCTCAGGGTGGGTTCATCAGTCCTCTGTCCACAAATATTTACTGAGTGTGTGACACGTGTCAGGTGCAGTGAATACACACAGTTGAGAGTGTGGTTCCCAGTGGATCCTCCAGGATTTAATTCCAATCAATACTTATTCTCTCACTGTCTAGTTGGTAATGTAGGCCTCGGTGGTGACTGTGAGTGTGTGGGAAGAGTGAGTGATGTGTATCAGTTAAGTCTGTGGTAAGTGTGGGGTTGGCATGGGGAGCACAGTGCAGACGTGTCTATCTGTGTCTGTGGCCTTTGTGTGCATGGTTTCTGTTCACAAGTCAGGAATTCTGGGACATGTAACGTTTCCTCATTACATGGTGTGGCTTGTATTTATGGTGTGTGTTCATTCATTCATTCACCAAGATTCAGTAAGCAGCTACTCCTGTGTATCCGGCACTCTTCCATTGTTGTAGTCTTTGGTAACGCTGCACATTCTAGTAGGGGAAGACACACACTAAACAAAACTACAATAAATATATAATACATCAGCTGGTGGTAAGTATATAAGGGTTGCCAGACTTAGCGAACAAGAATACAAGGCACCCAGTTAAATTTCAGTTTCAGATAAACCCAGAATAATCTTTGAGTGTAAGTATTCCCATGCAGTATTTGGCCTGACTTAGTTTTAGTGTAAGTATAGCCCATACAATATGTGGGACATACGGATACTGAAAAATTACTTGTTGTTTATATGGAATTCAAATTGAACTGGATAGCCCATATTTTCTCTGGCAATCCTGACATGGGTTACTGAGACTGTGGTTTACTGTGGTTTGTACAAAGCGGGTCTGGCATTACGCAAGAATGTGTTATAAGTGTGGTGTGTATGACACGTGACTGGTTCTTATAGAGGTATTTAGAGATGGCTGAAGTTAGCTGTGTTTGTGCAAGAGTTGAGGAGATACATGTATATAGTGTGTGTGTGTGTGTGTGTCCTATATATATAGTGTGTGTGTCTATATACATATCTCATCTCCAGCGTTTGGTGTTGGAGGAGAGGATTGTGATACAGGTGGTTTGTATGAGAACGTAGTATAGGAGGGATGCGTGTATATACCTCCATGTGCTCTGTGTGGTTTACTAAAGAAGTTATATGTGGGGTGTGTGATATTTTTGCTGTATCAGAGTGTACATGGGTGTATGAGTTACTGTCTCATAAAACACCCCTAACAAGAATTCTGTATACACTCTTACGTACACCGAGTGTCAGCCAGGTCCAGGCAGGGTGACAAGAACTTTACCATGCAGACTTTATATCTGGTAAGCACTCTACCCCCATTCATCTCGCTCTTCTCTGCACTACCACACACACACACACACACACACACACACTCACACACACACACACACAGGAACATAGGGCAAAATATTCTGAATGGTCAGGGGCAGTCATTGCCTTCCCCAGCCTGTCCCAGCCACTGCCTGGAAATCTGCCTGCTGTCTAGAGCTCCATTCCCAGGGCCCATCCTACAGTCTCCAGGGCCCTGGGCCTGGTAGGAGCTACTGGGCTCTAATCTGGGGCAGAGGCCTCTAGCTGGAGCTCTGGGGTGACCACCCCTCTCCCAGGGCAAGCTACTCGCCTCCATTTAATGCACGCAGGCACCACGTGGCCCGTGGCTCTCAGAGCTCCCCGCAGGACCCTGAGGCCATTTCTCACCCCCGCTCACGCGGTCTCAGTCTCTGGAAAACCCTTCCCTTCCCTTGATCTCCTTTGGGAAATTCTTCCTGTTGAAGGAATAAAACCTCCTTGCTTTCAATATGACACCATCCCTAGACAAACAATCTTCTTTCAAAGTGCATTCCACTTGTCAAGATATTTTTCAACAGGGCCTTCAACTCATGGGGCTTCTCTTTCCACTTTGGTAAAAGAGGCCAAGCAACTCATGGGTCTCTCTCAGCATCCTTGCATCCTTCACATCCCCCACCTCATGACCCCAAGGAAAGATCCAAGAGCATAAGAGAGAAATCGGGGACTGAGAAAAGCTGCACCTCTAGGTCTGTGCAAGCAGGATGCAGCCTGCTGTGAGTCCGACAAAGCTCCAGGCCCGGCTGCCCCAGGAGAGAGTCCTCAGACCAGCGGAGCTGACCTCCCATCTCCCAGGGGGCCTCTGGCCGTTCTGTGCCGTCTCACACCACAGGGACCCTCCGGATAGATACGGCAGCATCAGTGAGACAAGGTCTCTCGCTCCCTGCTTCACAGGTGACACGTTCTCAGTCCCCCGCTTCCTAGAGAAGCTTCAGTTTGGCAGAAACCCATGTGCCCCAGACAAGTTGCCCCCCACATACCTCCTCCGTTCTCGGCAGTTTCCTGGGACTCTTCATTTTCCAGATGTTTCCTCTTTTGTCGCCGTTCCATCGTACCAACTAGAAGTCTCCCTTAGAAGATGCCTCAAGAGATGTCCAACTCCTCCTCTTCCCTACAGGTTGGCCCTTCTTGGCTCTTGGGCAATTCGTTGAAATGATTCAATACAAACAAAAATAGTCAAGTCTCCTAAATGGCTGAAAAACTTGTACCACTTGGTGAACCAGCAGTAGTGCCTAGTGCTCACCAGGGCTGTTATGTTTGCAAGGTTGCCAGGCTCACAGTGGAATTCTGTGACCTCAGTGATGACATCAGAGCATTCGGTGGACCTAGGTTGAGCACAGTGTCTGCAATAGCACAGGCCCCATTTTCAAGAACAATTCCTTTTTCCCAGCCGAAGCTTTCCCGTGAAAGGGAAAGGTTCCTACCATATCTATTATAAATTGTATCATACCATGTCTATTATAAAATTCACATTTTGATTGGAGATCTTTTAATGTCTTTTCTAGAGAGATTTAATATGAATGTTTTAAATGGTCTCCAGTTTCCCTGTGGATTATTGACATTTTAAACTCTGCACTTCAATTTTCCCTCAATACGTGTAATTTTGTCACGGCTATTTCTGTACTTAAAGATGAGGAACTATATAATTGATTTCTTCATTTTTCCCCATCTCTTTCCAAGGTACTGCATTTGATTGTGTCTTGCGACTGAGTGAAAAATGCTAGTCCTTGAGTCAGGACATTGGGCCCTTTAGCAAGTAACTCAACCTATCTGGGCTTCAGCTTCTGTATGTGCGATCAAGAGGCTTGGACTAGCTGACTTTTCAAATGCTGTGTTTCTTTGATTCACTCTCACTTACTGATCTGCTCCTTAAGAAGAGGGTCTGTTCTCATAAAGTAACAACAGTCTTTCGTACTCAGTTTGTTAGTTATATTGCCTTCTACGTATGCTTAGCTCTAAATAATTTATACGGCTCTTGTGACAAATTTTAGATCTTCTTTTTTTCTTATTTTCTTTTATAGTTTCTAATTTGTTATCGCCAGTGTAGAGGAGCCTGATTGACTTTTAAAATTTATTGATCTTGTATGTGTGTGCCTTGTTGAACCGTCTTATTAGTTCCTGCTAGTTTATCTGTGGGTTCTTTTGGGTCTCCTAGATAAATGAGCATATTAAATGTAAATAATGTGTTCTTTGGATAAAGTTTATTTTCTTGCATCTCTATATATAGAAGCAATATGTTGAATTGATTTAAATATTTAAATACTTACATACCTGTTATCACAATCTAACATTGTTTATCTTATTTTCTTTCAATCAATATTATGTTTTCAAGATTTATCCACGTGAATCCATAGAGATCTAGGTCTTTGATTTTTGACTGTTTGATATTATGTGATCACATGCATATAGCATCATTTATTTTCCATTCAAGCATTATTGGACAATTGGATTGTTTCCCTCCCTTCTCTAGAACAAACAACATTTCCTAGAATATCCCTGAAGATGTCTGACAGTCGAGAAGGGCCAGGCTGCCCGAAGGATTGCTACTTGCTTTTAGCCACCTTCCAACAGGCCGTCTCCAGCCAGCAATTTGAAGCACAGCTGAAATGAGAACTGCCCCAAATGTGAAGATCTTAGGAGCTTCCTAGAAGGTGGGAGGTTAATGATAGGCATCCTGCTGGGATCCCAGGGGAGTCTGAGCTGGCCTGAAGCTCATCTTCCTCCTCCACCTCTCAAGAGAAATGTGGAGGAAAGAAGACTTCAAAAACTGTGAGCAGGCAGAGGGAGAGATATTGGGGGCCGAAGCTGTAACTGAGGTCTTGGAGTGGGCTGTGAGCACACAGAGCCTCTCGAGAGCCAGGCTCTGCCTTCTGAGAACTTCTCCCCTAAGGCTGCTCATAATTCACGTGATACCAGCCATATAGAGCCAACTTGGCCCACACTGTCACAGAAAGCCTTATCAGAATCTCTTCTTCTTCATACACTCTTGTGTCTGTTACTTGGTTATTGCCTTTGGTACTCCACTGATGTGAACCACAGTCGCCAGGGGATGGAGGACACTAGTGACCCATCTTGCTCTGTGGCCTCAGTCCACAGCTGGAGGGTAAGGGAAGAGGCCAAATGAAGGTCAAGAAGGAAAGATGGAGTTTGAAGAGAAGACCTGAGTTAAGGGTGTCTTCTCAAGTCTTGATGACTGAAATGTAGCTCCAGTACCTGAAGTCCTGCTTGTTCTCAAGGCTGACCGCGGGGCTGGGTGCACTCAGTGAAGGAACCGTATACACTTAGTATTTCCTTGCTTGCTCACACTTGCCCTCCTCTGATACACCCTCTGCAAGACTGATCTTCCCCTGAAACATCTTTCCACCTGCTACTGTCATCTCAGGAACATTTGCTTCCCCTTCCTAGTGTCCCCCTAGAATGCCATTGCAGCCAATTCATAATTTGATAATCATGCTGCTTACCATATTCTCAGCAACTTCTGAGAAATTTTATTCACTTTATTCCATAGTCTTCACCCATCAATAATCTTCCTTAACTTCCTAGCTGCAGGTTAACCCATTCGGAATCATTTCTTTTGCTTTCTCTTCTTTGGCAAATCCTTTCTATCTTTTAAGGTCTTTTTCTTGTCTCTCTACCATCCTGCCTTCCTGAACTTCTTTTTTTTTCGTTTAAGTAACCTTTCAATCTCCTTCCCCAATTTCCTCATAAACATTGAGAGTTTATTCCTCACACGTTAGACAGCGGTTTATGAATGGCCAGGCATAATGGGCTCAGAATGAGTTGGCACCCCCGAGGTACCTGTCTTGCTGGGGAGCCAGAGGTGAAGGGCTGGCTCCTGGACACATGTTTGCATGGAGTCAGGCTGAGTGGCCTCAGGGTGTTTGCTCTGCACTTGTGTGTGTTTCTCCCTAGTTGGTTTCCTTGTCCAGCCACCTGTGACCTCCCTCCATCCAGCCCAGGGAATCCTTCTCATCACAGGGGTAGGATGTTTGTCTCATTTTCCATCACATCCTTTCCCCAAAGTTTGGTTGTGAGTTGTTCCCATTCCAAAGACCTTTCCTCTTTGAAGAGAAAAGAGAAAATCTTGTCTCTCCTTTTCTCTCACTTCACTTCTGCTCTATTATCTCCTCCGTCCAGAATGGCCCACTGACTCAGATGGGTGTAGATCCAAAGATGGCAAGAAATGCCAGCAATTCTGAGATAATAATACGGATGGATCAGGAAAACTTGAAAACCTTTATCCCGCCACATTAAAAAAAATTGCACTTCCAGTGTATTCAGAGTCTCAGTGTAGAAACACAAATGATAGAGAAATTGAATTACACTCAAGTTTTTCTTTCCTCCTTTCCTGATTTATTCTAATCCTCCAAGTTAACATGATGAACTCTTTGTTGTGTAAAGTTTCAGACATTTTCTACCCATACACACTTTTCTTCTTTTCACATTAGAGTGTGAACTAGGTCACTTTCAACATGCTGTGATTCTGTGATTCACTGTCTCCCACCGAGTCATCCACGGATAAAGTCATCTGTTTCACGGAGAACTATTTCCAATAGCTAATAGCCAATGTCTGTGGAGTGCTTACTCTGTGTCGGTTTCTTGTAACTACTTTACAGATCATTTGTACAGCGTACCCATGGACCAGGTACAATTATGACCCCCAAGTGACAGATAAGTGCAGATAAGTACAAATAAATACAGAGGCCAAGTGACTTGCCCAAGACACTGGAGCAAATCAAAATCCATGCCTCTGTAATCATTTTGCTCTATTGCCTCTGTCTGGGAGGCTTGATGATTTGGCAACTAAAACCTTAAATATCATGTTCCATTTTTATATCTGTGACACAAGCGTGGGGCTGTGATACAGGGTAACTAACCTGACTACTTTTGAAAACCCTTATGCACCTGGATGAAAGTAAGCCAGGGACTGCAAGCCATAGATTTAAGGTTTCCTACCAACTTTTAAAAATAGCTTCTTGAATGCAATTTATGTAGTGTCAAGTCTAGGATGTAGTCCAAATAGTAACAGAAAAATGGAGATATGTAGAAAAATACTTAAAGTTGACAAGTATTGGGAGTGTAGTATTTTTGGGGCCAGCGTGTAGACCACAGGAAAACTTGCTGTTTCCATCCCAAAGGGAAGAGCCCTACGTTGCAACTGCCAAGGTCCCTGGGACAGCAAGTGTGCTCACTGCTTAGTAAAGAAGCATCCTCAGTTTGATAGAATCATATGGGAGCCTTACATTTGGTTAGCAGTTCTACATTCTTGATGTAATAATATTTTCAGGGTGTGGGAGGGTATCAAGCTCTGAAAATACCCTTGGAGAGATCTGCTTATTAAGTTTGGCTTTTTCAGTCTCCCTACTACTTCTTTACTAAACACCAGGCGGTTTCCTTCACTTTTCAGAACCATATTGTTTTTCCCTTCTCTAATGAACTTTGAAATACTTTTGGATGAGCTATTGAGATTGGGAAAAAATAAACATCTCTTTAAAATAAGGAAGATAATAACAATGACAAGTAGAAAAAGCTCTAAAACAGAGAATATCCTCCATTCTAGCCACTGACTGGGAGTGGAAGGTTCGTGCTCGCTGTCCAGGACGTAGAAATAAAAGCTGAGGAGGCGCTGAGGCGTCTCCTGGATCTCTATGAGCCTCCATCATTTCTGCTGAGTAGGGTTGACAGATAAAATATAGACTGTTTAGTTAAATATGAATGTTTGAAAAACAACGAGTACATTTTGAAGATAAGTATGCCCCAAATAGTTCATAGGATCTACTTATACTAAAAATAATGACTTATTATTCATGTGAAGTTCAAGGTTAACTGGGTATCCTGTATTTTTATTTACTAAATCTGACAGCCCTACTGATGATCCACAATGGAGGCAGTTGAGGAACGGTACATGCTGGCTCTCGGACAGTCAGAAATGGCTTCAGCAGATCCAGGTACAGTATGAAATTCTTTTTGGATGTAGCTCAGAAGCCATGGCCAGCCCTTGACTGCAAGTACTGCCTCGGGTTTCCCTGAGGTGGGGTAAACCTTCCTCTTAATGGCCTTTTGGTAAGTCTGGAAGACCATATCCAAGGGGAGCCCCAAAGTCAGTTTCATCCTCACAACCATGTTTCCAATTCCTGGAATTGGCTGCATGTGACTCACAAGAGCTGAGGAGGTTTGTGGAAGTTGGGAGTGTCATAGCTTGAACCCTTTGTAGGTAAAGTTTTGCTGTTGTGAGAGTTTTAACAGGAGCAATGTGAAAGACTCCAAGTCCCCAGGTAGATAGAAATAATCCTGTCCTACCTGTGTGTATGTGACAAGTCTCTAATAGTTCAGAGAGCAAGTATCTGGTCTTAGAAAGACTGATCCAAGCTTGGATGTTTCTGGTGACAAGGCAAGGTCCTGAGTTTCAAGTTCACGTTTTATGGTTGAGGAGACAATAAGGTGGTCAGAAGGGAAATCATGGAGGAGACCTTGGCTTCATCCATCGTGCAGGCTTGTATATGTGGTTCTATGCAGATTGTGTTTCAAAGGTGGAGCTTGTTTACATCTATGAACATTCTCCGATGTGCTTTTTGGACCTTCATTCCCAGAGCGAGAGCAGTGCCGAGGCTCTAGAAATGCCATGGATATTCTGAGCTGTCAGTGGCATTTCCCCGGTACTGTTCCCTTGGTGCCGCTCCTTGAAATGTCCAAAGGGATTATCATGTGTCTTGTGGCGGGTCCTAGCATTGTGAAAGGAAGCTGCTGCACCTGGCTCAGAGGATTTCGGATGTGGTGGGAGGAGGAGTAGTACTACGACTATAAATTGTATCACAGCATATCGATTCCATCTTTAGAGTGGGGTTGGGGGGTTATGAAGGGGGGCTTTTATTGTACTTTTATACATTGTACCCTTGAAACTAATTCAATTTTTAAAAATTAATTAATTTATTTGGGGCTGCATTGGGTCTTTGTCGCTGCTAGCGGGCGTTCTCTAGTTGCAGTGAGCGGGGGCTCCTCTTGGCTGTGGTGCACGGGCTTCTCATTGCAGTGGCTTCTCTTGTTGCAGAGCATGGTCTCTAGGCACGCAGGCTTCCGTAGTTTTGGCACGTGGGCTCGGTTGATGTGGCACACGGGCTCTAGAGCGCAGGCTCAGTAGTTGTGGCGCACGGGCTTAGTTACTCCGTGGCACGTGGGATGTTCCCAGACCAGGGCTCGAACCCATGACCCCTGCATTCGCAGGCATATTCTTAACCACTGCTCCACCAGGGAAGCCCGATAATTCAGTTTTTTATAAAGAGAAGATTCCTAATATTATTCCAAAATTTTAAAAATATGTAGTTGGATAACACTATGAAAAATTAACTGATATATTCTTTTATTATTTCTCTTTGCTCCCTGGATCTTTTTCCCCATCCAGTCAGCTAGGCACTGTGAGTTCACTGCATTAGGAAGGTAAAGACTCAGCAGAAATGAGGGAGAAAAACAGAAAAGTCTCAGCTTTGGAATGTTCACAACGGAGGCCACAGTAGAACAGGTGAGAATTCTGTGAACCAAAAATAAATGTCGTCTCAAATGCAAAAAAGTATTCTCTGCACTGGGAGGCAGGAGAGGGAGGGAGGGAAGGACTGAAGGAGAGAGATCAGTGTGGCCAGGGACATGGAGACTGTGCTTAAGGACGATATGCCCAGGAAGAGAATCAGAATCTGGAGAAGATTCAGCCTGCACGTGATCATTGCCTCCAGTCAGCACCCTCATCTCAGACGTTGGGAAATTCAGAGAGAGAGTGGGAGTACGTCAGGAGGGCCACGCGCATAGTCTGTGTGGCAGGGGTTGTGGCCGTTCCCTATTTGTGAGGAGTCCCCAGCAATTTGCAGGCCTCTTCTGGAAAATGCTGGCGGACGTCTCTAGTGCTTATGTGAAAGCTTGTTCACAAACCTTGAAAGATACAGATGTAGATGACAGATAGATGCATAGATAGAAAAATGTCATTAAATAAAAGCTCCAGGAAAGGTTTGGAAAATGCCCTTTATTGCATAGGACGCTTCTATTGTCATATGATGTTAGACTGAGTGCCGGTCCCTTCATCCTCCTTCAGACCACGGCATTCTGTCTGCTACTCTCCCGAGGGTCCTTTCTTCTCCCTGGAAGGGATAAAACAAATGAGGTAGAACAGGAAGAGACAAGAAGCACTCCGAGCTCTGCTGGTCAGGGTTACCCTCCAGCATTGCCTTAATGCTCAGAGCCACACACACCACAGTGAGCTTGGCTCCAGATCTACTACCACGCAACGAAGGTTCTGGAACATTTCCATATCCCGGGGGACCTCATTTCCACGTGACTCTCTTTCATATTCCCCTTTGTCACAGAAGGCTAGGTCCAGTGGTCCGGGTGAGATCTCGGCTCAGGCCCAAGGCTCTCAGACCTCAAAATTCTGGTCCTGCAAGGGCCCCTGTCCTCTCTTGAGACCACTCCTGGCTCTCTCTGCCGAGAAGGAGCTGCTGGCAGTACGTCCTCTAAGAGTTGAGGTCCATCGTGCAGACCCTGAGAAAACTCCTAGGAAAAGGCTCCACCTTCTTGTTTACGTCAACAGAGGTCAATGCCTTTGTTAGTGCTGGGTGTGTCCCATTTGATGCAACTGCAGAGCCATTAGGTAAACCAGCACATGTGTGCGGCCCCTTCCCTTAGACTCCTCTGGGCCCTCGTGACATAGGCTCAGAAGACTGCCAGCCTCAAGCCTTACCTCTTCCAAGGGACGGCCACACCGTCTTCCAGGATCTTCTGTCCCATGAATCTCAGTTGCTGTTTGGAACTCAAAGGAGAGAAAAGACCCTGCCTGCGGGGTCTCTTTGGGCTGGGGCCTTCCCCCGTGGGCTGCTCTCCCTCATTCTCCTTTTCTTCTTGCTTCTCTACCTCCTTCTGCTCCTCCTCCTCCTCCTCCTCCTCGTTCTCCTCCTCCTCCTCCTCGTCCTCTTCCTCAGGGGTGCTCTCGGATTCCACATTGCCCATCCGCTGGGCCATGGTGAGATGAAAGGCACGGCAGCTGAAGCCCTGCAGGATGCCGCCCTTCACATGCTGCTGGAGGATCTCCAAGGTGGGGAAGACCCGGCAGCAGGCCATGCACCTGAAGCCGGTCTCCATGGTCAGCATCCAGTCCGCTGTCTTGGCGCTGGGTCTCTCCTCGACGGCAGGTGGCCCTGATGGGCTGCCTGGCTCTGCCCTTTCCTCATACTCTTTCTCCTCCCCAGTGGGCTCACTGTCAGACAGGAGGCTTTCGGTGCACACATCAGAAGAGGGGTCAGTGGCTACTGCGCACACATCCTCAGGAAGGGTCACTTCTTCTATCCTCAGCTGCTTTTCAGGCAACTCCAAGGGTTTCTTTGTCTTCCAGGAGACAGCGACACCCTTGTTCACTTGTACCTGCATGTAGTATATTTTCATGCCCCTTTCCTCTTTGTCTGGGTGCAGATAGTTCTTACAGGGTGAAGAGGGTGAGGAGGAGACACAGTGTGATGGGGAAGCGGTCTCTCCTTCTTCCTGATCCTGGGCTAGGGGTGGTCTAGGCTGGGCAGTGTCTCGATGAAATCTCCGGATTCCTGAAAAAGGAAATTAAAATCATAATAACATGCATGGGCCATGCCGGAAG
Source organism: Mesoplodon mirus (assembly GCF_964341445.2). Classification (NCBI taxonomy): domain Eukaryota; kingdom Metazoa; phylum Chordata; class Mammalia; order Artiodactyla; family Ziphiidae; genus Mesoplodon; species Mesoplodon mirus. The sequence goes on from NW_028295454.1 coordinate 208,283, forward strand.
CTGAGGGAGCAGGTGTGGTAGACGAGAGAGGGACATTGGCACGACATAGCAATGTCGTGAGCTTGGTGTCCGTTGGCCGTAGGACGGAGTGGTGTATGTGGTGTCATCTGTGGGCTTTTCATGTGCGTGGGGGGGTATACTGGAGCGGTGTCTGTATACAGGGGTGTGGAGTATGGTGGTGAGGGCTGTAGTATGTGAGGGATGCGGCTGGATGCGTGTACGATGAGGAGTGTGAGTTTGGGAATATCGGTGGTGCATTCCTTGTGGAATGGGGCTGTGGTGCAGGAGAGTACTGTGGAGCACGTGCTTGGGGTTGATGTGCACTGAGAAGGGCTGTGCCTGGAGGGCGCGTGTATGTGTGAGCTGTGTGCACCTGAGCTGGATGGTCCTGCTCTCAGGCTGGAGGTGTATGATGCAGAACTCTGTCCTTCTCTGGAAGCAAAGGCAAAGACAAAGCCTACATTTTCCTCTGAGGATGCTTAATCTGGTCCCTCTTCCCTCCACCTCAAGCCCAGACCTTTCCGGCCCCTGCTCCTTGACTTCCCCACCATGGTAGTAGCAGTATTCACACACACACCCCCAGACTCAGCTGGCATCCACGCCCTCGGAACAGCTCAGCCATCCTGCCCAGGCTCCTCCACAGAGCCCTCATCACCTCTGATGACCCTGGATTTCCTCTCAGCCTCCCTGGGATCTGTGTGCCTCCTGCTTCACAGCCAAGCACCCCGTCACCTGAGGAGCCCCACGCCCTTACCAGCGTAGCTGAGCTTGCGCAGAGTAGAAGTACAGAAGAAGTATTTAGAGGCAGAGGAGACCTCCACTGCCCCTGGGCTGCAGCCTTGGGCCACCACAGTGGATCCAAGCCGAGGGGGATCCTCTTGTGACTTCGAGATTCCTGAGGGAGGAATGAAAGGCTCAGGGTGGGTTCATCAGTCCTCTGTCCACAAATATTTACTGAGTGTGTGACACGTGTCAGGTGCAGTGAATACACACAGTTGAGAGTGTGGTTCCCAGTGGATCCTCCAGGATTTAATTCCAATCAATACTTATTCTCTCACTGTCTAGTTGGTAATGTAGGCCTCGGTGGTGACTGTGAGTGTGTGGGAAGAGTGAGTGATGTGTATCAGTTAAGTCTGTGGTAAGTGTGGGGTTGGCATGGGGAGCACAGTGCAGACGTGTCTATCTGTGTCTGTGGCCTTTGTGTGCATGGTTTCTGTTCACAAGTCAGGAATTCTGGGACATGTAACGTTTCCTCATTACATGGTGTGGCTTGTATTTATGGTGTGTGTTCATTCATTCATTCACCAAGATTCAGTAAGCAGCTACTCCTGTGTATCCGGCACTCTTCCATTGTTGTAGTCTTTGGTAACGCTGCACATTCTAGTAGGGGAAGACACACACTAAACAAAACTACAATAAATATATAATACATCAGCTGGTGGTAAGTATATAAGGGTTGCCAGACTTAGCGAACAAGAATACAAGGCACCCAGTTAAATTTCAGTTTCAGATAAACCCAGAATAATCTTTTAGTGTAAGTATTCCCATGCAGTATTTGGCCTGACTTAGTTTTAGTGTAAGTATAGCCCATACAATATGTGGGACATACGGATACTGAAAAATTACTTGTTGTTTATATGGAATTCAAATTGAACTGGATAGCCCATATTTTCTCTGGCAATCCTGACATGGGTTACTGAGACTGTGGTTTACTGTGGTTTGTACAAAGCGGGTCTGGCATTACGCAAGAATGTGTTATAAGTGTGGTGTGTATGACACGTGACTGGTTCTTATAGAGGTATTTAGAGATGGCTGAAGTTAGCTGTGTTTGTGCAAGAGTTGAGGAGATACATGTATATAGTGTGTGTGTGTGTGTGTGTCCTATATATATAGTGTGTGTGTCTATATACATATCTCATCTCCAGCGTTTGGTGTTGGAGGAGAGGATTGTGATACAGGTGGGTTGTATGAGAACGTAGTATAGGAGGGATGCGTGTATATACCTCCATGTGCTCTGTGTGGTTTACTAAAGAAGTTATATGTGGGGTGTGTGATATTTTTGCTGTATCAGAGTGTACATGGGTGTATGAGTTACTGTCTCATAAAACACCCCTAACAAGAATTCTGTATACACTCTTACGTACACCGAGTGTCAGCCAGGTCCAGGCAGGGTGACAAGAACTTTACCATGCAGACTTTATATCTGGTAAGCACTCTACCCCCATTCATCTCGCTCTTCTCTGCACTACCACACACACACACACACACACACACACACTCACACACACACACACACAGGAACATAGGGCAAAATATTCTGAATGGTCAGGGGCAGTCATTGCCTTCCCCAGCCTGTCCCAGCCACTGCCTGGAAATCTGCCTGCTGTCTAGAGCTCCATTCCCAGGGCCCATCCTACAGTCTCCAGGGCCCTGGGCCTGGTAGGAGCTACTGGGCTCTAATCTGGGGCAGAGGCCTCTAGCTGGAGCTCTGGGGTGACCACCCCTCTCCCAGGGCAAGCTACTCGCCTCCATTTAATGCACGCAGGCACCACGTGGCCCGTGGCTCTCAGAGCTCCCCGCAGGACCCTGAGGCCATTTCTCACCCCCGCTCACGCGGTCTCAGTCTCTGGAAAACCCTTCCCTTCCCTTGATCTCCTTTGGGAAATTCTTCCTGTTGAAGGAATAAAACCTCCTTGCTTTCAATATGACACCATCCCTAGACAAACAATCTTCTTGCAAAGTGCATTCCACTTGTCAAGATATTTTTCAACAGGGCCTTCAACTCATGGGGCTTCTCTTTCCACTTTGGTAAAAGAGGCCAAGCAACTCATGGGTCTCTCTCAGCATCCTTGCATCCTTCACATCCCCCACCTCATGACCCCAAGGAAAGATCCAAGAGCATAAGAGAGAAATCGGGGACTGAGAAAAGCTGCACCTCTAGGTCTGTGCAAGCAGGATGCAGCCTGCTGTGAGTCCGACAAAGCTCCAGGCCCGGCTGCCCCAGGAGAGAGTCCTCAGACCAGCGGAGCTGACCTCCCATCTCCCAGGGGGCCTCTGGCCGTTCTGTGCCGTCTCACACCACAGGGACCCTCCGGATAGATACGGCAGCATCAGTGAGACAAGGTCTCTCGCTCCCTGCTTCACAGGTGACACGTTCTCAGTCCCCCGCTTCCTAGAGAAGCTTCAGTTTGGCAGAAACCCATGTGCCCCAGACAAGTTGCCCCCCACATACCTCCTCCGTTCTCGGCAGTTTCCTGGGACTCTTCATTTTCCAGATGTTTCCTCTTTTGTCGCCGTTCCATCGTACCAACTAGAAGTCTCCCTTAGAAGATGCCTCAAGAGATGTCCAACTCCTCCTCTTCCCTACAGGTTGGCCCTTCTTGGCTCTTGGGCAATCCGTTGAAATGATCCAATACAAACAAAAATAGTCAAGTCTCCTAAATGGCTGAAAAACTTGTACCACTTGGTGAACCAGCAGTAGTGCCTAGTGCTCACCAGGGCTGTTATGTTTGCAAGGTTGCCAGGCTCACAGTGGAATTCTGTGACCTCAGTGATGACATCAGAGCATTCGGTGGACCTAGGTTGAGCACAGTGTCTGCAATAGCACAGGCCCCATTTTCAAGAACAATTCCTTTTTCCCAGCCGAAGCTTTCCCGTGAAAGTGAAAGGTTCCTACCATATCTATTATAAATTGTATCATACCATGTCTATTATAAAATTCACATTTTGATTGGAGATCTTTTAATGTCTTTTCTAGAGAGATTTAATATGAATGTTTTAAATGGTCTCCAGTTTCCCTGTGGATTATTGACATTTTAAACTCTGCACTTCAATTTTCCCTCAATACGTGTAATTTTGTCACGGCTATTTCTGTACTTAAAGATGAGGAACTATATAATTGATTTCTTCATTTTTTCCCCATCTCTTTCCAAGGTACTGCATTTGATTGTGTCTTGCGACTGAGTGAAAAATGCTAGTCCTTGAGTCAGGACATTGGGCCCTTTAGCAAGTAACTCAACCTATCTGGGCTTCAGCTTCTGTATGTGCGATCAAGAGGCTTGGACTAGCTGACTTTTCAAATGCTGTGTTTCTTTGATTCACTCTCACTTACTGATCTGCTCCTTAAGAAGAGGGTCTGTTCTCATAAAGTAACAACAGTCTTTCGTACTCAGTTTGTTAGTTATATTGCCTTCTACGTATGCTTAGCTCTAAATAATTTATACGGCTCTTGTGACAATTTTTAGATCTTCTTTTTTTCTTATTTTCTTTTATAGTTTCTAATTTGTTATCGCCAGTGTAGAGGAGCCTGATTGACTTTTAAAATTTATTGATCTTGTATGTGTGTGCCTTGTTGAACCGTCTTATTAGTTCCTGCTAGTTTATCTGTGGGTTCTTTTGGGTCTCCTAGATAAATGAGCATATTAAATGTAAATAATGTGTTCTTTGGATAAAGTTTATTTTCTTGCATCTCTATATATAGAAGCAATATGTTGAATTGATTTAAATATTTAAATACTTACATACCTGTTATCACAATCTAACATTGTTTATCTTATTTTCTTTCAATCAATATTATGTTTTCAAGATTTATCCACGTGAATCCATAGAGATCTAGGTCTTTGATTTTTGACTGTTTGATATTATGTGATCACATGCATATAGCATCATTTATTTTCCATTCAAGCATTATTGGACAATTGGATTGTTTCCCTCCCTTCTCTAGAACAAACAACATTTCCTAGAATATCCCTGAAGATGTCTGACAGTCGAGAAGGGCCAGGCTGCCCGAAGGATTGCTACTTGCTTTTAGCCACCTTCCAACAGGCCGTCTCCAGCCAGCAATTTGAAGCACAGCTGAAATGAGAACTGCCCCAAATGTGAAGATCTTAGGAGCTTCCTAGAAGGTGGGAGGTTAGTGATAGGCATCCTGCTGGGATCCCAGGGGAGTCTGAGCTGGCCTGAAGCTCATCTTCCTCCTCCACCTCTCAAGAGAAATGTGGAGGAAAGAAGACTTCAAAAACTGTGAGCAGGCAGAGGGAGAGATATTGGGGGCCGAAGCTGTAACTGAGGTCTTGGAGTGGGCTGTGAGCACGCAGAGCCTCTCGAGAGCCAGGCTCTGCCTTCTGAGAACTTCTCCCCTAAGGCTGCTCATAATTCACGTGATACCAGCCATATAGAGCCAACTTGGCCCACACTGTCACAGAAAGCCTTATCAGAATCTCTTCTTCTTCATACACTCTTGTGTCTGTTACTTGGTTATTGCCTTTGGTACTCCACTGATGTGAACCACAGTCGCCAGGGGATGGAGGACACTAGTGACCCATCTTGCTCTGTGGCCTCAGTCCACAGCTGGAGGGTAAGGGAAGAGGCCAAATGAAGGTCAAGAAGGAAAGATGGAGTTTGAAGAGAAGACCTGAGTTAAGGGTGTCTTCTCAAGTCTTGATGACTGAAATGTAGCTCCAGTACCTGAAGTCCTGCTTGTTCTCAAGGCTGACCGCGGGGCTGGGTGCACTCAGTGAAGGAACCGTATACACTTAGTATTTCCTTGCTTGCTCACACTTGCCCTCCTCTGATACACCCTCTGCAAGACTGATCTTCCCCTGAAACATCTTTCCACCTGCTACTGTCATCTCAGGAACATTTGCTTCCCCTTCCTAGTGTCCCCCTAGAATGCCATTGCAGCCAATTCATAATTTGATAATCATGCTGCTTACCATATTCTCAGCAACTTCTGAGAAATTTTATTCACTTTATTCCATAGTCTTCACCCATCAATAATCTTCCTTAACTTCCTAGCTGCAGGTTAACCCATTCGGAATCATTTCTTTTGCTTTCTCTTCTTTGGCAAATCCTTTCTATCTTTTAAGGTCTTTTTCTTGTCTCTCTACCATCCTGCCTTCCTGAACTTCTTTTTTTTTCGTTTAAGTAACCTTTCAATCTCCTTCCCCAATTTCCTCATAAACATTGAGAGTTTATTCCTCACACGTTAGACAGCGGTTTATGAATGGCCAGGCATAATGGACTCAGAATGAGTTGGCACCCCCGAGGTACCTGTCTTGCTGGGGAGCCACAGGTGAAGGGCTGTCTGCTGGACACATGTTTGCATGGAGTCAGGCTGACTGGCCTCAGGGTGTTTGCTCTGCACTTGTGTGTGTTTCTCCCTAGTTGGTTTCCTTGTCCAGCCACCTGTGACCTCCCTCCATCCAGCCCAGGGAATCCTTCTCATCACAGGGGTAGGATGTTTGTCTCATTTTCCATCACATCCTTTCCCCAAAGTTTGGTTGTGAGTTGTTCCCATTCCAAAGACCTTTCCTCTTTGAAGAGAAAAGAGAAAATCTTGTCTCTCCTTTTCTCTCACTTCACTTCTGCTCTATCATCTCCTCCATCCAGAATGGCCCACTGACTCAGATGGGTGTAGATCCAAAGATGGCAAGAAATGCCAGCAATTCTGAGATAATAATACGGATGGATCAGGAAAACTTGAAAACCTTTATCCCGCCACATTAAAAAAAATTGCACTTCCAGTGTATTCAGAGTCTCAGTGTAGAAACACAAATGATAGAGAAATTGAATTACACTCAAGTTTTTCTTTCCTCCTTTCCTGATTTATTCTAATCCTCCAAGTTAACATGATGAACTCTTTGTTGTGTAAAGTTTCAGACATTTTCTACCCATACACACTTTTCTTCTTTTCACATTAGAGTGTGAACTAGGTCACTTTCAACATGCTGTGATTCTGTGATTCACTGTCTCCCACCGAGTCATCCACGGATAAAGTCATCTGTTTCACGGAGAACTATTTCCAATAGCTAATAGCCAATGTCTGTGGAGTGCTTACTCTGTGTCGGTTTCTTGTAACTACTTTACAGATCATTTGTACAGCGTACCCATGGACCAGGTACAATTATGACCCCCAAGTGACAGATAAGTGCAGATAAGTACAAATAAATACAGAGGCCAAGTGACTTGCCCAAGACACTGGAGCAAATCAAAATCCATGCCTCTGTAATCATTTTGCTCTATTGCCTCTGTCTGGGAGGCTTGATGATTTGGCAACTAAAACCTTAAATATCATGTTCCATTTTTATATCTGTGACACAAGCGTGGGGCTGTGATACAGGGTAACTAACCTGACTACTTTTGAAAACCCTTATGCACCTGGATGAAAGTAAGCCAGGGACTGCAAGAGATAGATTTAAGGTTTCCTACCAACTTTTAAAAATAGCTTCTTGAATGCAATTTATGTAGTGTCAAGTCTAGGATGTAGTCCAAATAGTAACAGAAAAATGGAGATATGTAGAAAAATACTTAAAGTTGACAAGTATTGGGAGTGTAGTATTTTTGGGGCCAGCGTGTAGACCACAGGAAAACTTGCTGTTTCCATCCCAAAGGGAAGAGCCCTACGTTGCAACTGCCAAGGTCCCTGGGACAGCAAGTGTGCTCACTGCTTAGTAAAGAAGCATCCTCAGTTTGATAGAATCATATGGGAGCCTTACATTTGGTTAGCAGTTCTACATTCTTGATGTAATAATATTTTCAGGGTGTGGGAGGGTATCAAGCTCTGAAAATACCCTTGGAGAGATCTGCTTATTAAGTTTGGCTTTTTCAGTCTCCCTACTACTTCTTTACTAAACACCAGGCGGTTTCCTTCACTTTTCAGAACCATATTGTTTTTCCCTTCTCTAATGAACTTTGAAATACTTTTGGATGAGCTATTGAGATTGGGAAAAAATAAACATCTCTTTAAAATAAGGAAGATAATAACAATGACAAGTAGAAAAAGCTCTAAAACAGAGAATATCCTCCATTCTAGCCACTGACTGGGAGTGGAAGGTTCGTGCTCGCTGTCCAGGACGTAGAAATAAAAGCTGAGGAGGCGCTGAGGCGTCTCCTGGATCTCTATGAGCCTCCATCATTTCTGCTGAGTAGGGTTGACAGATAAAATATAGACTGTTTAGTTAAATATGAATGTTTGAAAAACAACGAGTACATTTTGAAGATAAGTATGCCCCAAATAGTTCATAGGATCTACTTATACTAAAAATAATGACTTATTATTCATGTGAAGTTCAAGTTTAACTGGGTATCCTGTATTTTTATGTCCTAAATCTGACAGCCCTACTGATGATCCACAATGGAGGCAGTTGAGGAACGGTACATGCTGGCTCTCGGACAGTCAGAAATGGCTTCAGCAGATCCAGGTACAGTATGAAATTCTTTTTGGATGTAGCTCAGAAGCCATGGCCAGCCCTTGACTGCAAGTACTGCCTCGGGTTTCCCTGAGGTGGGGTAAACCTTCCTCTTAATGGCCTTTTGGTAAGTCTGGAAGACCATATCCAAGGGGAGCCCCAAAGTCAGTTTCATCCTCACAACCATGTTTCCAATTCCTGGAATTGGCTGCATGTGACTCACAAGAGCTGAGGAGGTTTGTGGAAGTTGGGAGTGTCATAGCTTGAACCCTTTGTAGGTAAAGTTTTGCTGTTGTGAGAGTTTTAACAGGAGCAATGTGAAAGACTCCAAGTCCCCAGGTAGATAGAAATAATCCTGTCCTACCTGTGTGTATGTGACAAGTCTCTAATAGTTCAGAGAGCAAGTATCTGGTCTTAGAAAGACTGATCCAAGCTTGGATGTTTCTGGTGACAAGGCAAGGTCCTGAGTTTCAAGTTCACCTTTTATGGTTGAGGAGACAATAAGGTGGTCAGAAGGGAAATCATGGAGGAGACCTTGGCTTCATCCATCGTGCAGGCTTGTATATGTGGTTCTATGCAGATTGTGTTTCAAAGGTGGAGCTGGTTTACAACTATGAACATTCTCCGATGTGCTTTTTGGACCTTCATTCCCAGAGCGAGAGCAGTGCCGAGGCTCTAGAAATGCCATGGATATTCTGAGCTGTCAGTGGCATTTCCCCGGTACTGTTCCCTTGGTGCCGCTCCTTGAAATGTCCAAAGGGATTATCATGTGTCTTGTGGCGGGTCCTAGCATTGTGAAAGGAAGCTGCTGCACCTGGCTCAGGGGATTTCGGATGTGGTGGGAGGAGGAGTAGTACTACGACTATAAATTGTATCACAGCATATCGATTCCATCTTGAGAGTGGGGTTGGGGGGTTATGAAGGGGGACTTTTATTGTACTTTTATACATTGTACCCTTGAAACTAATTCAATTTTTAAAAATTAATTAATTTATTTGGGGCTGCATTGGGTCTTTGTCGCTGCTAGCGGGCGTTCTCTAGTTGCAGTGAGCGGGGGCTCCTCTTGGCTGTGGTGCACGGGCTTCTCATTGCAGTGGCTTCTCTTGTTGCAGAGCATGGTCTCTAGGCACGCAGGCTTCCGTAGTTGTGGAACGTGGGCTCGGTTGATGTGGCACACGGGCTCTAGAGCGCAGGCTCAGTAGTTGTGGCGCGCGGGCTTAGTTACTCCGTGGCACGTGGGATCTTCCCAGACCAAGACCCCTGCATTCGCAGGCATATTCTTAACCACTGCTCCACCAGGGAAGCCCGATAATTCAGTTTTTTATAAAGAGAAGATTCCTAATATTATTCCAAAATTTTAAAAATATGTAGTTGGATAACACTATGAAAAATTAACTGATATATTCTTTTATTATTTCTCTTTGCTCCCTGGATCTTTTTCCCCATCCAGTCAGCTAGGCACTGTGAGTTCACTGCATTAGGAAGGTAAAGACTCAGCAGAAATGAGGGAGAAAAACAGAAAAGTCTCAGCTTTGGAATGTTCACAACGGAGGCCACAGTAGAACAGGTGAGAATTCTGTGAACCAAAAATAAATGTCGTCTCAAATGCAAAAAAGTATTCTCTGCACTGGGAGGCAGGAGAGGGAGGGAGGGAAGGACTGAAGGAGAGAGATCAGTGTGGCCAGGGACATGGAGACTGTGCTTAAGGACGATATGCCCAGGAAGAGAATCAGAATCTGGAGAAGATTCAGCCTGCACGTGATCATTGCCTCCAGCCAGCACCCTCATCTCAGACGTTGGGAAATTCAGAGAGAGAGTGGGAGTACGTCAGGAGGGCCACGCGCATAGTCTGTGTGGCAGGGGTTGTGGCCGTTCCCTATTTGTGAGGAGTCCCCAGCAATTTGCAGGCCTCTTCTGGAAAATGCTGGCGGACGTCTCTAGTGCTTATGTGAAAGCTTGTTCACAAACCTTGAAAGATACAGATGTAGATGACAGATAGATGCATAGATAGAAAAATGTCATTAAATAAAAGCTCCAGGAAAGGTTTGGAAAATGCCCTTTATTGCATAGGACGCTTCTATTGTCATATGATGTTAGACTGAGTGCCGGTCCCTTCATCCTCCTTCAGACCACGGCATTCTGTCTGCTACTCTCCCGAGGGTCCTTTCTTCTCCCTGGAAGGGATAAAACAAATGAGGTAGAACAGGAAGAGACAAGAAGCACTCCAAGCTCTGCTGGTCAGGGTTACCCTCCAGCATTGCCTTAATGCTCAGAGCCACACACACCACAGTGAGCTTGGCTCCAGATCTAGTACCACGCAACGAAGGTTCTGGAACTTTTCCATATCTCGGGGGACCTCATTTCCACGTGACTCTCTTTCATATTCCCCTTTGTCACAGAAGGCTAGGTCCAGTGGTCCGGGTGAGATCTCGGCTCAGGCCCAAGGCTCTCAGACCTCAAAATTCTGGTCCTGCAAGGGCCCCTGTCCTCTCTTGAGACCACTCCTGGCTCTCTCTGCCGAGAAGGAGCTGCAGGCAGTACGTCCTCTAAGAGTTGAGGTCCATCATGCAGACCCTGAGAAAACTCCTAGGAAAAGGCTCCACCTTCTTGTTTACGTCAACAGAGGTCAATGCCTTTGTTAGTGCTGGGTGTGTCCCATTTGATGCAACTGCAGAGCCATTAGGTAAACCAGCACATGTGTGCGGCCCCTTCCCTTAGACTCCTCTGGGCCCTCGTGACATAGGCTCAGAAGACTGCCAGCCTCAAGCCTTACCTCTTCCAAGGGACGGCCACACCGTCTTCCAGGATCTTCTGTCCCATGAATCTCAGTTGCTGTTTGGAACTCAAAGGAGAGAAAAGACCCTGCCTGCGGGGTCTCTTTGGGCTGGGGCCTTCCCCCGTGGGCTGCTCTCCCTCATTCTCCTTTTCTTCTTGCTTCTCTACCTCCTTCTGCTCCTCCTCCTCCTCCTCCTCCTCCTCCTCCTCGTTCTCCTCCTCCTCCTCCTCGTCCTCTTCCTCAGGGGTGCTCTCGGATTCCACATTGCCCATCCGCTGGGCCATGGTGAGATGAAAGGCACGGCAGCTGAAGCCCTGCAGGATGCCGCCCTTCACGTGCTGCTGGAGCATCTCCAAGGTGGGGAAGACCCGGCAGCAGGCCATGCACCTGAAGCCGGTCTCCATGGTCAGCATCCAGTCCGCTGTCTTGGCGCTGGGTCTCTCCTCGACGGCAGGTGGCCCTGATGGGCTGCCTGGCTCTGCCCTTTCCTCATACTCTTTCTCCTCCCCAGTGGGCTCACTGTCAGACAGGAGGCTTTCGGTGCACACATCAGAAGAGGGGTCAGTGGCTACTGCGCACACATCCTCAGGAAGGGTCACTTCTTCTATCCTCAGCTGCTTTTCAGGCAACTCCAAGGGTTTCTTTGTCTTCCAGGAGACAGCGACACCCTTGTTCACTTGTACCTGCATGTAGTATATTTTCATGCCCCTTTCCTCTTTGTCTGGGTGCAGATAGTTCTTACAGGGTGAAGAGGGTGAGGAGGAGACACAGTGTGATGGGGAAGCGGTCTCTCCTTCTTCCTGATCCTGGGCTAGGGGTGGTCTAGGCTGGGCAGTGTCTCGATGAAATCTCCGGATTCCTGAAAAAGGAAATTAAAATCATAATAACATGCATGGGCCATGCCGGAAGCTGAGGGAGCAGGTGTGGTAGACGAGAGAGGGACATTGGCACGACATAGCAATGTCGTGAGCTTGGTGTCCGTTGGCCGTAGGACGGAGTGGTGTATGTGGTGTCATCTGTGGGCTTTTCATGTGCGTGGGGGGGTATACTGGAGCGGTGTCTGTATACAGGGGTGTGGAGTATGGTGGTGAGGGCTGTAGTATGTGAGGGATGCGGCTGGATGCGTGTACGATGAGGAGTGTGAGTTTGGGAATATCGGTGGTGCATTCCTTGTGGAATGGGGCTGTGGTGCAGGAGAGTACTGTGGAGCACGTGCTTGGGGTTGATGTGCACTGAGAAGGGCTGTGCCTGGAGGGCGCGTGTATGTGTGAGCTGTGTGCACCTGAGCTGGATGGTCCTGCTCTCAGGCTGGAGGTGTATGATGCAGAACTCTGTCCTTCTCTGGAAGCAAAGGCAAAGACAAAGCCTACATTTTCCTCTGAGGATGCTTAATCTGGTCCCTCTTCCCTCCACCTCAAGCCCAGACCTTTCCGGCCCCTGCTCCTTGACTTCCCCACCATGGTAGTAGCAGTATTCACACACACACCCCCAGACTCAGCTGGCATCCACGCCCTCGGAACAGCTCAGCCATCCTGCCCAGGCTCCTCCACAGAGCCCTCATCACCTCTGATGACCCTGGATTTCCTCTCAGCCTCCCTGGGATCTGTGTGCCTCCTGCTTCACAGCCAAGCACCCCGTCACCTGAGGAGCCCCACGCCCTTACCAGCGTAGCTGAGCTTGCGCAGAGTAGAAGTACAGAAGAAGTATTTAGAGGCAGAGGAGACCTCCACTGCCCCTGGGCTGCAGCCTTGGGCCACCACAGTGGATCCAAGCCGACGGGGATCCTCTTGTGACTTCGAGATTCCTGAGGGAGGAATGAAAGGCTCAGGGTGGGTTCATCAGTCCTCTGTCCACAAATATTTACTGAGTGTGTGACACGTGTCAGGTGCAGTGAATACACACAGTTGAGAGTGTGGTTCCCAGTGGATCCTCCAGGATTTAATTCCAATCAATACTTATTCTCTCACTGTCTAGTTGGTAATGTAGGCCTCGGTGGTGACTGTGAGTATGTGGGAAGAGTGAGTGATGTGTATCAGTTAAGTCTGTGGTAAGTGTGGGGTTGGCATGGGGAGCACAGTGCAGACGTGTCTATCTGTGTCTGTGGCCTTTGTGTGCATGGTTTCTGTTCACAAGTCAGGAATTCTGGGACATGTAACGTTTCCTCATTACATGGTGTGGCTTGTATTTATGGTGTGTGTTCATTCATTCATTCACCAAGATTCAGTAAGCAGCTACTCCTGTGTATCCGGCACTCTTCCATTGTTGTAGTCTTTGGTAACGCTGCACATTCTAGTAGGGGAAGACACACACTAAACAAAACTACAATAAATATATAATACATCAGCTGGTGGTAAGTATATAAGGGTTGCCAGACTTAGCGAACAAGAATACAAGGCACCCAGTTAAATTTCAGTTTCAGATAAACCCAGAATAATCTTTTAGTGTAAGTATTCCCATGCAGTATTTGGCCTGACTTAGTTTTAGTGTAAGTATAGCCCATACAATATGTGGGACATACGGATACTGAAAAATTACTTGTTGTTTATATGGAATTCAAATTGAACTGGATAGCCCATATTTTCTCTGGCAATCCTGACATGGGTTACTGAGACTGTGGTTTACTGTGGTTTGTACAAAGCGGGTCTGGCATTACGCAAGAATGTGTTATAAGTGTGGTGTGTATGACACGTGACTGGTTCTTATAGAGGTATTTAGAGATGGCTGAAGTTAGCTGTGTTTGTGCAAGAGTTGAGGAGATACATGTATATAGTGTGTGTGTGTGTGTGTGTCCTATATATATAGTGTGTGTGTCTATATACATATCTCATCTCCAGCGTTTGGTGTTGGAGGAGAGGATTGTGATACAGGTGGGTTGTATGAGAACGTAGTATAGGAGGGATGCGTGTATATACCTCCATGTGCTCTGTGTGGTTTACTAAAGAAGTTATATGTGGGGTGTGTGATATTTTTGCTGTATCAGAGTGTACATGGGTGTATGAGTTACTGTCTCATAAAACACCCCTAACAAGAATTCTGTATACACTCTTACGTACACCGAGTGTCAGCCAGGTCCAGGCAGGGTGACAAGAACTTTACCATGCAGACTTTATATCTGGTAAGCACTCTACCCCCATTCATCTCGCTCTTCTCTGCACTACCACACACACACACACACACACACACACACTCACACACACACACACACAGGAACATAGGGCAAAATATTCTGAATGGTCAGGGGCAGTCATTGCCTTCCCCAGCCTGTCCCAGCCACTGCCTGGAAATCTGCCTGCTGTCTAGAGCTCCATTCCCAGGGCCCATCCTACAGTCTCCAGGGCCCTGGGCCTGGTAGGAGCTACTGGGCTCTAATCAGGGGCAGAGGCCTCTAGCTGGAGCTCTGGGGTGACCACCCCTCTCCCAGGGCAAGCTACTCGCCTCCATTTAATGCACGCAGGCACCACGTGGCCCGTGGCTCTCAGAGCTCCCCGCAGGACCCTGAGGCCATTTCTCACCCCCGCTCACGCGGTCTCAGTCTCTGGAAAACCCTTCCCTTCCCTTGATCTCCTTTGGGAAATTCTTCCTGTTGAAGGAATAAAACCTCCTTGCTTTCAATATGACACCATCCCTAGACAAACAATCTTCTTTCAAAGTGCATTCCACTTGTCAAGATATTTTTCAACAGGGCCTTCAACTCATGGGGCTTCTCTTTCCACTTTGGTAAAAGAGGCCAAGCAACTCATGGGTCTCTCTCAGCATCCTTGCATCCTTCACATCCCCCACCTCATGACCCCAAGGAAAGATCCAAGAGCATAAGAGAGAAATCGGGGACTGAGAAAAGCGGCACCTCTAGGTCTGTGCAAGCAGGATGCAGCCTGCTGTGAGTCCGACAAAGCTCCAGGCCCGGCTGCCCCAGGAGAGAGTCCTCAGACCAGCGGAGCTGACCTCCCATCTCCCAGGGGGCATCTGGCCGTTCTGTGCCGTCTCACACCACAGGGACCCTCCGGATAGATACGGCAGCATCAGTGAGACAAGGTCTCTCGCTCCCTGCTTCACAGGTGACACGTTCTCAGTCCCCCGCTTCCTAGAGAAGCTTCAGTTTGGCAGAAACCCATGTGCCCCAGACAAGTTGCCCCCCACATACCTCCTCCGTTCTCGGCAGTTTCCTGGGACTCTTCATTTTCCAGATGTTTCCTCTTTTGTCGCCGTTCCATCGTACCAACTAGAAGTCTCCCTTAGAAGATGCCTCAAGAGATGTCCAACTCCTCCTCTTCCCTACAGGTTGGCCCTTCTTGGCTCTTGGGCAATCCGTTGAAATGATTCAATACAAACAAAAATAGTCAAGTCTCCTAAATGGCTGAAAAACTTGTACCACTTGGTGAACCAGCAGTAGTGCCTAGTGCTCACCAGGGCTGTTATGTTTGCAAGGTTGCCAGGCTCACAGTGGAATTCTGTGACCTCAGTGATGACATCAGAGCATTCGGTGGACCTAGGTTGAGCACAGTGTCTGCAATAGCACAGGCCCCATTTTCAAGAACAATTCCTTTTTCCCAGCCGAAGCTTTCCCGTGAAAGGGAAAGGTTCCTACCATATCTATTATAAATTGTATCATACCATGTCTATTATAAAATTCACATTTTGATTGGAGATCTTTTAATGTCTTTTCTAGAGAGATTTAATATGAATGTTTTAAATGGTCTCCAGTTTCCCTGTGGATTATTGACATTTTAAACTCTGCACTTCAATTTTCCCTCAATACGTGTAATTTTGTCACGGCTATTTCTGTACTTAAAGATGAGGAACTATATAATTGATTTCTTCATTTTTTCCCCATCTCTTTCCAAGGTACTGCATTTGATTGTGTCTTGCGACTGAGTGAAAAATGCTAGTCCTTGAGTCAGGACATTGGGCCCTTTAGCAAGTAACTCAACCTATCTGGGCTTCAGCTTCTGTATGTGCGATCAAGAGGCTTGGACTAGCTGACTTTTCAAATGCTGTGTTTCTTTGATTCACTCTCACTTACTGATCTGCTCCTTAAGAAGAGGGTCTGTTCTCATAAAGTAACAACAGTCTTTCGTACTCAGTTTGTTAGTTATATTGCCTTCTACGTATGCTTAGCTCTAAATAATTTATACGGCTCTTGTGACAATTTTTAGATCTTCTTTTTTTCTTATTTTCTTTTATAGTTTCTAATTTGTTATCGCCAGTGTAGAGGAGCCTGATTGACTTTTAAAATTTATTGATCTTGTATGTGTGTGCCTTGTTGAACCGTCTTATTAGTTCCTGCTAGTTTATCTGTGGGTTCTTTTGGGTCTCCTAGATAAATGAGCATATTAAATGTAAATAATGTGTTCTTTGGATAAAGTTTATTTTCTTGCATCTCTATATATAGAAGCAATATGTTGAATTGATTTAAATATTTAAATACTTACATACCTGTTATCACAATCTAACATTCTTTATCTTATTTTCTTTCAATCAATATTATGTTTTCAAGATTTATCCACGTGAATCCATAGAGATCTAGGTCTTTGATTTTTGACTGTTTGATATTATGTGATCACATGCATATAGCATCATTTATTTTCCATTCAAGCATTATTGGACAATTGGATTGTTTCCCTCCCTTCTCTAGAACAAACAACATTTCCTAGAATATCCCTGAAGATGTCTGACAGTCGAGAAGGGCCAGGCTGCCCGAAGGATTGCTACTTGCTTTTAGCCACCTTCCAACAGGCCGTCTCCAGCCAGCAATTTGAAGCACAGCTGAAATGAGAACTGCCCCAAATGTGAAGATTTTAGGAGCTTCCTAGAAGGTGGGAGGTTAATGATAGGCATCCTGCTGGGATCCCAGGGGAGTCTGAGCTGGCCTGAAGCTCATCTTCCTCCTCCACCTCTCAAGAGAAATGTGGAGGAAAGAAGACTTCAAAAACTGTGGGCAGGCAGAGGGAGAGATATTGGGGGCCGAAGCTGTAACTGAGGTCTTGGAGTGGGCTGTGAGCACGCAGAGCCTCTCGAGAGCCAGGCTCTGCCTTCTGAGCACTTCTCCCCTAAGGCTGCTCATAATTCACGTGATACCAGCCATATAGAGCCAACTTGGCCCACACTGTCACAGAAAGCCTTATCAGAATCTCTTCTTCTTCATACACTCTTGTGTCTGTTACTTGGTTATTGCCTTTGGTACTCCACTGATGTGAACCACAGTCGCCAGGGAATGGAGGACACTAGTGACCCATCTTGCTCTGTGGCCTCAGTCCACAGCTGGAGGGTAAGGGAAGAGGCCAAATGAAGGTCAAGAAGGAAAGATGGAGTTTGAAGAGAAGACCTGAGTTAAGGGTGTCTTCTCAAGTCTTGATGACTGAAATGTAGCTCCAGTACCTGAAGTCCTGCTTGTTCTCAAGGCTGACCGCGGGGCTGGGTGCACTCAGTGAAGGAACCGTATACACTTAGTATTTCCTTGCTTGCTCACACTTGCCCTCCTCTGATACACCCTCTGCAAGACTGATCTTCCCCTGAAACAACTTTCCACCTGCTACTGTCATCTCAGGAACATTTGCTTCCCCTTCCTAGTGTCCCCCTAGAATGCCATTGCAGCCAATTCATAATTTGATAATCATGCTTCTTACCATAGTCTCAGCAACTTCTGAGAAATTTTATTCACTTTATTCCATAGTCTTCACCCATCAATAATCTTCCTTAACTTCCTAGCTGCAGGTTAACCCATTCGGAATCATTTCTTTTTCTTTCTCTTCTTTGGCAAATCCTTTCTATCTTTTAAGGACTTTTTCTTGTCTCTCTACCATCTTGCCTTCCTGAACTTCTTTTTTTTCCGTTTAAGTAACCTTTCAATCTCCTTCCCCAATTTCCTCATACACATTGAGAGTTTATTCCTCACACGTTAGACAGCGGTTTATGAATGGCCAGGCATAATGGACTCAGAATGAGTTGGCACCCCCGAGGTACCTGTCTTGCTGGGGAGCCACAGGTGAAGGGCTGTCTGCTGGACACATGTTTGCATGGAGTCAGGCTGAGTGGCCTCAGGGTGTTTGCTCTGCACTTGTGTGTGTTTCTCCCTAGTTGGTTTCCTTGTCCAGCCACCTGTGACCTCCCTCCATCCAGCCTAGGGAATCCTTCTCATCACAGGGGTAGGATGTTTGTCTCATTTTCCATCACATCCTTTCCCCAAAGTTTGGTTGTGAGTTGTTCCCATTCCAAAGACCTTTCCTCTTTGAAGAGAAAAGAGAAAATCTTGTCTCTCCTTTTCTCTCACTTCACTTCTGCTCTATTATCTCCTCCGTCCAGAATGGCCCACTGACTCACATGGGTGTAGATCCAAAGATGGCAAGAAATGCCAGCAATTCTGAGATAATAATACGGATGGATCAGGAAAACTTGAAAACCTTTATCCCGCCACATTAAAAAAAATTGCACTTCCAGTGTATTCAGAGTCTCAGTGTAGAAACACAAATGATAGAGAAATTGAATTACACTCAAGTTTTTCTTTCCTCCTTTCCTGATTTATTCTAATCCTCCAAGTTAACATGATGAACTCTTTGTTGTGTAAAGTTTCAGACATTTTCTACCCATGCACACTTTTCTTCTTTTCACATTAGAGTGTGAACTAGGTCACTTTCAACATGCTGTGATTCTGTGATTCACTGTCTCCCACCGAGTCATCCACGGATAAAGTCATCTGTTTCACGGAGAACTATTTCCAATAGCTAATAGCCAATGTCTGTGGAGTGCTTACTCTGTGTCGGTTTCTTGTAACTACTTTACAGATCATTTGTACAGCGTACCCATGGACCAGGTACAATTATGACCCCCAAGTGACAGATAAGTGCAGATAAGTACAAATAAATACAGAGGCCAAGTGACTTGCCCAAGACACTGGAGCAAATCAAAATCCATGCCTCTGTAATCATTTTGCTCTATTGCCTCTGTCTGGGAGGCTTGATGATTTGGCAACTAAAACCTTAAATATCATGTTCCATTTTTATATCTGTGACACAAGCGTGGGGCTGTGATACGGGGTAAGTAACCTGACTACTTTTGAAAACCCTTATGCACCTGGATGAAAGTAAGCCAGGGACTGCAAGCCATAGATTTAAGGTTTCCTACCAACTTTTAAAAATAGCTTCTTGAATGCAATTTATGTAGTGTCAAGTCTAGGATGTAGTCCAAATAGTAACAGAAAAATGGAGATATGTAGAAAAATACTTAAAGTTGACAAGTATTGGGAGTGTAGTATTTTTGGGGCCAGCGTGTAGACCACAGGAAAACTTGCTGTTTCCATCCCAAAGGGAAGAGCCCTACGTTGCAACTGCCAAGGTCCCTGGGACAGCAAGTGTGCTCACTGCTTAGTAAAGAAGCATCCTCAGTTTGATAGAATCATATGGGAGCCTTACATTTGGTTAGCAGTTCTACATTCTTGATGTAATAATATTTTCAGGGTGTGGGAGGGTATCAAGCTCTGAAAATACCCTTGGAGAGATCTGCTTATTAAGTTTGGCTTTTTCAGTCTCCCTACTACTTCTTTACTAAACACCAGGCGGTTTCCTTCACTTTTCAGAACCATATTGTTTTTCCCTTCTCTAATGAACTTTGAAATACTTTTGGATGAGCTATTGAGATTGGGAAAAAATAAACATCTCTTTAAAATAAGGAAGATAATAACAATGACAAGTAGAAAAAGCTCTAAAACAGAGAATATCCTCCATTCTAGCCACTGACTGGGAGTGGAAGGTTCGTGCTCGCTGTCCAGGACGTAGAAATAAAAGCTGAGGAGGCGCTGAGGCGTCTCCTGGATCTCTATGAGCCTCCATCATTTCTGCTGAGTAGGGTTGACAGATAAAATATAGACTGTTTAGTTAAATATGAATGTTTGAAAAACAACGAGTACATTTTGAAGATAAGTATGCCCCAAATAGTTCATAGGATCTACTTATACTAAAAATAATGACTTATTATTCATGTGAAGTTCAAGTTTAACTGGGTATCCTGTATTTTTATGTCCTAAATCTGACAGCCCTACTGATGATCCACAATGGAGGCAGTTGAGGAACGGTACATGCTGGCTCTCGGACAGTCAGAAATGGCTTCAGCAGATCCAGGTACAGTATGAAATTCTTTTTGGATGTAGCTCAGAAGCCATGGCCAGCCCTTGACTGCAAGTACTGCCTCGGGTTTCCCTGAGGTGGGGTAAACCTTCCTCTTAATGGCCTTTTGGTAAGTCTGGAAGACCATATCCAAGGGGAGCCCCAAAGTCAGTTTCATCCTCACAACCATGTTTCCAATTCCTGGAATTGGCTGCATGTGACTCACAAGAGCTGAGGAGGTTTGTGGAAGTTGGGAGTGTCATAGCTTGAACCCTTTGTAGGTAAAGTTTTGCTGTTGTGAGAGTTTTAACAGGAGCAATGTGAAAGACTCCAAGTCCCCAGGTAGATAGAAATAATCCTGTCCTACCTGTGTGTATGTGACAAGTCTCTAATAGTTCAGAGAGCAAGTATCTGGTCTTAGAAAGACTGATCCAAGCTTGGATGTTTCTGGTGACAAGGCAAGGTCCTGAGTTTCAAGTTCACCTTTTATGGTTGAGGAGACAATAAGGTGGTCAGAAGGGAAATCATGGAGGAGACCTTGGCTTCATCCATCGTGCAGGCTTGTATATGTGGTTCTATGCAGATTGTGTTTCAAAGGTGGAGCTTGTTTACAACTATGAACATTCTCCGATGTGCTTTTTGGACCTTCATTCCCAGAGCGAGAGCAGTGCCGAGGCTCTAGAAATGCCATGGATATTCTGAGCTGTCAGTGGCATTTCCCCGGTACTGTTCCCTTGGTGCCGCTCCTTGAAATGTCCAAAGGGATTATCATGTGTCTTGTGGCGGGTCCTAGCATTGTGAAAGGAAGCTGCTGCACCTGGCTCAGGGGATTTCGGATGTGGTGGGAGGAGGAGTAGTACTACGACTATAAATTGTATCACAGCATATCGATTCCATCTTGAGAGTGGGGTTGGGGGGTTATGAAGGGGGACTTTTATTGTACTTTTATACATTGTACCCTTGAAACTAATTCCATTTTTAAAAATTAATTAATTTATTTGGGGCTGCATTGGGTCTTTGTCGCTGCTAGCGGGCGTTCTCTAGTTGCAGTGAGCGGGGGCTCCTCTTGGCTGTGGTGCACGGGCTTCTCATTGCAGTGGCTTCTCTTGTTGCAGAGCATGGTCTCTAGGCACGCAGGCTTCCGTAGTTGTGGCACGTGGGCTCGGTTGATGTGGCACACGGGCTCTAGAGCGCAGGCTCAGTAGTTGTGGCGCGCGGGCTTAGTTACTCCGTGGCACGTGGGATCTTCCCAGACCATGACCCCTGCATTCGCAGGCATATTCTTAACCACTGCTCCACCAGGGAAGCCCGATAATTCAGTTTTTTATAAAGAGAAGATTCCTAATATTATTCCAAAATTTTAAAAATATGTAGTTGGATAACACTATGAAAAATTAACTGATATATTCTTTTATTATTTCTCTTTGCTCCCTGGATCTTTTTCCCCATCCAGTCAGCTAGGCACTGTGAGTTCACTGCATTAGGAAGGTAAAGACTCAGCAGAAATGAGGGAGAAAAACAGAAAAGTCTCAGCTTTGGAATGTTCACAACGGAGGCCACAGTAGAACAGGTGAGAATTCTGTGAACCAAAAATAAATGTCGTCTCAAATGCAAAAAAGTATTCTCTGCACTGGGAGGCAGGAGAGGGAGGGAGGGAAGGACTGAAGGAGAGAGATCAGTGTGGCCAGGGACATGGAGACTGTGCTTAAGGACGATATGCCCAGGAAGAGAATCAGAATCTGGAGAAGATTCAGCCTGCACGTGATCATTGCCTCCAGTCAGCACCCTCATCTCAGACGTTGGGAAATTCAGAGAGAGAGTGGGAGTACGTCAGGAGGGCCACGCGCATAGTCTGTGTGGCAGGGGTTGTGGCCGTTCCCTATTTGTGAGGAGTCCCCAGCAATTTGCAGGCCTCTTCTGGAAAATGCTGGCGGACGTCTCTAGTGCTTATGTGAAAGCTTGTTCACAAACCTTGAAAGATACAGATGTAGATGACAGATAGATGCATAGATAGAAAAATGTCCTTAAATAAAAGCTCCAGGAAAGGTTTGGAAAATGCCCTTTATTGCATAGGACGCTTCTATTGTCATATGATGTTAGACTGAGTGCCGGTCCCTTCATCCTCCTTCAGACCACGGCATTCTGTCTGCTACTCTCCCGAGGGTCCTTTCTTCTCCCTGGAAGGGATAAAACAAATGAGGTAGAACAGGAAGAGACAAGAAGCACTCCAAGCTCTGCTGGTCAGGGTTACCCTCCAGCATTGCCTTAATGCTCAGAGCCACACACACCACAGTGAGCTTGGCTCCAGATCTACTACCACGCAACGAAGGTTCTGGAACATTTCCATATCTCGGGGGACCTCATATCCCCGTGACTCTCTTTCATATTCCCCTTTGTCACAGAAGGCTAGGTCCAGTGGTCCGGGTGAGATCTCGGCTCAGGCCCAAGGCTCTCAGACCTCAAAATTCTGGTCCTGCAAGGGCCCCTGTCCTCTCTTGAGACCACTCCTGGCTCTCTCTGCCGAGAAGGAGCTGCAGGCAGTACGTCCTCTAAGAGTTGAGGTCCATCGTGCAGACCCTGAGAAAACTCCTAGGAAAAGGCTCCACCTTCTTGTTTACGTCAACAGAGGTCAATGCCTTTGTTAGTGCTGGGTGTGTCCCATTTGATGCAACTGCAGAGCCATTAGGTAAACCAGCACATGTGTGCGGCCCCTTCCCTTAGACTCCTCTGGGCCCTCGTGACATAGGCTCAGAAGACTGCCAGCCTCAAGCCTTACCTCTTCCAAGGGACGGCCACACCGTCTTCCAGGATCTTCTGTCCCATGAATCTCAGTTGCTGTTTGGAACTCAAAGGAGAGAAAAGACCCTGCCTGCGGGGTCTCTTTGGGCTGGGGCCTTCCCCCGTGGGCTGCTCTCCCTCATTCTCCTTTTCTTCTTGCTTCTCTACCTCCTTCTGCTCCTCCTCCTCCTCCTCCTCCTCCTCCTCCTCGTTCTCCTCCTCCTCCTCCTCGTCCTCTTCCTCAGGGGTGCTCTCGGATTCCACATTGCCCATCCGCTGGGCCATGGTGAGATGAAAGGCACGGCAGCTGAAGCCCTGCAGGATGCCGCCCTTCACGTGCTGCTGGAGCATCTCCAAGGTGGGGAAGACCCGGCAGCAGGCCATGCACCTGAAGCCGGTCTCCATGGTCAGCATCCAGTCCGCTGTCTTGGCGCTGGGTCTCTCCTCGACGGCAGGTGGCCCTGATGGGCTGCCTGGCTCTGCCCTTTCCTCATACTCTTTCTCCTCCCCAGTGGGCTCACTGTCAGGCAGGAGGCTTTCGGTGCACACATCAGAAGAGGGGTCAGTGGCTACTGCGCACACATCCTCAGGAAGGGTCACTTCTTCTATCCTCAGCTGCTTTTCAGGCAACTCCAAGGGTTTCTTTGTCTTCCAGGAGACAGCGACACCCTTGTTCACTTGTACCTGCATGTAGTATATTTTCATGCCCCTTTCCTCTTTGTCTGGGTGCAGATAGTTCTTACAGGGTGAAGAGGGTGAGGAGGAGACACAGTGTGATGGGGAAGCGGTCTCTCCTTCTTCCTGATCCTGGGCTAGGGGTGGTCTAGGCTGGGCAGTGTCTCGATGAAATCTCCGGATTCCTGAAAAAGGAAATTAAAATCATAATAACATGCATGGGCCATGCCGGAAGCTGAGGGAGCAGGTGTGGTAGACGAGAGAGGGACATTGGCACGACATAGCAATGTCGTGAGCTTGGTGTCCGTTGGCCGTAGGACGGAGTGGTGTATGTGGTGTCATCTGTGGGCTTTTCATGTGCGTGGGGGGGTATACTGGAGCGGTGTCTGTATACAGGGGTGTGGAGTATGGTGGTGAGGGCTGTAGTATGTGAGGGATGCGGCTGGATGCGTGTACGATGAGGAGTGTGAGTTTGGGAATATCGGTGGTGCATTCCTTGTGGAATGGGGCTGTGGTGCAGGAGAGTACTGTGGAGCACGTGCTTGGGGTTGATGTGCACTGAGAAGGGCTGTGCCTGGAGGGCGCGTGTATGTGTGAGCTGTGTGCACCTGAGCTGGATGGTCCTGCTCTCAGGCTGGAGGTGTATGATGCAGAACTCTGTCCTTCTCTGGAAGCAAAGGCAAAGACAAAGCCTACATTTTCCTCTGAAGATGCTTAATCTGGTCCCTCTTCCCTCCACCTCAAGCCCAGACCTTTCCGGCCCCTGCTCCTTGACTTCCCCACCATGGTAGTAGCAGTATTCACACACACACCCCCAGACTCAGCTGGCATCCACGCCCTCGGAACAGCTCAGCCATCCTGCCCAGGCTCCTCCACAGAGCCCTCATCACCTCTGATGACCCTGGATTTCCTCTCAGCCTCCCTGGGATCTGTGTGCCTCCTGCTTCACAGCCAAGCACCCCGTCACCTGAGGAGCCCCACGCCCTTACCAGCGTAGCTGAGCTTGCGCAGAGTAGAAGTACAGAAGAAGTATTTAGAGGCAGAGGAGACCTCCACTGCCCCTGGGCTGCAGCCTTGGGCCACCACAGTGGATCCAAGCCGAGGGGGATCCTCTTGTGACTTCGAGATTCCTGAGGGAGGAATGAAAGGCTCAGGGTGGGTTCATAAGTCCTCTGTCCACAAATATTTACTGAGTGTGTGACACGTGTCAGGTGCAGTGAATACACACAGTTGAGAGTGTGGTTCCCAGTGGATCCTCCAGGATTTAATTCCAATCAATACTTATTCTCTCACTGTCTAGTTGGTAATGTAGGCCTCGGTGGTGACTGTGAGTATGTGGGAAGAGTGAGTGATGTGTATCAGTTAAGTCTGTGGTAAGTGTGGGGTTGGCATGGGGAGCACAGTGCAGACGTGTCTATCTGTGTCTGTGGCCTTTGTGTGCATGGTTTCTGTTCACAAGTCAGGAATTCTGGGACATGTAACGTTTCCTCATTACATGGTGTGGCTTGTATTTATGGTGTGTGTTCATTCATTCATTCACCAAGATTCAGTAAGCAGCTACTCCTGTGTATCCGGCACTCTTCCATTGTTGTAGTCTTTGGTAACGCTGCACATTCTAGTAGGGGAAGACACACACTAAACAAAACTACAATAAATATATAATACATCAGCTGGTGGTAAGTATATAAGGGTTGCCAGACTTAGCGAACAAGAATACAAGGCACCCAGTTAAATTTCAGTTTCAGATAAACCCAGAATAATCTTTTAGTGTAAGTATTCCCATGCAGTATTTGGCCTGACTTAGTTTTAGTGTAAGTATAGCCCATACAATATGTGGGACATACGGATACTGAAAAATTACTTGTTGTTTATCTGGAATTCAAATTGAACTGGATAGCCCATATTTTCTCTGGCAGTCCTGACATGGGTTACTGAGACTGTGGTTTACTGTGGTTTGTACAAAGCGGGTCTGGCATTACGCAAGAATGTGTTATAAGTGTGGTGTGTATGACACGTGACTGGTTCTTATAGAGGTATTTAGAGATGGCTGAAGTTAGTTGTGTTTGTGCAAGAGTTGAGGAGATACATGTATATAGTGTGTGTGTGTGTGTGTGTGTGTCCTATATATATAGTGTGTGTGTCTATATACATATCTCATCTCCAGCGTTTGGTGTTGGAGGAGAGGATTGTGATACAGGTGGGTTGTATGAGAACGTAGTATAGGAGGGATGCGTGTATATACCTCCATGTGCTGTGTGTGGTTTACTAAGGAAGTTATATGTGGGGTGTGTGATATTTTTGCTGCATCAGAGTGTACATGGGTGTATGAGTTACTGTCTCATAAAACACCCCTAACAAGAATTCTGTATACACTCTTACGTACACCGAGTGTCAGCCAGGTCCAGGCAGGGTGACAAGAACTTTACCACGCAGACTTTAAATTTTATTTATTTATTTATTTTTTTTTTTTTGCGGTACGCGGGCCTCTCACTGTTGTGGCCTCTCCCGTTGCGGAGCACAGGCTACGGATGCGCAGGCTCAGCGGCCATGGCTCACGGGCCTAGCCGCTCCGCGGCATGTGGGATCTTCCCGGACCGGGGCACGAACCCGTGTTCCCTGCATCGGCAGGCGGACTCTCAACCACTGCACCACCAGGGAAGCCCCCACGCAGACTTTATATCTGGTAAGCACTCTACCCCCATTCATCTCGCTCTTCTCTGCACTACCACACACACACACACACACACACACACACACACACACACTCACACACACACACACACAGGAACATAGGGCAAAATATTCTGAATGGTCAGGGGCAGTCATTGCCTTCCCCAGCCTGTCCCAGCCACTGCCTGGAAATCTGCCTGCTGTCTAGAGCTCCATTCCCAGGGCCCATCCTACAGTCTCCAGGGCCCTGGGCCTGGTAGGAGCTACTGGGCTCTAATCTGGGGCAGAGGCCTCTAGCTGGAGCTCTGGGGTGACCACCCCTCTCCCAGGGCAAGCTACTCGCCTCCATTTAATGCACGCAGGCACCACGTGGCCCGTGGCTCTCAGAGCTCCCCGCAGGACCCTGAGGCCATTTCTCACCCCCGCTCACGCGGTCTCAGTCTCTGGAAAACCCTTCCCTTCCCTTGATCTCCTTTGGGAAATTCTTCCTGTTGAAGGAATAAAACCTCCTTGCTTTCAATATGACACCATCCCTAGACAAACAATCTTCTTTCAAAGTGCATTCCACTTGTCAAGATATTTTTCAACAGGGCCTTCAACTCATGGGGCTTCTCTTTCCACTTTGGTAAAAGAGGCCAAGCAACTCATGGGTCTCTCTCAGCATCCTTGCATCCTTCACATCCCCCACCTCATGACCCCAAGGAAAGATCCAAGAGCATAAGAGAGAAATCGGGGAGTGAGAAAAGCGGCACCTCTAGGTCTGTGCAAGCAGGATGCAGCCTGCTGTGAGTCCGACAAAGCTCCAGGCCCGGCTGCCCCAGGAGAGAGTCCTCAGACCAGCGGAGCTGACCTCCCATCTCCCAGGGGGCCTCTGGCCGTTCTGTGCCGTCTCACACCACAGGGACCCTCCGGATAGATACGGCAGCATCAGTGAGACAAGGTCTCTCGCTCCCTGCTTCACAGGTGACACGTTCTCAGTCCCCCGCTTCCTAGAGAAGCTTCAGTTTGGCAGAAACCCATGTGCCCCAGACAAGTTGCCCCCCACATACCTCCTCCGTTCTCGGCAGTTTCCTGGGACTCTTCATTTTCCAGATGTTTCCTCTTTTGTCGCCGTTCCATCGTACCAACTAGAAGTCTCCCTTAGAAGATGCCTCAAGAGATGTCCAACTCCTCCTCTTCCCTACAGGTTGGCCCTTCTTGGCTCTTGGGCAATCCGTTGAAATGATTCAATACAAACAAAAATAGTCAAGTCTCCTAAATGGCTGAAAAACTTGTACCACTTGGTGAACCAGCAGTAGTGCCTAGTGCTCACCAGGGCTGTTATGTTTGCAAGGTTGCCAGGCTCACAGTGGAATTCTGTGACCTCAGTGATGACATCAGAGCATTCGGTGGACCTAGGTTGAGCACAGTGTCTGCAATAGCACAGGCCCCATTTTCAAGAACAATTCCTTTTTCCCAGCCGAAGCTTTCCCGTGAAAGGGAAAGGTTCCTACCATATCTATTATAAATTGTATCATACCATGTCTATTATAAAATTCACATTTTGATTGGAGATCTTTTAATGTCTTTTCTAGAGAGATTTAATATGAATGTTTTAAATGGTCTCCAGTTTCCCTGTGGATTATTGACATTTTAAACTCTGCACTTCAATTTTCCCTCAATACGTGTAATTTTGTCACGGCTATTTCTGTACTTAAAGATGAGGAACTATATAATTGATTTCTTCATTTTTTCCCCATCTCTTTCCAAGGTACTGCATTTGATTGTGTCTTGCGACTGAGTGAAAAATGCTAGTCCTTGAGTCAGGACATTGGGCCCTTTAGCAAGTAACTCAACCTATCTGGGCTTCAGCTTCTGTATGTGCGATCAAGAGGCTTGGACTAGCTGACTTTTCAAATGCTGTGTTTCTTTGATTCACTCTCACTTACTGATCTGCTCCTTAAGAAGAGGGTCTGTTCTCATAAAGTAACAACAGTCTTTCGTACTCAGTTTGTTAGTTATATTGCCTTCTACGTATGCTTAGCTCTAAATAATTTATACGGCTCTTGTGACAATTTTTAGATCTTCTTTTTTTCTTATTTTCTTTTATAGTTTCTAATTTGTTATCGCCAGTGTAGAGGAGCCTGATTGACTTTTAAAATTTATTGATCTTGTATGTGTGTGCCTTGTTGAACCGTCTTATTAGTTCCTGCTAGTTTATCTGTGGGTTCTTTTGGGTCTCCTAGATAAATGAGCATATTAAATGTAAATAATGTGTTCTTTGGATAAAGTTTATTTTCTTGCATCTCTATATATAGAAGCAATATGTTGAATTGATTTAAATATTTAAATACTTACATACCTGTTATCACAATCTAACATTCTTTATCTTATTTTCTTTCAATCAATATTATGTTTTCAAGATTTATCCACGTGAATCCATAGAGATCTAGGTCTTTGATTTTTGACTGTTTAATATTATGTGATCACATGCATATAGCATCATTTATTTTCCATTCAAGCATTATTGGACAATTGGATTGTTTCCCTCCCTTCTCTAGAACAAACAACATTTCCTAGAATATCCCTGAAGATGTCTGACAGTCGAGAAGGGCCAGGCTGCCCGAAGGATTGCTACTTGCTTTTAGCCACCTTCCAACAGGCCGTCTCCAGCCAGCAATTTGAAGCACAGCTGAAATGAGAACTGCCCCAAATGTGAAGATCTTAGGAGCTTCCTAGAAGGTGGGAGGTTAATGATAGGCATCCTGCTGGGATCCCAGGGGAGTCTGAGCTGGCCTGAAGCTCATCTTCCTCCTCCACCTCTCAAGAGAAATGTGGAGGAAAGAAGACTTCAAAAACTGTGAGAAGGCAGAGGGAGAGATATTGGGGGCCGAAGCTGTAACTGAGGTCTTGGAGTGGGCTGTGAGCACGCAGAGCCTCTCGAGAGCCAGGCTCTGCCTTCTGAGAACTTCTCCCCTAAGGCTGCTCATAATTCACGTGATACCAGGCATATAGAGCCGACTTGGCCCACACTGTCACAGAAAGCCTTATCAGAATCTCTTCTTCTTCATACACTCTTGTGTCTGTTACTTGGTTATTGCCTTTGGTACTCCAGTGATGTGAACCACAGTCGCCAGGGGATGGAGGACACTAGTGACCCATCTTGCTCTGTGGCCTCAGTCCACAGCTGGAGGGTAAGGGAAGAAGCCAAATGAAGGTCAAGAAGGAAAGATGGAGTTTGAAGAGAAGACCTGAGTTAAGGGTGTCTTCTCAAGTCTTGATGACTGAAATGTAGCTCCAGTACCTGAAGTCCTGCTTGTTCTCAAGGCTGACCGCGGGGCTGGGTGCACTCAGTGAAGGAACCGTATACACTTAGTATTTCCTTGCTTGCTCACACTTGCCCTCCTCTGATACACCCTCTGCAAGACTGATCTTCCCCTGAAACAACTTTCCCCCTGCTACTGTCATCTCAGGAACATTTGCTTCACCTCCCTAGTGTCCCCCTAGAATGCCATTGCAGCCAATTCATAATTTGATAATCATGCTGCTTACCATATTCTCAGCAACTTCTGAGAAATTTTATGCACTTTATTCCATAGTCTTCACCCATCAATAATCTTCCTTAACTTCCTAGCTGCAGGTTAACCCATTCGGAATCATTTCTTTTGCTTTCTCTTCTTTGGCAAATCCTTTCTATCTTTTAAGGTCTTTTTCTTGTCTCTCTACCATCCTGCCTTCCTGAACTTCTTTTTTTTTTCGTTTAAGTAACCTTTCAATCTCCTTCCCCAATTTCCTCATAAACATTGAGAGTTTATTCCTCACACGTTAGACAGCGGTTTATGAATGGCCAGGCATAATGGACTCAGAATGAGTTGGCACCCCCGAGGTACCTGTCTTGCTGGGGAGCCACAGGTGAAGGGCTGGCTGCTGGACACATGTTTGCATGGAGTCAGGCTGAGTGGCCTCAGGGTGTTTGCCCTGCACTTGTGTGTGTTTCTCCCTAGTTGGTTTCCTTGTCCAGCCACCTGTGACCTCCCTCCATCCAGCCCAGGGAATCCTTCTCATCACAGGGGTAGGATGTTTGTCTAATTTTCCATCACATCCTTTCCCCAAAGTTTGGTTGTGAGTTGTTCCCATTCCAAAGACCTTTCCTCTTTGAAGAGAAAAGAGAAAATCTTGTCTCTCCTTTTCTCTCACTTCACTTCTGCTCTATTATCTCCTCCGTCCAGAATGGCCCACTGACTCACATGGGTGTAGATCCAAAGATGGCAAGAAATGCCAGCAATTCTGAGATAATAATACGGATGGATCAGGAAAACTTGAAAACCTTTATCCCGCCACATTAAAAAAAATTGCACTTCCAGTGTATTCAGAGTCTCAGTGTAGAAACACAAATGATAGAGAAATTGAATTACACTCAAGTTTTTCTTTCCTCCTTTCCTGATTTATTCTAATCCTCCAAGTTAACATGATGAACTCTTTGTTGTGTAAAGTTTCAGACATTTTCTACCCATGCACACTTTTCTTCTTTTCACATTAGAGTGTGAACTAGGTCACTTTCAACATGCTGTGATTCTGTGATTCACTGTCTCCCACCGAGTCATCCACGGATAAAGTCATCTGTTTCACGGAGAACTATTTCCAATAGCTAATAGCCAATGTCTGTGGAGTGCTTACTCTGTGTCGGTTTCTTGTAACTACTTTACAGATCATTTGTACAGCGTACCCATGGACCAGGTACAATTATGACCCCCAAGTGACAGATAAGTGCAGATAAGTACAAATAAATACAGAGGCCAAGTGACTTGCCCAAGACACTGGAGCAAATCAAAATCCATGCCTCTGTAATCATTTTGCTCTATTGCCTCTGTCTGGGAGGCTTGATGATTTGGCAACTAAAACCTTAAATATCATGTTCCATTTTTATATCTGTGACACAAGCGTGGGGCTGTGATACGGGGTAAGTAACCTGACTACTTTTGAAAACCCTTATGCACCTGGATGAAAGTAAGCCAGGGACTGCAAGCCATAGATTTAAGGTTTCCTACCAACTTTTAAAAATAGCTTCTTGAATGCAATTTATGTAGTGTCAAGTCTAGGATGTAGTCCAAATAGTAACAGAAAAATGGAGATATGTAGAAAAATACTTAAAGTTGACAAGTATTGGGAGTGTAGTATTTTTGGGGCCAGCGTGTAGACCACAGGAAAACTTGCTGTTTCCATCCCAAAGGGAAGAGCCCTACGTTGCAACTGCCAAGGTCCCTGGGACAGCAAGTGTGCTCACTGCTTAGTAAAGAAGCATCCTCAGTTTGATAGAATCATATGGGAGCCTTACATTTGGTTAGCAGTTCTACATTCTTGATGTAATAATATTTTCAGGGTGTGGGAGGGTATCAAGCTCTGAAAATACCCTTGGAGAGATCTGCTTATTAAGTTTGGCTTTTTCAGTCTCCCTACTACTTCTTTACTAAACACCAGGCGGTTTCCTTCACTTTTCAGAAACATATTGTTTTTCCCTTCTCTAATGAACTTTGAAATACTTTTCGATGAGCTATTGAGATTGGGAAAAAATAAACATCTCTTTAAAATAAGGAAGATAATAACAATGACAAGTAGAAAAAGCTCTAAAACAGAGAATATCCTCCATTCTAGCCACTGACTGGGAGTGGAAGGTTCGTGCTCGCTGTCCAGGACGTAGAAATAAAAGCTGAGGAGGCGCTGAGGCGTCTCCTGGATCTCTATGAGCCTCCATCATTTCTGCTGAGTAGGGTTGACAGATAAAATATAGACTGTTTAGTTAAATATGAATGTTTGAAAAACAACGAGTACATTTTGAAGATAAGTATGCCCCAAATAGTTCATAGGATCTACTTATACTAAAAATAATGACTTATTATTCATGTGAAGTTCAAGTTTAACTGGGTATCCTGTATTTTTATGTCCTAAATCTGACAGCCCTACTGATGATCCACAATGGAGGCAGTTGAGGAACGGTACATGCTGGCTCTCGGACAGTCAGAAATGGCTTCAGCAGATCCAGGTACAGTATGAAATTCTTTTTGGATGTAGCTCAGAAGCCATGGCCAGCCCTTGACTGCAAGTACTGCCTCGGGTTTCCCTGAGGTGGGGTAAACCTTCCTCTTAATGGCCTTTTGGTAAGTCTGGAAGACCATATCCAAGGGGAGCCCCAAAGTCAGTTTCATCCTCACAACCATGTTTCCAATTCCTGGAATTGGCTGCATGTGACTCACAAGAGCTGAGGAGGTTTGTGGAAGTTGGGAGTGGCATAGCTTGAACCCTTTGTAGGTAAAGTTTTGCTGTTGTGAGAGTTTTAACAGGAGCAATGTGAAAGACTCCAAGTCCCCAGGTAGATAGAAATAATCCTGTTCTACCTGTGTGTATGTGACAAGTCTCTAATAGTTCAGAGAGCAAGTATCTGGTCTTAGAAAGACTGATCCAAGCTTGGATGTTTCTGGTGACAAGGCAAGGTCCTGAGTTTCAAGTTCACCTTTTATGGTTGAGGAGACAATAAGGTGGTCAGAAGGGAATTCATGGAGGAGACCTTGGCTTCATCCATCGTGCAGGCTTGTATATGTGTTTCTATGCAGATTGTGTTTCAAAGGTGGAGCTTGTTTACAACTATGAACATTCTCCGATGTGCTTTTTGGACCTTCATTCCCAGAGCGAGAGCAGTGCCGAGGCTCTAGAAATGCCATGGATATTCTGAGCTGTCAGTGGCATTTCCCCGGTACTGTTCCCTTGGTGCCGCTCCTTGAAATGTCCAAAGGGATTATCATGTGTCTTGTGGCGGGTCCTAGCATTGTGAAAGGAAGCTGCTGCACCTGGCTCAGAGGATTTCGGATGTGGTGGGAGGAGGAGTAGTACTACGACTATAAATTGTATCACAACATATCGATTCCATCTTTAGAGTGGGGTTGGGTGGTTATGAAGGGGGGGCTTTTATTGTACTTTTATACATTGTACCCTTGAAACTAATTCAATTTTTAAAAATTAATTAATTTATTTGGGGCTGCATTGGGTCTTTGTCGCTGCTAGCGGGCGTTCTCTAGTTGCAGTGAGCGGGGGCTCCTCTTGGCTGTGGTGCACGGGCTTCTCATTGCAGTGGCTTCTCTTGTTGCGGAGCATGGTCTCTAGGCACGCAGGCTTCCGTAGTTGTGGCACGTGGGCTCGGTTGATGTGGCACACGGGCTCTAGAGCGCAGGCTCAGTAGTTGTGGCGCGTGGGCTTAGTTACTCCGTGGCACGTGGGATCTTCCCAGACCAGGGCTCGAACCCATGACCCCTGCATTCGCAGGCATATTCTTAACCACTGCTCCACCAGGGAAGCCCGATAATTCAGTTTTTTATAAAGAGAAGATTCCTAATATTATTCCAAAATTTTAAAAATATGTAGTTGGATAACACTATGAAAAATTAACTGATATATTCTTTTATTATTTCTCTTTGCTCCCTGGATCTTTTTCCCCATCCAGTCAGCTAGGCACTGTGAGTTCACTGCATTAGGAAGGTAAAGACTCAGCAGAAATGAGGGAGTAAAACAGAAAAGTCTCAGCTTTGGAATGTTCACAACGGAGGCCACAGTAGAACAGGTGAGAATTCTGTGAACAAAAAATAAATGTCGTCTCAAATGCAAAAAAGTATTCTCTGCACTGGGAGGCAGGAGAGGGAGGGAGGGAAGGACTGAAGGAGAGAGATCAGTGTGGCCAGGGACATGGAGACTGTGCTTAAGGACGATATGCCCAGGAAGAGATTCAGAATCTGGAGAAGATTCAGCCTGCACGTGATCATTGCCTCCAGCCAGCACCCTCATCTCAGATGTTGGGAAATTCAGAGAGAGAGTGGGAGTACGTCAGGAGGGCCACGCGCATAGTCTGTGTGGCAGGGGTTGTGGCCGTTCCCTATTTGTGAGGAGTCCCCAGCAATTTGCAGGCCTCTTCTGGAAAATGCTGGCGGACGTCTCTAGTGCTTATGTGAAAGCTTGTTCACAAACCTTGAAAGATACAGATGTAGATGACAGATAGATGCATAGATAGAAAAATGTCATTAAATAAAAGCTCCAGGAAAGGTTTGGAAAATGCCCTTTATTGCATAGGACGCTTCTATTGTCATATGATGTTAGACTGAGTGCCGGTCCCTTCATCCTCCTTCAGACCACGGCATTCTGTCTGCTACTCTCCCGAGGGTCCTTTCTTCTCCCTGGAAGGGATAAAACAAATGAGGTAGAACAGGAAGAGACAAGAAGCACTCCAAGCTCTGCTGGTCAGGGTTACCCTCCAGCATTGCCTTAATGCTCAGAGCCACACACACCACAGTGAGCTTGGCTCCAGATCAACTACCACGCAACGAAGATTCTGGAACATTTCCATATCTCGGGGAACCTCATTTCCACGTGACTCTCTTTCATATTCCCCTTTGTCACAGAAGGCTAGGTCCAGTGGTCCGGGTGAGATCTCGGCTCAGGCCCAAGGCTCTCAGACCTCAAAGTTCTGGTCCTGCAAGGGCCCCTGTCCTCTCTTGAGACCACTCCTGGCTCTCTCTGCCGAGAAGGAGCTGCTGGCAGTACGTCCTCTAAGAGTTGAGGTCCATCGTGCAGACCCTGAGAAAACTCCTAGGAAAAGGCTCCACCTTCTTGTTTACGTCAACAGAGGTCAATGCCTTTGTTAGTGCTGGGTGTGTCCCATTTGATGCAACTGCAGAGCCATTAGGTAAACCAGCACATGTGTGCGGCCCCTTCCCTTAGACTCCTCTGGGCCCTCGTGACATAGGCTCAGAAGACTGCCAGCCTCAAGCCTTACCTCTTCCAAGGGACGGCCACACCGTCTTCCAGGATCTTCTGTCCCATGAATCTCAGTTGCTGTTTGGAACTCAAAGGAGAGAAAAGACCCT
Organism: Mesoplodon mirus; assembly: GCF_964341445.2. Taxonomy (NCBI): domain Eukaryota; kingdom Metazoa; phylum Chordata; class Mammalia; order Artiodactyla; family Ziphiidae; genus Mesoplodon; species Mesoplodon mirus. The sequence goes on from NW_028295454.1 coordinate 243,351, forward strand.
GCCTGCGGGGTCTCTTTGGGCTGGGGCCTTCCCCCGTGGGCTACTCTCCCTCATTCTCCTTTTCTTCTTGCTTCTCTACCTCCTTCTCCTCCTCCTCCTCCTCCTCCTCCTCCTCCTCCTCCTCGTTCTCCTCCTCCTCCTCCTCGTCCTCTTCCTCAGGGGTGCTCTCGGATTCCACATTGCCCATCCGCTGGGCCATGGTGAGATGAAAGGCACGGCAGCTGAAGCCCTGCAGGATGCCGCCCTTCACGTGCTGCTGGAGGATCTCCAAGGTGGGGAAGACCCGGCAGCAGGCCATGCACCTGAAGCCGGTCTCCATGGTCAGCATCCAGTCCGCTGTCTTGGCGCTGGGTCTCTCCTCGACGGCAGGTGGCCCTGATGGGCTGCCTGGCTCTGCCCTTTCCTCATACTCTTTCTCCTCCCCAGTGGGCTCACTGTCAGACAGGAGGCTTTCGGTGCACACATCAGAAGAGGGGTCAGTGGCTACTGCGCACACATCCTCAGGAGGGTCACTTCTTCTATCCTCAGCTGCTTTTCAGGCAACTCCAAGGGTTTCTTTGTCTTCCAGGAGACAGCGACACCCTTGTTCACTTGTACCTGCATGTAGTATATTTTCATGCCCCTTTCCTCTTTGTCTGGGTGCAGATAGTTCTTACAGGGTGAAGAGGGTGAGGAGGAGACACAGTGTGATGGGGAAGCGGTCTCTCCTTCTTCCTGATCCTGGGCTAGGGGTGGTCTAGGCTGGGCAGTGTCTCGATGAAATCTCCGGATTCCTGAAAAAGGAAATTAAAATCATAATAACATGCATGGGCCATGCCGGAAGCTGAGGGAGCAGGTGTGGTAGACGAGAGAGGGACATTGGCACGACATAGCAATGTCGTGAGCTTGGTGTCCGTTGGCCGTAGGACGGAGTGGTGTATGTGGTGTCATCTGTGGGCTTTTCATGTGCGTGGGGGGGTATACTGGAGCGGTGTCTGTATACAGGGGTGTGGAGTATGGTGGTGAGGGCTGTAGTATGTGAGGGATGCGGCTGGATGCGTGTACGATGAGGAGTGTGAGTTTGGGAATATCGGTGGTGCATTCCTTGTGGAATGGGGCTGTGGTGCAGGAGAGTACTGTGGAGCACGTGCTTGGGGTTGATGTGCACTGAGAAGGGCTGTGCCTGGAGGGCGCGTGTATGTGTGAGCTGTGTGCACCTGAGCTGGATGGTCCTGCTCTCAGGCTGGAGGTGTATGATGCAGAACTCTGTCCTTCTCTGGAAGCAAAGGCAAAGACAAAGCCTACATTTTCCTCTGAAGATGCTTAATCTGGTCCCTCTTCCCTCCACCTCAAGCCCAGACCTTTCCGGCCCCTGCTCCTTGACTTCCCCACCATGGTAGTAGCAGTATTCACACACACACCCCCAGACTCAGCTGGCATCCACGCCCTCGGAACAGCTCAGCCATCCTGCCCAGGCTCCTCCACAGAGCCCTCATCACCTCTGATGACCCTGGATTTCCTCTCAGCCTCCCTGGGATCTGTGTGCCTCCTGCTTCACAGCCAAGCACCCCGTCACCTGAGGAGCCCCACGCCCTTACCAGCGTAGCTGAGCTTGCGCAGAGTAGAAGTACAGAAGAAGTATTTAGAGGCAGAGGAGACCTCCACTGCCCCTGGGCTGCAGCCTTGGGCCACCACAGTGGATCCAAGCCGAGGGGGATCCTCTTGTGACTTCGAGATTCCTGAGGGAGGAATGAAAGGCTCAGGGTGGGTTCATCAGTCCTCTGTCCACAAATATTTACTGAGTGTGTGACACGTGTCAGGTGCAGTGAATACACACAGCTGAGAGTGTGGTTCCCAGTGGATCCTCCAGGATTTAATTCCAATCAATACTTATTCTCTCACTGTCCAGTTGGTAATGTAGGCCTCGGTGGTGACTGTGAGTGTGTGGGAAGAGTGAGTGATGTGTATCAGTTAAGTCTGTGGTAAGTGTGGGGTTGGCATGGGGAGCACAGTGCAGACGTGTCTATCTGTGTCTGTGGCCTTTGTGTGCATGGTTTCTGTTCACAAGTCAGGAATTCTGGGACATGTAACGTTTCCTCATTACATGGTGTGGCTTGTACTTATGGTGCGTGTTCATTCATTCATTCACCAAGATTCAGTAAGCAGCTACTCCTGTGTATCCGGCACTCTTCCATTGTTGTAGTCTTTGGTAACGCTGCACATTCTAGTAGGGGAAGACACACACTAAACAAAACTACAATAAATATATAATACATCAGCTGGTGGTAAGTATATAAGGGTTGCCAGACTTAGCAAACAAGAATACAAGGCACCCAGTTAAATTTCAGTTTCAGATAAACCCAGAATAATCTTTCAGTGTAAGTATTCCCATGCAGTATTTGGCCTGACTTAGTTTTAGTGTAAGTATAGCCCATACAATATGTGGGACATACGGATACTGAAAAATTACTTGTTGTTTATCTGGAATTCAAATTGAACTGGATAGCCCATATTTTCTCTGGCAATCCTGACATGGGTTACTGAGACTGTGGTTTACTGTGGTTTGTACAAAGCGGGTCTGGCATTACGCAAGAATGTGTTATAAGTGTGGTGTGGATGACACGTGACTGGTTCTTATAGAGGTATTTAGAGATGGCTGAAGTTAGCTGTGTTTGTGCAAGAGTTGAGGAGATACATGTATATAGTCTGTGTGTGTGTGTGTCCTATATATATAGTGTGTGTGTCTATATACATATCTCATCTCCAGCGTTTGGTGTTGGAGGAGAGGATTGTGATACAGGTGGGTTGTATGAGAATGTAGTACAGGAGGGATGCGTGTATATACCTCCATGTGCTCTGTGTGGTTTACTAAAGAAGTTATATGTGGGGTGTGTGATATTTTTGCTGTATCAGAGTGTACATGGGTGTATGAGTTACTGTCTCATAAAACACCCCTAACAAGAATTCTGTATACACTCTTACGTACACCGAGTGTCAGCCAGGTCCACGCAGGGTGACAAGAACTTTACCACGCAGACTTTATATCTGGTAAGCACTCTACCCCCATTCATCTCGCTCTTCTCTGCACTACCACACACACACACACACACACTCACACACACACACACACACAGGAACATAGGGCAAAATATTCTGAATGGTCAGGGGCAGTCATTGCCTTCCCCAGCCTGTCCCAGCCACTGCCTGGAAATCTGCCTGCTGTCTAGAGCTCCATTCCCAGGGCCCATCCTACAGTCTCCAGGGCCCTGGGCCTGGTAGGAGCTACTGGGCTCTAATCTGGGGCAGAGGCCTCTAGCTGGAGCTCTGGGGTGACCACCCCTCTCCCAGGGCAAGCTACTCACCTACATTTAATGCACGCAGGCACCACGTAGCCCATGGCTCTCAGAGCTCCCCGCAGGACCCTGAGGCCATTTCTCACCCCCGCTCACGCGGTCTCAGTCTCTGGAAAACCCTTCCCTTCCCTTGATCTCCTTTGGGAAATTCTTCCTGTTGAAGGAATAAAACCTCCTTGCTTTCAATATGACACCATCCCTAGACAAACAATCTTCTTTCAAAGTGCATTCCACTTGTCAAGATATTTTTCAACAGGGCCTTCAACTCATGGGGCTTCTCTTTCCACTTTGGTAAAAGAGGCCAAGCAACTCATGGGTCTCTCTCAGCATCCTTGCATCCTTCACATCCCCCACCTCATGACCCCTAGGAAAGATCCAAGAGCATAAGAGAGAAATCGGGGACTGAGAAAAGCTGCACCTCTAGGTCTGTGCAAGCAGGATGCAGCCTGCTGTGAGTCCGACAAAGCTCCAGGCCCGGCTGCCCCAGGAGAGAGTCCTCAGACCAGCGGAGCTGACCTCCCATCTCCCAGGGGGCATCTGGCCGTTCTGTGCCGTCTCACACCACAGGGACCCTCCGGATAGATACGGCAGCATCACTGAGACAAGGTCTCTCGCTCCCTGCTTCACAGGTGACACGTTCTCAGTCCCCCGCTTCCTAGAGAAGCTTCAGTTTGGCAGAAACCCATGTGCCCCAGACAAGTTGCCCCCCACATACCTCCTCCGTTCTCGGCAGTTTCCTGGGACTCTTCATTTTCCAGATGTTTCCTCTTTTGTCGCCGTTCCATCGTACCAACTAGAAGTCTCCCTTAGAAGATGCCTCAAGAGATGTCCAACTCCTCCTCTTCCCTACAGGTTGGCCCTTCTTGGCTCTTGGGCAATCCGTTGAAATGATTCAGTACAAACAAAAATAGTCAAGTCTCCTAAATGGCTGAAAAACTTGTACCACTTTGTGAACCAGCAGTAGTGCCTAGTGCTCACCAGGGCTGTTATGTTTGCAAGGTTGCCAGGCTCACAGTGGAATTCTGTGACCTCAGTGATGACATCAGAGCATTCGGTGGACCTAGGTTGAGCACAGTGTCTGCAATAGCACAGGCCCCATTTTCAAGAACAATTCCTTTTTCCCAGCTGAAGCTTTCCCGTGAAAGGGAAAGGTTCCTACCATATCTATTATAAATTGTATCATACCATGTCTATTATAAAATTCACATTTTGATTGGAGATCTTTTAATGTCTTTTCTAGAGAGATTTAATATGAATGTTTTAAATGGTCTCCAGTTTCCCTGTGGATTATTGACATTTTAAACTCTGCACTTCAATTTTCCCTCAATACGTGTAATTTTGTCATGGCTATTTCTGTACTTAAAGATGAGGAACTATATAATTGATTTCTTCATTTTTTCCCCATCTCTTTCCAAGGTACTGCATTTGATTGTGTCTTGTGACTGAGTGAAAAATGCTCGTCCTTGAGTCAGGACATTGGGCCCTTTAGCAAGTAACTCAACCTATCTGGGCTTCAGCTTCTGTATGTGCGATCAAGAGGCTTGGACTAGCTGACTTTTCAAATGCTGTGTTTCTTTGATTCACTCTCACTTACTGATCTGCTCCTTAAGAAGAGGGTCTGTTCTCATAAAGTAACAACAGTCTTTCGTACTCAGTTTGTTAGTTATATTGCCTTCTACGTATGCTTAGCTCTAAATAATTTATACGGCTCTTGTGACAATTTTTAGATCTTCTTTTTTTCTTATTTTCTTTTATAGTTTCTAATTTGTTATTGCCAGTGTAGAGGAGCCTGATTGACTTTTAAAATTTATTGATCTTGTATGTGTGTGCCTTGTTGAACCGTCTTATTAGTTCCTGCTAGTTTATCTGTGGGTTCTTTTGGGTCTCCTAGATAAATGAGCATATTAAATGTAAATAATGTGTTCTTTGGATAAAGTTTATTTTCTTGCATCTCTATATATAGAAGCAATATGTTGAATTGATTTAAATATTTAAATACTTACATACCTGTTATCACAATCTAACATTGTTTATCTTATTTTCTTTCAATCAATATTATGTTTTCAAGATTTATCCACGTGAATCCATAGAGATCTAGGTCTTTGATTTTTGACTGTTTGATATTATGTGATCACATGCATATAGCATCATTTATTTTCCATTCAAGCATTATTGGACAATTGGATTGTTTCCCTCCCTTCTCTAGAACAAACAACATTTCCTAGAATATCCCTGAAGATGTCTGACAGTCGAGAAGGGCCAGGCTGCCCGAAGGATTGCTACTTGCTTTTAGCCACCTTCCAACAGGCCGTCTCCAGCCAGCAATTTGAAGCACAGCTGAAATGAGAACTGCCCCAAATGTGAAGATCTTAGGAGCTTCCTAGAAGGTGGGAGGTTAATGATAGGCATCCTGCTGGGATCCCAGGGGAGTCTGAGCTGGCCTGAAGCTCATCTTCCTCCTCCACCTCTCAAGAGAAATGTGGAGGAAAGAAGACTTCAAAAACTGTGAGCAGGCAGAGGGAGAGATATTGGGGGCCGAAGCTGTAACTGAGGTCTTGGAGTGGACTGTGAGCACGCAGAGCCTCTCGAGAGCCAGGCTCTGCCTTCTGAGAACTTCTCCCCTAAGGCTGCTCATAATTCACGTGATACCAGCCATATAGAGCCGACTTGGCCCACACTGTCACAGAAAGCCTTATCAGAATCTCTTCTTCTTCATACACTCTTGTGTCTGTTACTTGGTTATTGCCTTTGGTACTCCACTGATGTGAACCACAGTCGCCAGGGGATGGAGGACACTAGTGACCCATCTTGCTCTGTGGCCTCAGTCCACAGCTGGAGGGTAAGGGAAGAGGCCAAATGAAGGTCAAGAAGGAAAGATGGAGTTTGAAGAGAAGACCTGAGTTAAGGGTGTCTTCTCAAGTCTTGATGACTGAAATGTAGCTCCAGTACCTGAAGTCCTGCTTGTTCTCAAGGCTGACCGCGGGGCTGGGTGCACTCAGTGAAGGAACCGTATACACTTAGTATTTCCTTGCTTGCTCACACTTGCCCTCCTCTGATACACCCTCTGCAAGACTGATCTTCCCCTGAAACAACTTTCCCCCTGCTACTGTCATCTCAGGAACATTTGCTTCACCTTCCTAGAGTCCCCCTAGAATGCCATTGCAGCCAATTCATAATTTGATAATCATGCTGCTTACCATATTCTCAGCAACTTCTGAGAAATTTTATTCACTTTATTCCATAGTCTTCACCCATCAATAATCTTCCTTAACTTCCTAGCTGCAGGTTAACCCATTCGGAATCATTTCTTTTGCTTTCTCTTCTTTGGCAAATCCTTTCTATCTTTTAAGGTCTTTTTCTTGTCTCTCTACCATCCTGCCTTCCTGAACTTCTTTTTTTTTCGTTTAAGTAACCTTTCAATCTCCTTCCCCAATTTCCTCATAAACATTGAGAGTTTATTCCTCACACGTTAGACAGCGGTTTATGAATGGCCAGGCATAATGGACTCAGAATGAGTTGGCACCCCCGAGGTACCTGTCTTGCTGGGGAGCCACAGGTGAAGGGCTGTCTGCTGGACACATGTTTGCATGGAGTCAGGCTGAGTGGCCTCAGGGTGTTTGCTCTGCACTTGTGTGTGTTTCTCCCTAGTTGGTTTCCTTGTCCAGCCACCTGTGACCTCCCTCCATCCAGCCCAGGGAATCCTTCTCATCACAGGGTTAGGATGTTTGTCTCATTTTCCATCACATCCTTTCCCCAAAGTTTGGTTGTGAGTTGTTCCCATTCCAAAGACCTTTCCTCTTTGAAGAGAAAAGAGAAAATCTTGTCTCTCCTTTTCTCTCACTTCACTTCTGCTCTATTATCTCCTCCGTCCAGAATGGCCCACTGACTCACATGGGTGTAGATCCAAAGATGGCAAGAAATGCCAGCAATTCTGAGATAATAATACGGATGGATCAGGAAAACTTGAAAACCTTTATCCCGCCACATTAAAAAAAATTGCACTTCCAGTGTATTCAGAGTCTCAGTGTAGAAACACAAATGATAGAGAAATTGAATTACACTCAAGTTTTTCTTTCCTCCTTTCCTGATTTATTCTAATCCTCCAAGTTAACATGATGAACTCTTTGTTGTGTAAAGTTTCAGACATTTTCTACCCATGCACACTTTTCTTCTTTTCACATTAGAGTGTGAACTAGGTCACTTTCAACATGCTGTGATTCTGTGATTCACTGTCTCCCACCGAGTCATCCACGGATAAAGTCATCTGTTTCACGGAGAACTATTTCCAATAGCTAATAGCCAATGTCTGTGGAGTGCTTACTCTGTGTCGGTTTCTTGTAACTACTTTACAGATCATTTGTACAGCGTACCCATGGACCAGGTACAATTATGACCCCCAAGTGACAGATAAGTGCAGATAAGTACAAATAAATACAGAGGCCAAGTGACTTGCCCAAGACACTGGAGCAAATCAAAATCCATGCCTCTGTAATCATTTTGCTCTATTGCCTCTGTCTGGGAGGCTTGATGATTTGGCAACTAAAACCTTAAATATCATGTTCCATTTTTATATCTGTGACACAAGCGTGGGGCTGTGATACGGGGTAACTAACCTGACTACTTTTGAAAACCCTTATGCACCTGGATGAAAGTAAGCCAGGGACTGCAAGCCATAGATTTAAGGTTTCCTACCAACTTTTAAAAATAGCTTCTTGAATGCAATTTATGTAGTGTCAAGTCTAGGATGTAGTCCAAATAGTAACAGAAAAATGGAGATATGTAGAAAAATACTTAAAGTTGACAAGTATTGCGAGTGTAGTATTTTTGGGGCCAGCGTGTAGACCACAGGAAAACTTGCTGTTTCCATCCCAAAGGGAAGAGCCCTACGTTGCAACTGCCAAGGTCCCTGGGACAGCAAGTGTGCTCACTGCTTAGTAAAGAAGCATCCTCAGTTTGATAGAATCATATGGGAGCCTTACATTTGGTTAGCAGTTCTACATTCTTGATGTAATAATATTTTCAGGGTGTGGGAGGGTATCAAGCTCTGAAAATACCCTTGGAGAGATCTGCTTATTAAGTTTGGCTTTTTCAGTCTCCCTACTACTTCTTTACTAAACACCAGGCGGTTTCCTTCACTTTTCAGAACCATATTGTTTTTCCCTTCTCTAATGAACTTTGAAATACTTTTGGATGAGCTATTGAGATTGGGAAAAAATAAACATCTCTTTAAAATAAGGAAGATAATAACAATGACAAGTAGAAAAAGCTCTAAAACAGAGAATATCCTCCATTCTAGCCACTGACTGGGAGTGGAAGGTTCGTGCTCGCTGTCCAGGACGTAGAAATAAAAGCTGAGGAGGCGCTGAGGCGTCTCCTGGATCTCTATGAGCCTCCATCATTTCTGCTGAGTAGGGTTGACAGATAAAATATAGACTGTTTAGTTAAATATGAATGTTTGAAAAACAACGAGTACATTTTGAAGATAAGTATGCCCCAAATAGTTCATAGGATCTACTTATACTAAAAATAATGACTTATTATTCATGTGAAGTTCAAGTTTAACTGGGTATCCTGTATTTTTATGTACTAAATCTGACAGCCCTACTGATGATCCACAATGGAGGCAGTTGAGGAGGGGTACATGCTGGCTCTCGGACAGTCAGAAATGGCTTCAGCAGATCCAGGTACAGTATGAAATTCTTTTTGGATGTAGCTCAGAAGCCATGGCCAGCCCTTGACTGCAAGTACTGCCTCGGGTTTCCCTGAGGTGGGGTAAACCTTCCTCTTAATGGCCTTTTGGTAAGTCTGGAAGACCATATCCAAGGGGAGCCCCAAAGTCAGTTTCATCCTCACAACCATGTTTCCAATTCCTGGAATTGGCTGCATGTGACTCACAAGAGCTGAGGAGGTTTGTGGAAGTTGGGAGTGGCATAGCTTGAACCCTTTGTAGGTAAAGTTTTGCTGTTGTGAGAGTTTTAACAGGAGCAATGTGAAAGACTCCAAGTCCCCAGGTAGATAGAAATAATCCTGTTCTACCTGTGTGTATGTGACAAGTCTCTAATAGTTCAGAGAGCAAGTATCTGGTCTTAGAAAGACTGATCCAAGCTTGGATGTTTCTGGTGACAAGGCAAGGTCCTGAGTTTCAAGTTCACCTTTTATGGTTGAGGAGACAATAAGGTGGTCAGAAGGGAAATCATGGAGGAGACCTTGGCTTCATCCATCGTGCAGGCTTGTATATGTGGTTCTATGCAGATTGTGTTTCAAAGGTGGAGCTTGTTTACAACTATGAACATTCTCCGATGTGCTTTTTGGACCTTCATTCCCAAAGCGAGAGCAGTGCCGAGGCTCTAGAAATGCCATGGATATTCTGAGCTGTCAGTGGCATTTTCCCGGTACTGTTCCCTTGGTGCCGCTCCTTGAAATGTCCAAAGGGATTATCATGTGTCTTGTGGCGGGTCCTAGCATTGTGAAAGGAAGCTGCTGCACCTGGCTCAGAGGATTTCGGATGTGGTGGGAGGAGGAGTAGTACTACGACTATAAATTGTATCACAGCATATCGATTCCATCTTGAGAGTGGGGTTGGGGGGTTATGAAGGGGGGCTTTTATTGTACTTTTATATATTGTACCCTTGAAATTAATTCAATTTTTAAAAATTAATTAATTTATTTGGGGCTGCATTGGGTCTTTGTCGCTGCTAGCGGGCGTTCTCTAGTTGCAGTGAGCGGGGGCTCCTCTTGGCTGTGGTGCACGGGCTTCTCATTACAGTGGCTTCTCTTGTTGCGGAGCATGGTCTCTAGGCACGCAGGCTTCCGTAGTTGTGGCACGTGGGCTCGGTTGATGTGGCACACGGGCTCTAGAGCGCAGGCTCAGTAGTTGTGGCGCGTGGGCTTAGTTACTCCGTGGCACGTGGGATCTTCCCAGACCAGGGCTCGAACCCATGACCCCTGCATTCGCAGGCATATTCTTAACCACTGCTCCACCAGGGAAGCCCGATAATTCAGTTTTTTATAAAGAGAAGATTCCTAATATTATTCCAAAATTTTAAAAATATGTAGTTGGATAACACTATGAAAAATTAACTGATATATTCTTTTATTATTTCTCTTTGCTCCCTGGATCTTTTTCCCCATCCAGTCAGCTAGGCACTGTGAGTTCACTGCATTAGGAAGGTAAAGACTCAGCAGAAATGAGGGAGAAAAACAGAAAAGTCTCAGCTTTGGAATGTTCACAACGGAGGCCACAGTAGAACAGGTGAGAATTCTGTGAACCAAAAATAAATGTCGTCTCAAATGCAAAAAAGTATTCTCTGCACTGGGAGGCAGGAGAGGGAGGGAGGGAAGGACTGAAGGAGAGAGATCAGTGTGGCCAGGGACATGGAGACTGTGCTTAAGGACGATATGCCCAGGAAGAGAATCAGAATCTGGAGAAGATTCAGCCTGCACGTGATCATTGCCTCCAGCCAGCACCCTCATCTCAGACGTTGGGAAATTCAGAGAGAGAGTGGGAGTACGTCAGGAGGGCCACGCGCATAGTCTGTGTGGCAGGGGTTGTGGCCGTTCCCTATTTGTGAGGAGTCCCCAGCAATTTGCAGGCCTCTTCTGGAAAATGCTGGCGGACGTCTCTAGTGCTTATGTGAAAGCTTGTTCACAAACCTTGAAAGATACAGATGTAGATGACAGATAGATGCATAGATAGAAAAATGTCATTAAATAAAAGCTCCAGGAAAGGTTTGGAAAATGCCCTTTATTGCATAGGACGCTTCTATTGTCATATGATGTTAGACTGAGTGCCGGTCCCTTCATCCTCCTTCAGACCACGGCATTCTGTCTGCTACTCTCCCGAGGGTCCTTTCTTCTCCCTGGAAGGGATAAAACAAATGAGGTAGAACAGGAAGAGACAAGAAGCACTCCAAGCTCTGCTGGTCAGGGTTACCCTCCAGCATTGCCTTAATGCTCAGAGCCACACACACCACAGTGAGCTTGGCTCCAGATCAACTACCACGCAACGAAGATTCTGGAACATTTCCATATCTCGGGGGACCTCATTTCCACGTGACTCTCTTTCATATTCCCCTTTGTCACAGAAGGCTAGGTCCAGTGGTCCGGGTGAGATCTCGGCTCAGGCCCAAGGCTCTCAGACCTCAAAGTTCTGGTCCTGCAAGGGCCCCTGTCCTCTCTTGAGACCACTCCTGGCTCTCTCTGCCGAGAAGGAGCTGCTGGCAGTACGTCCTCTAAGAGTTGAGGTCCATCGTGCAGACCCTGAGAAAACTCCTAGGAAAAGGCTCCACCTTCTTGTTTACGTCAACAGAGGTCAATGCCTTTGTTAGTGCTGGGTGTGTCCCATTTGATGCAACTGCAGAGCCATTAGGTAAACCAGCACATGTGTGCGGCCCCTTCCCTTAGACTCCTCTGGGCCCTCGTGACATAGGCTCAGAAGACTGCCAGCCTCAAGCCTTACCTCTTCCAAGGGACGGCCACACCGTCTTCCAGGATCTTCTGTCCCATGAATCTCAGTTGCTGTTTGGAACTCAAAGGAGAGAAAAGACCCTGCCTGCGGGGTCTCTTTGGGCTGGGGCCTTCCCCCGTGGGCTGCTCTCCCTCATTCTCCTTTTCTTCTTGCTTCTCTACCTCCTTCTGCTCCTCCTCCTCCTCCTCCTCCTCCTCCTCCTCGTTCTCCTTCTCCTCCTCCTCGTCCTCTTCCTCAGGGGTGCTCTCGGATTCCACATTGCCCATCCGCTGGGCCATGGTGAGATGAAAGGCACGGCAGCTAAAGCCCTGCAGGATGCCGCCCTTCACATGCTGCTGGAGGATCTCCAAGGTGGGGAAGACCCGGCAGCAGGCCATGCACCTGAAGCTGGTCTCCATGGTCAGCATCCAGTCCGCTGTCTTGGCGCTGGGTCTCTCCTCAACGGCAGGTGGCCCTGATGGGCTGCCTGGCTCTGCCCTTTCCTCATACTCTTTCTCCTCCCCAGTGGGCTCAGTGTCAGACAGGAGGCTTTCGGTGCACACATCAGAAGAGGGGTCAGTGGCTACTGCGCACACATCCTCAGGAAGGGTCACTTCTTCTATCCTCAGCTGCTTTTCAGGCAACTCCAAGGGTTTCTTTGTCTTCCAGGAGACAGCGACACCCTTGTTCACTTGTACCTGCATGTAGTATATTTTCATGCCCCTTTCCTCTTTGTCTGGGTGCAGATAGTTCTTACAGGGTGAAGAGGGTGAGGAGGAGACACAGTGTGATGGGGAAGCGGTCTCTCCTTCTTCCTGATCCTGGGCTAGGGGTGGTCTAGGCTGGGCAGTGTCTCGATGAAATCTCCGGATTCCTGAAAAAGGAAATTAAAATCATAATAACATGCATGGGCCATGCCGGAAGCTGAGGGAGCAGGTGTGGTAGACGAGAGAGGGACATTGGCACGACATAGCAATGTCGTGAGCTTGGTGTCCGTTGGCCGTAGGACGGAGTGGTGTATGTGGTGTCATCTGTGGGCTTTTCATGTGCGTGGGGGGGTATACTGGAGCGGTGTCTGTATACAGGGGTGTGGAGTATGGTGGTGAGGGCTGTAGTATGTGAGGGATGCGGCTGGATGCGTGTACGATGAGGAGTGTGAGTTTGGGAATATCGGTGGTGCATTCCTTGTGGAATGGGGCTGTGGTGCAGGAGAGTACTGTGGAGCACGTGCTTGGGGTTGATGTGCACTGAGAAGGGCTGTGCCTGGAGGGCGCGTGTATGTGTGAGCTGTGTGCACCTGAGCTGGATGGTCCTGCTCTCAGGCTGGAGGTGTATGATGCAGAACTCTGTCCTTCTCTGGAAGCAAAGGCAAAGACAAAGCCTACATTTTCCTCTGAAGATGCTTAATCTGGTCCCTCTTCCCTCCACCTCAAGCCCAGACCTTTCCGGCCCCTGCTCCTTGACTTCCCCACCATGGTAGTAGCAGTATTCACACACACACCCCCAGACTCAGCTGGCATCCACGCCCTCGGAACAGCTCAGCCATCCTGCCCAGGCTCCTCCACAGAGCCCTCATCACCTCTGATGACCCTGGATTTCCTCTCAGCCTCCCTGGGATCTGTGTGCCTCCTGCTTCACAGCCAAGCACCCCGTCACCTGAGGAGCCCCACGCCCTTACCAGCGTAGCTGAGCTTGCGCAGAGTAGAAGTACAGAAGAAGTATTTAGAGGCAGAGGAGACCTCCACTGCCCCTGGGCTGCAGCCTTGGGCCACCACAGTGGATCCAAGCCGAGGGGGATCCTCTTGTGACTTCGAGATTCCTGAGGGAGGAATGAAAGGCTCAGGGTGGGTTCATCAGTCCTCTGTCCACAAATATTTACTGAGTGTGTGACACGTGTCAGGTGCAGTGAATACACACAGTTGAGAGTGTGGTTCCCAGTGGATCCTCCAGGATTTAATTCCAATCAATACTTATTCTCTCACTGTCTAGTTGGTAATGTAGGCCTCGGTGGTGACTGTGAGTGTGTGGGAAGAGTGAGTGATGTGTATCAGTTAAGTCTGTGGTAAGTGTGGGGTTGGCATGGGGAGCACAGTGCAGACGTGTCTATCTGTGTCTGTGGCCTTTGTGTGCATGGTTTCTGTTCACAAGTCAGGAATTCTGGGACATGTAACGTTTCCTCATTACATGGTGTGGCTTGTATTTATGGTGTGTGTTCATTCATTCATTCACCAAGATTCAGTAAGCAGCTACTCCTGTGTATCCAGCACTCTTCCATTGTTGTAGTCTTTGGTAACGCTGCACATTCTAGTAGGGGAAGACACACACTAAACAAAACTACAATAAATATATAATACATCAGCTGGTGGTAAGTATATAAGGGTTGCCAGACTTAGCGAACAAGAATACAAGGCACCCAGTTAAATTTCAGTTTCAGATAAACCCAGAATAATCTTTTAGTGTAAGTATTCCCATGCAGTACTTGGCCTGACTTAGTTTTAGTGTAAGTATAGCCCATACAATATGTGGGACATACGGATACTGAAAAATTACTTGTTGTTTATCTGGAATTCAAATTGAACTGGATAGCCCATATTTTCTCTGGCAATCCTGACATGGGTTACTGAGACTGTGGTTTACTGTGGTTTGTACAAAGCGGGTCTGGCATTACGCAAGAATGTGTTATATGTGTGGTGTGTATGACAGGTGACTGGTTCTTATAGAGGTATTTAGAGATGGCTGAAGATAGCTGTGTTTGTGCAAGAGTTGAGGAGATACATGTATATAGTGTGTGTGTGTGTGTGTGTGTGTCCTATATATATAGTGTGTGTGTCTATATACATATCTCATCTCCAGCGTTTGGTGTTGGAGGAGAGGATTGTGATACAGGTGGGTTGTATGAGAATGTAGTACAGGAGGGATGCGTGTATATACCTCCATGTGCTCTGTGTGGTTTACTAAAGAAGTTATATGTGGGGTGTGTGATATTTTTGCTGTATCAGAGTGTACATGGGTGTATGAGTTACTGTCTCATAAAACACCCCTAACAAGAATTCTGTATACACTCTTACGTACACCGAGTGTCAGCCAGGTCCACGCAGGGTGACAAGAACTTTACCACGCAGACTTTATATCTGGTAAGCACTCTACCCCCATTCATCTCGCTCTTCTCTGCACTACCACACACACACACACACACACACACACACACACACTCACACACACACACACACAGGAACATAGGGCAAAATATTCTGAATGGTCAGGGGCATTCATTGCCTTCCCCAGCCTGTCCCAGCCACTGCCTGGAAATCTGCCTGCTGTCTAGAGCTCCATTCCCAGGGCCCATCCTACAGTCTCCAGGGCCCTGGGCCTGGTAGGAGCTACTGGGCTCTAATCTGGGGCAGAGGCCTCTAGCTGGAGCTCTGGGGTGACCACCCCTCTCCCAGGGCAAGCTACTCGCCTACATTTAATGCACGCAGGCACCACGTGGCCCGTGGCTCTCAGAGCTCCCCGCAGGACCCTGAGGCCATTTCTCACCCCCGCTCACGCGGTCTCAGTCTCTGGAAAACCCTTCCCTTCCCTTGATCTCCTTTGGGAAATTCTTCCTGTTGAAGGAATAAAACCTCCTTGCTTTCAATATGACACCATCCCTAGACAAACAATCTTCTTGCAAAGTGCATTCCACTTGTCAAGATATTTTTCAACAGGGCCTTCAACTCATGGGGCTTCTCTTTCCACTTTGGTAAAAGAGGCCAAGCAACTCATGGGTCTCTCTCAGCATCCTTGCATCCTTCACATCCCCCACCTAATGACCCCAAGGAAAGATCCAAGAGCATAAGAGAGAAATCGGGTACTGAGAAAAGCTGCACCTCTAGGTCTGTGCAAGCAGGATGCAGCCTGCTGTGAGTCCGACAAAGCTCCAGGCCCGGCTGCCCCAGGAGAGAGTCCTCAGACCAGCGGAGCTGACCTCCCATCTCCCAGGGGGCATCTGGCCGTTCTGTGCCGTCTCACACCACAGGGACCCTCCGGATAGATACGGCAGCATCACTGAGACAAGGTCTCTCGCTCCCTGCTTCACAGGTGACACGTTCTCAGTCCCCCGCTTCCTAGAGAAGCTTCAGTTTGGCAGAAACCCATGTGCCCCAGACAAGTTGCCCCCCACATACCTCCTCCGTTCTCGGCAGTTTCCTGGGACTCTTCATTTTCCAGATGTTTCCTCTTTTGTCGCCGTTCCATCATACCAACTAGAAGTCTCCCTTAGAAGATGCCTCAAGAGATGTCCAACTCCTCCTCTTCCCTACAGGTTGGCCCTTCTTGGCTCTTGGGCAATCCGTTGAAATGATTCAGTACAAACAAAAATAGTCAAGTCTCCTAAATGGCTGAAAAACTTGTACCACTTGGTGAACCAGCAGTAGTGCCTAGTGCTCACCAGGGCTGTTATGTTTGCAAGGTTGCCAGGCTCACAGTGGAATTCTGTGACCTCAGTGATGACATCAGAGCATTCGGTGGACCTAGGTTGAGCACAGTGTCTGCAATAGCACAGGCCCCATTTTCAAGAACAATTCCTTTTTCCCAGCCGAAGCTTTCCCGTGAAAGGGAAAGGTTCCTACCATATCTATTATAAATTGTATCATACCATGTCTATTATAAAATTCACATTTTGATTGGAGATCTTTTAATGTCTTTTCTAGAGAGATTTAATATGAATGTTTTAAATGGTCTCCAGTTTCCCTGTGGATTATTGACATTTTAAACTCTGCACTTCAATTTTCCCTCAATACGTGTAATTTTGTCACGGCTATTTCTGTACTTAAAGATGAGGAACTATATAATTGATTTCTTCATTTTTTCCCCATCTCTTTCCAAGGTACTGCATTTGATTGTGTCTTGCGACTGAGTGAAAAATGCTCGTCCTTGAGTCAGGACATTGGGCCCTTTAGCAAGTAACTCAACCTATCTGGGCTTCAGCTTCTGTATGTGCGATCAAGAGGCTTGGACTAGCTGACTTTTCAAATGCTGTGTTTCTTTGATTCACTCTCACTTACTGATCTGCTCCTTAAGAAGAGGGTCTGTTCTCATAAAGTAACAACAGTCTTTCGTACTCAGTTTGTTAGTTATATTGCCTTCTACGTATGCTTAGCTCTAAATAATTTATACGGCTCTTGTGACAATTTTTAGATCTTCTTTTTTTCTTATTTTCTTTTATAGTTTCTAATTTGTTATCGCCAGTGTAGAGGAGCCTGATTGACTTTTAAAATTTATTGATCTTGTATGTGTGTGCCTTGTTGAACCGTCTTATTAGTTCCTGCTAGTTTATCTGTGGGTTCTTTTGGGTCTCCTAGATAAATGAGCATATTAAATGTAAATAATGTGTTCTTTGGATAAAGTTTATTTTCTTGCATCTCTATATATAGAAGCAATATGTTGAATTGATTTAAATATTTAAATACTTACATACCTGTTATCACAATCTAACATTCTTTATCTTATTTTCTTTCAATCAATATTATGTTTTCAAGATTTATCCACGTGAATCCATAGAGATCTAGGTCTTTGATTTTTGACTGTTTGATATTATGTGATCACATGCATATAGCATCATTTATTTTCCATTCAAGCATTATTGGACAATTGGATTGTTTCCCTCCCTTCTCTAGAACAAACAACATTTCCTAGAATATCCCTGAAGATGTCTGACAGTCGAGAAGGGCCAGGCTGCCCGAAGGATTGCTACTTGCTTTTAGCCACCTTCCAACAGGCCGTCTCCAGCCAGCAATTTGAAGCACAGCTGAAATGAGAACTGCCCCAAATGTGAAGATTTTAGGAGCTTCCTAGAAGGTGGGAGGTTAATGATAGGCATCCTGCTGGGATCCCAGGGGAGTCTGAGCTGGCCTGAAGCTCATCTTCCTCCTCCACCTCTCAAGAGAAATGTGGAGGAAAGAAAACTTCAAAAACTGTGAGCAGGCAGAGGGAGAGATATTGGGGGCCGAAGCTGTAACTGAGGCCTTGGAGTGGGCTGTGAGCACGCAGAGCCTCTCGAGAGCCAGGCTCTGCCTTCTGAGAACTTCTCCCCTAAGGCTGCTCATAATTCACGTGATACCAGCCATATAGAGCCGACTTGGCCCACACTGTCACAGAAAGCCTTATCAGAATCTCTTCTTCTTCATACACTCTTGTGTCTGTTACTTGGTTATTGCCTTTGGTACTCCACTGATGTGAACCACAGTCGCCAGGGGATGGAGGACACTAGTGACCCATCTTGCTCTGTGGCCTCAGTCCACAGCTGGAGGGTAAGGGAAGAGGCCAAATGAAGGTCAAGAAAGAAAGATGGAGTTTGAAGAGAAGACCTGAGTTAAGGGTGTCTTCTCAAGTCTTGATGACTGAAATGTAGCTCCAGTACCTGAAGTCCTGCTTGTTCTCAAGGCTGACCGCGGGGCTGGGTGCACTCAGTGAAGGAACCGTATACACTTAGTATTTCCTTGCTTGCTCACACTTGCCCTCCTCTGATACACCCTCTGCAAGACTGATCTTCCCCTGAAACAACTTTCCACCTGCTACTGTCATCTCAGGAACATTTGCTTCCCCTTCCTAGTGTCCCCCTAGAATGCCATTGCAGCCAATTCATAACTTGATAATCATGCTGCTTACCATATTCTCAGCAACTTCTGAGAAATTTTATTCACTTTATTCCATAGTCTTCACCCATCAATAATCTTCCTTAACTTCCTAGCTGCAGGTTAACCCATTCGGAATCATTTCTTTTGCTTTCTCTTCTTTGGCAAATCCTTTCTATCTTTTAAGGTCTTTTTCTTGTCTCTCTACCATCCTGCCTTCCTGAACTTCTTTTTTTTTCGTTTAAGTAACCTTTCAATCTCCTTCCCCAATTTCCTCATAAACATTGAGAGTTTATTCCTCACACGTTAGACAGCGGTTTATGAATGGCCAGGCATAATGGACTCAGAATGAGTTGGCACCCCCGAGGTACCTGTCTTGCTGGGGAGCCACAGGTGAAGGGCTGGCTGCTGGACACATGTTTGCATGGAGTCAGGCTGAGTGGCCTCAGGGTGTTTGCTCTGCACTTGTGTGTGTTTCTCCCTAGTTGGTTTCCTTGTCCAGCCACCTGTGACCTCCCTCCATCCAGCCCAGGGAATCCTTCTCATCACAGGGGTAGGATGTTTGTCTCATTTTCCATCACATCCTTTCCCCAAAGTTTGGTTGTGAGTTGTTCCCATTCCAAAGACCTTTCCTCTTTGAAGAGAAAAGAGAAAATCTTGTCTCTCCTTTTCTCTCACTTCACTTCTGCTCTATTATCTCCTCCGTCCAGAATGGCCCACTGACTCACATGGGTGTAGATCCAAAGATGGCAAGAAATGCCAGCAATTCTGAGATAATAATACGGATGGATCAGGAAAACTTGAAAACCTTTATCCCGCCACATTAAAAAAAATTGCACTTCCAGTGTATTCAGAGTCTCAGTGTAGAAACACAAATGATAGAGAAATTGAATTACACTCAAGTTTTTCTTTCCTCCTTTCCTGATTTATTCTAATCCTCCAAGTTAACATGATGAACTCTTTGTTGTGTAAAGTTTCAGACATTTTCTACCCATGCACACTTTTCTTCTTTTCACATTAGAGTGTGAACTAGGTCACTTTCAACATGCTGTGATTCTGTGATTCACTGTCTCCCACCGAGTCATCCACGGATAAAGTCATCTGTTTCACGGAGAACTATTTCCAATAGCTAATAGCCAATGTCTGTGGAGTGCTTACTCTGTGTCGGTTTCTTGTAACTACTTTACAGATCATTTGTACAGCGTACCCATGGACCAGGTACAATTATGACCCCCAAGTGACAGATAAGTGCAGATAAGTACAAATAAATACAGAGGCCAAGTGACTTGCCCCAGACACTGGAGCAAATCAAAATCCATGCCTCTGTAATCATTTTGCTCTATTGCCTCTGTCTGGGAGGCTTGAAGATTTGGCAACTAAAACCTTAAATATCATGTTCCATTTTTATATCTGTGACACAAGCGTGGGGCTGTGATACGGGGTAAGTAACCTGACTACTTTTGAAAACCCTTATGCACCTGGATGAAAGTAAGCCAGGGACTGCAAGCCATAGATTTAAGGTTTCCTACCAACTTTTAAAAATAGCTTCTTGAATGCAATTTATGTAGTGTCAAGTCTAGGATGTAGTCCAAATAGTAACAGAAAAATGGAGATATGTAGAAAAATACTTAAAGTTGACAAGTATTGGGAGTGTAGTATTTTTGGGGCCAGCGTGTAGACCACAGGAAAACTTGCTGTTTCCATCCCAAAGGGAAGAGCCCTACGTTGCAACTGCCAAGGTCCCTGGGACAGCAAGTGTGCTCACTGCTTAGTAAAGAAGCATCCTCAGTTTGATAGAATCATATGGGAGCCTTACATTTGGTTAGCAGTTCTACATTCTTGATGTAATAATATTTTCAGGGTGTGGGAGGGTATCAAGCTCTGAAAATACCCTTGGAGAGATCTGCTTATTAAGTTTGGCTTTTTCAGTCTCCCTACTACTTCTTTACTAAACACCAGGCAGTTTCCTTCACTTTTCAGAACCATATTGTTTTTCCCTTCTCTAATGAACTTTGAAATACTTTTGGATGAGCTATTGAGATTGGGAAAAAATAAACATCTCTTTAAAATAAGGAAGATAATAACAATGACAAGTAGAAAAAGCTCTAAAACAGAGAATAACCTCCATTCTAGCCACTGACTGGGAGTGGAAGGTTCGTGCTCGCTGTCCAGGACGTAGAAATAAAAGCTGAGGAGGCGCTGAGGCGTCTCCTGGATCTCTATGAGCCTCCATCATTTCTGCTGAGTAGGGTTGACAGATAAAATATAGGCTGTTTAGTTAAATATGAATGTTTGAAAAACCACGAGTACATTTTGAAGATAAGTATGCCCCAAATAGTTCATAGGATCTACTTATACTAAAAATAATGACTTATTATTCATGTGAAGTTCAAGTTTAACTGGGTATCCTGTATTTTTATGTACTAAATCTGACAGCCCTACTGATGATCCACAATGGAGGCAGTTGAGGAACGGTACATGCTGGCTCTCAGACAGTCAGAAATGGCTTCAGCAGATCCAGGTACAGTATGAAATTCTTTTTGGATGTAGCTCAGAAGCCATGGCCAGCCCTTGACTGCAAGTACTGCCTCGGGTTTCCCTGAGGTGGGGTAAACCTTCCTCTTAATGGCCTTTTGGTAAGTCTGGAAGACCATATCCAAGGGGAGCCCCAAAGTCAGTTTCATCCTCACAACCATGTTTCCAATTCCTGGAATTGGCTGCATGTGACTCACAAGAGCTGAGGAGGTTTGTGGAAGTTGGGAGTGTCATAGCTTGAACCCTTTGTAGGTAAAGTTTTGCTGTTGTGAGAGTTTTAACAGGAGCAATGTGAAAGACTCCAAGTCCCCAGGTAGATAGAAATAATCCTGTCCTACCTGTGTGTATGTGACAAGTCTCTAATAGTTCAGAGAGCAAGTATCTGGTCTTAGAAAGACTGATCCAAGCTTGGATGTTTCTGGTGACAAGGCAAGGTCCTGTGTTTCAAGTTCACCTTTTATGGTTGAGGAGACAATAAGGTGGTCAGAAGGGAAATCATGGAGGAGACCTTGGCTTCATCCATCGTGCAGGCTTGTATATGTGGTTCTATGTAGATTGTGTTTCAAAGGTGGAGCTTGTTTACAACTATGAACATTCTCCGATGTGCTTTTTGGACCTTCATTCCCAGAGCGAGAGCAGTGCCGAGGCTCTAGAAATGCCATGGATATTCTGAGCTGTCAGTGGCATTTCCCCGGTACTGTTCCCTTGGTGCCGCTCCTTGAAATGTCCAAAGGGATTATCATGTGTCTTGTGGCGGGTCCTAGCATTGTGAAAGGAAGCTGCTGCCCCTGGCTCAGAGGATTTCGGATGTGGTGGGAGGAGGAGTAGTACTACGACTATAAATTGTATCACAGCATATCGATTCCATCTTGAGAGTGGGGTTGGGGGGTTATGAAGGGGGGCTTTTATTGTACTTTTATACATTGTACCCTTGAAACTAATTCAGTTTTTTAAAATTAATTAATTAATTTGGGGCTGCATTGGGTCTTTGTTGCTGCTAGTGGGCGTTCTCTAGTTGCAGTGAGTGGGGGCTCCTCTTGGCTCTGGTGCACGGGCTTCTCATTGCAGTGGCTTCTCTTGTTGTGGAGCATGGTCTCTAGGCACGCAGGCTTCCGTAGTTGTGACACGTGTTCTCGGTTGATGTGGCACACGGGCTCTAGAGCGCAGGCTCAGTAGTTGTGGCGTGCGGGCTTATTTACTCCGTGGCACGTGGGATCTTCCCAGACCAGGGCTCGAACCCATGACCCCTGCATTCGCAGGCATATTCTTAACCACTGCTCCACCAGGGAAGTCCGATAATTCAGTTTTTTATAAAGAGAAGATTCCTAATATTATTCCAAAATTTTAAAAATATGTAGTTGTATAACACTATGAAAAATTAACTGATATATTCTTTTATTATTTCTCTTTGCTCCCTGGATTTTTTTCCCCATCCAGTCAGCTAGGCACTCTGAGTTCACTGCATTAGGAAGGTAAAGACTCAGCAGAAATGAGGGAGAAAAACAGAAAAGTCTCAGCTTTGGAATGTTCACAACGGAGGCCACAGTAGAACAGGTGAGAATTCTGTGAACCAAAAATAAATGTCGTCTCAAATGCAAAAAAGTATTCTCTGCACTGGGAGGCAGGAGAGGGAGGGAGGGAAGGACTGAAGGAGAGAGATCAGTGTGGCCAGGGACATGGAGACTGTGCTTGAGGACGATATGCCCAGGAAGAGAATCAGAATCTGGAGAAGATTCAGCCTGCACGTGATCATTGCCTCCAGCCAGCACCCTCATCTCAGATGTTGGGAAATTCAGAGAGAGAGTGGGAGTACGTCAGGAGGGCCACGCGCATAGTCTGTGTGGCAGGGGTTGTGGCCGTTCCCTATTTGTGAGGAGTCCCCAGCAATTTGCAGGCCTCTTCTGAAAAATGCTGGCGGACGTCTCTAGTGCTTATGAGAAAGCTTGTTCACAAACCTTGAAAGATACAGATGTAGATGACAGATAGATGCATAGATAGAAAAATGTCATTAAATAAAAGCTCCAGGAAAGGTATGGAAAATGGCCTTTATTGCATAGGACGCTTCTATTGTCATATGATGTTAGACTGAGTGCCGGTCCCTTCATCCTCCTTCAGACCACGGCATTCTGTCTGCTACTCTCCCGAGGGTCCTTTCTTCTCCCTGGAAGGGATAAAACAAATGAGGTAGAACAGGAAGAGACAAGAAGCACTCCAAGCTCTGCTGGTCAGGGTTACCCTCCAGCATTGCCTTAATGCTCAGAGCCACACACACCACAGTGAGCTTGGCTCCAGATCAACTACCACGCAACGAAGGTTCTGGAACATTTCCATATCTCGGGGGACCTCATTTCCACGTGACTCTCTTTCATATTCCCCTTTGTCACAGAAGGCTAGGTCCAGTGGTCCGGGTGAGATCTCGGCTCAGGCCCAAGGCTCTCAGACCTCAAAATTCTGTTCCTGCAAGGGCCCCTGTCCTCTCTTGAGACCACTCCTGGCTCTCTCTGCCGAGAAGGAGCTGCTGGCAGTACGTCCTCTAAGAGTTGAGGTCCATCGTGCAGACCCTGAGAAAACTCCTAGGAAAAGGCTCCACCTTCTTGTTTACGTCAACAGAGGTCAATGCCTTTGTTAGTGCTGGGTGTGTCCCATTTGATGCAACTGCAGAGCCATTAGGTAAACCAGCACATGTGTGCGGCCCCTTCCCTTAGACACCTTTGGGCCCTCGTGACATAGGCTCAGAAGACTGCCAGCCTCAAGCCTTACCTCTTCCAAGGGACGGCCACACCGTCTTCCAGGATCTTCTGTCCCATGAATCTCAGTTGCTGTTTGGAACTCAAAGGAGAGAAAAGACCCTGCCTGCGGGGTCTCTTTGGGCTGGGGCCTTCCCCCGTGGGCTGCTCTCCCTCATTCTCCTTTTCTTCTTGCTTCTCTACCTCCTTCTCCTCCTCCTCCTCCTCCTCCTCCTCGTTCTCCTCCTCCTCCTCCTCGTCCTCTTCCTCAGGGGTGCTCTCGGATTCCACATTGCCCATCCGCTGGGCCATGGTGAGATGAAAGGCACGGCTGCTGAAGCCCTGCAGGACGCCGCCCTTCACGTGCTGCTGGAGGATCTCCAAGGTGGGGAAGACCCGGCAGCAGGCCATGCACCTGAAGCCGGTCTCCATGGTCAGCATCCAGTCCGCTGTCTTGGCGCTGGGTCTCTCCTCGACGGCAGGTGGCCCTGATGGGCTGCCTGGCTCTGCCCTTTCCTCATACTCTTTCTCCTCCCCAGTGGGCTCACTGTCAGACAGGAGGTTTTCGGTGCACACATCAGAAGAGGGGTCAGTGGCTACTGCGCACACATCCTCAGGAAGGGTCACTTCTTCTATCCTCAGCTGCTTTTCAGGCAACTCCAAGGGTTTCTTTGTCTTCCAGGAGACAGCGACACCCTTGTTCACTTGTACCTGCATGTAGTATATTTTCATGCCCCTTTCCTCTTTGTCTGGGTGCAGATAGTTCTTACAGGGTGAAGAGGGTGAGGAGGAGACACAGTGTGATGGGGAAGCGGTCTCTCCTTCTTCCTGATCCTGGGCTAGGGGTGGTCTAGGCTGGGCAGTGTCTCGATGAAATCTCCGGATTCCTGAAAAAGGAAATTAAAATCATAATAACATGCATGGGCCATGCCGGAAGCTGAGGGAGCAGGTGTGGTAGACGAGAGAGGGACATTGGCACGACATAGCAATGTCGTGAGCTTGGTGTCCGTTGGCCGTAGGACGGAGTGGTGTATGTGGTGTCATCTGTGGGCTTTTCATGTGCGTGGGGGGGGGTATACTGGAGCGGTGTCTGTATACAGGGGTGTGGAGTATGGTGGTGAGGGCTGTAGTATGTGAGGGATGCGGCTGGATGCGTGTACGATGAGGAGTGTGAGTTTGGGAATATCGGTGGTGCATTCCTTGTGGAATGGGGCTGTGGTGCAGGAGAGTACTGTGGAGCACGTGCTTGGGGTTGATGTGCACTGAGAAGGGCTGTGCCTGGAGGGCGCGTGTATGTGTGAGCTGTGTGCACCTGAGCTGGATGGTCCTGCTCTCAGGCTGGAGGTGTATGATGCAGAACTCTGTCCTTCTCTGGAAGCAAAGGCAAAGACAAAGCCTACATTTTCCTCTGAAGATGCTTAATCTGGTCCCTCTTCCCTCCACCTCAAGCCCAGACCTTTCCGGCCCCTGCTCCTTGACTTCCCCACCATGGTAGTAGCAGTATTCACACACACACCCCCAGACTCAGCTGGCATCCACGCCCTCGGAACAGCTCAGCCATCCTGCCCAGGCTCCTCCACAGAGCCCTCATCACCTCTGATGACCCTGGATTTCCTCTCAGCCTCCCTGGGATCTGTGTGCCTCCTGCTTCACAGCCAAGCACCCCGTCACCTGAGGAGCCCCACGCCCTTACCAGCGTAGCTGAGCTTGCGCAGAGTAGAAGTACAGAAGAAGTATTTAGAGGCAGAGGAGACCTCCACTGCCCCTGGGCTGCAGCCTTGGGCCACCACAGTGGATCCAAGCCGAGGGGGATCCTCTTGTGACTTCGAGATTCCTGAGGGAGGAATGAAAGGCTCAGGGTGGGTTCATCAGTCCTCTGTCCACAAATATTTACTGAGTGTGTGACACGTGTCAGGTGCAGTGAATACACACAGTTGAGAGTGTGGTTCCCAGTGGATCCTCCAGGATTTAATTCCAATCAATACTTATTCTCTCACTGCCTAGTTGGTAATGTAGGCCTCGGTGGTGACTGTGAGTGTGTGGGAAGAGTGAGTGATGTGTATCAGTTAAGTCTGTGGTAAGTGTGGGGTTGGCATGGGGAGCACAGTGCAGACGTGTCTATCTGTGTCTGTGGCCTTTGTGTGCATGGTTTCTGTTCACAAGTCAGGAATTCTGGGACATGTAACGTTTCCTCATTACATAGTGTGGCTTGTATTTATGGTGCGTGTTCATTCATTCATTCACCAAGATTCAGTAAGCACCTACTCCTGTGTATCCGGCACTCTTCCATTGTTGTAGTCTTTGGTAACGCTGCACATTCTAGTAGGGGAAGACACACACTAAACAAAACTACAATAAATATATAATACATCAGCTGGTGGTAAGTATATAAGGGTTGCCAGACTTAGCGAACAAGAATACAAGGCACCCAGTTAAATTTCAGTTTCAGATAAACCCAGAATAATCTTTTAGTGTAAGTATTCCCATGCAGTATTTGGCCTGACTTAGTTTTAGTGTAAGTATAGCCCATACAATATGTGGGACATACGGATACTGAAAAATTACTTGTTGTTTATCTGGAATTCAAATTGAACTGGATAGCCCATATTTTCTCTGGCAATCCTGACATGGGTTACTGAGACTGTGGTTTACTGTGGTTTGTACAAAGCGGGTCTGGCATTACTCAAGAATGTGTTATAAGTTTGGTGTGTATGACACGTGACTGGTTCTTATAGAGGTATTTAGAGATGGCTGAAGTTAGTTGTGTTTGTGCAAGAGTTGAGGAGATACAGGTATATTGTGTGTGTGTGTGTGTGTCCTATATATATAGTGTGTGTGTCTATATACATATCTCATCTCCAGCGTTTGGTGTTGGAGGAGAGGATTGTGATACAGGTGGGTTGTATGAGAACGTAGTATAGGAGGGATGCGTGTATATACCTCCATGTGCTGTGTGTGGTTTACTAAGGAAGTTATATGTGGGGTGTGTGATATTTTTGTTGTATCAGAGTGTACATGGGTGTATGAGTTACTGTCTCATACAACACCCCTAACAAGAATTCTGTATACACTCTTACGTACACCGAGTGTCAGCCAGGTCCAGGCAGGGTGACAAGAACTTTACCACGCAGACTTTATATCTGGTAAGCACTCTACCCCCATTCATCTCGCTCTTCTCTGCACTACCAGACACACACACACACACACACACACACACACACACACTCACACACACACACACAGGAACATAGAGCAAAATATTCTGAATGGTCAGGGTCAGTCACTGCCTTCCCCAGCCTGTCCCAGCCACTGCCTGGAAATCTGCCTGTTGTCTAGAGCTCCATTCCCAGGGCCCATCCTACAGTCTCCAGGGCCCTGGGCCTGGTAGGAGCTACTGGGCTCTAATCTGGGGCAGAGGCCTCTAGCTGGAGCTCTGGGGTGACCACCCCTCTCCCAGGGCAAGCTACTCGCCTCCATTTAATGCACGCAGGCACCACATGGCCCGTGGCTCTCAGAGCTCCCCGCAGGACACTGAGGCCATTTCTCACCCCCGCTCATGCGGTCACAGTCTCTGGAAAACCCTTCCCTTCCCTTGATCTCCTTTGGGAGATTCTTCCTGTTGAAAGAATAAAATCTCCTTGCTTTCAGTATGACACCATCCCTAGACAAACAATCTTCTATCAAAGTACATTCCACTTGTCAAGATATTTTTCAACAGGGCCTTCAACTCATGGGGCTTCTCTTTCCACTTTGGTAAAAGAGGCCAAGCAACTCATGGGTCTCTCTCAGCATCCTTGCATCCTTCACATCCCCCACCTCATGACCCCAGGGAAAGATCCAAGAGCATAAGAGAGAAATCGGGGACTGAGAAAAGCTGCACCTCTAGGTCTGTGCAAGCAGGATGCAGCCTGCTATGAGTCCGACAAAGCTCCAGGCCCGGCTGCCCCAGGAGAGAGTCCTCAGACCAGCGGAGCTGACCTCCCATCTCCCAGGGGGCATCTGGCCGTTCTGTGCCATCTCACACCACAGGGACCCTCCGGATAGATACGGCAGCATCAGTGAGACAAGGTCTCTCGCTCCCTGCTTCACAGGTGACACGTTCTCAGTCCCACGCTTCCTAGAGAAACTTCAGTTTGGCAGAAACCCATGTGCCCCAGACAAGTTGCCCCGCACATACCTCCTCCGTTCTCGGCAGTTTCCTGGGACTCTTCATTTTCCAGATGTTTCCTCTTTTGTCGCCGTTCCATCGTACCAACTAGAAGTCTCCCTTAGAAGATGCCTCAAGAGATGTCCAACTCCTCCTCTTCCCTACAGGTTGGCCCTTCTTGGCTCTTGGGCAATCCGTTGAAATGATTCAGTACAAACAAAAATAGTCAAGTCTCCTAAATGGCTGAAAAACTTGTACCACTTTGTGAACCAGCAGTTGTGCCTAGTGCTCACCAGGGCTGTTATGTTTGCAAGGTTGCCAGGCTCACAGTGGAATTCTGTGACCTCAGTGATGACATCAGAGCATTCGGTGGACCTAGGTTGAGCACAGTGTCTGCAATAGCACAGGCCCCATTTTCAAGAACAATTCCTTTTTCCCAGCTGAAGCTTTCCCGTGAAAGGGAAAGGTTCCTACCATATCTATTATAAATTGTATCATACCATGTCTATTATAAAATTCACATTTTGATTGGAGATCTTTTAATGTCTTTTCTAGAGAGATTTAATATGAATGTTTTAAATGGTCTCCAGTTTCCCTGTGGATTTTGGACATTTTAAACTCTGCACTTCAATTTTCCCTCAATACGTGTAATTTTGTCACGGCTATTTCTGTACTTAAAGATGAGGAACTATATAATTGATTTCTTCATTTTTTCCCCATCTCTTTCCAAGGTACTGCATTTGATTGTGTCTTGCGACTGAGTGAAAAATGCTAGTCCTTGAGTCAGGACATTGGGCCCTTTAGCAAGTAACTCAACCTATCTGGGCTTCAGCTTCTGTATGTGCGATCAAGAGGCTTGGACTAGCTGACTTTTCAAATGCTGTGTTTCTTTGATTCACTCTCACTTACTGATCTGCTCCTTAAGAAGAGGGTCTGTTCTCATAAAGTAACAACAGTCTTTCGTACTCAGTTTGTTAGTTATATTGCCTTCTACGTATGCTTAGCTCTAAATAATTTATACGGCTCTTGTGACAAATTTTAGATCTTCTTTTTTTCTTATTTTCTTTTATAGTTTCTAATTTGTTATCGCCAGTGTAGAGGAGCCTGATTGACTTTTAAAATTTATTGATCTTGTATGTGTGTGCCTTGTTGAACCGTCTTATTAGTTCCTGCTAGTTTATCTGTGGGTTCTTTTGGGTCTCCTAGATAAATGAGCATATTAAATGTAAATAATGTGTTCTTTGGATAAAGTTTATTTTCTTGCATCTCTATATATAGAAGCAATATGTTGAATTGATTTAAATATTTAAATACTTACATACCTGTTATCACAATCTAACATTCTTTATCTTATTTTCTTTCAATCAATATTATGTTTTCAAGATTTATCCACGTGAATCCATAGAGATCTAGGTCTTTGATTTTTGACTGTTTGATATTATGTGATCACATGCATATAGCATCATTTATTTTCCATTCAAGCATTATTGGACAATTGGATTGTTTCCCTCCCTTCTCTAGAACAAACAACATTTCCTAGAATATCCCTGAAGATGTCTGACAGTCGAGAAGGGCCAGGCTGCCCGAAGGATTGCTACTTGCTTTTAGCCACCTTCCAACAGGCCGTCTCCAGCCAGCAATTTGAAGCACAGCTGAAATGAGAACTGCCCCAAATGTGAAGATCTTAGGAGCTTCCTAGAAGGTGGGAGGTTAATGATAGGCATCCTGCTGGGATAGCAGGGGAGTCTGAGCTGGCCTGAAGCTCATCTTCCTCCTCCACCTCTCAAGAGAAATGTGGAGGAAAGAAGACTTCAAAAACTGTGAGCAGGCAGAGGGAGGGATATTGGGGGCCGAAGCTGTAACTGAGGTCTTGGAGTGGGCTGTGAGCACGCAGAGCCTCTCGAGAGCCAGGCTCTGCCTTCTGAGCACTTCTCCCCTAAGGCTGCTCATAATTCACGTGATACCAGCCATATAGAGCCGACTTGGCCCACACTGTCACAGAAAGCCTTATCAGAATCTCTTCTTCTTCATACACTCTTGTGTCTGTTACTTGGTTATTGCCTTTGGTACTCCAGTGATGTGAACCACAGTCGCCAGGGGATGGAGGACACTAGTGACCCATCTTGCTCTGTGGCCTCAGTCCACAGCTGGAGGGTAAGGGAAGAGGCCAAATGAAGGTCAAGAAGGAAAGATGGAGTTTGAAGAGAAGACCTGAGTTAAGGATGTCTTCTCAAGTCTTGATGACTGAAATGTAGCTCCAGTACCTGA
This sequence comes from Mesoplodon mirus, assembly GCF_964341445.2. Lineage (NCBI taxonomy): Eukaryota > Metazoa > Chordata > Mammalia > Artiodactyla > Ziphiidae > Mesoplodon > Mesoplodon mirus. Next base: position 273,419 of record NW_028295454.1, read on the forward strand.
AGTCCTGCTTGTTCTCAAGGCTGACCGTGGGGCTGGGTGCACTCAGTGAAGGAACCGTATACACTTAGTATTTCCTTGCATGCTCACACTTGCCCTCCTCTGATACACCCTCTGCAAGACTGATCTTCCCCTGAAACAACTTTCCACCTGCTACTGTCATCTCAGGAACATTTGCTTCCCCTTCCTAGTGTCCCCCTAGAATGCCATTGCAGCCAATTCATAACTTGATAATCATGCTGCTTACCATATTCTCAGCAACTTCTGAGAAATTTTATTCACTTTATTCCATAGTCTTCACCCATCAATAATCTTCCTTAACTTCCTAGCTGCAGGTTAACCCATTCGGAATCATTTCTTTTGCTTTCTCTTCTTTGGCAAATCCTTTCTATCTTTTAAGGTCTTTTTCTTGTCTCTCTACCATCCTGCCTTCCTGAACTTCTTTTTTTTTCGTTTAAGTAACCTTTCAATCTCCTTCCCCAATTTCCTCATAAACATTGAGAGTTTATTCCTCACACGTTAGACAGCGGTTTATGAATGGCCAGGCATAATGGACTCAGAATGAGTTGGCACCCCCGAGGTACCTGTCTTGCTGGGGAGCCACAGGTGAAGGGCTGGCTGCTGGACACATGTTTGCATGGAGTCAGGCTGAGTGGCCTCAGGGTGTTTGCTCTGCACTTGTGTGTGTTTCTCCCTAGTTGGTTTCCTTGTCCAGCCACCTGTGACCTCCCTCCATCCAGCCCAGGGAATCCTTCTCATCACAGGGGTAGGATGTTTGTCTCATTTTCCATCACATCCTTTCCCCAAAGTTTGGTTGTGAGTTGTTCCCATTCCAAAGACCTTTCCTCTTTGAAGAGAAAAGAGAAAATCTTGTCTCTCCTTTTCTCTCACTTCACTTCTGCTCTATTATCTCCTCCGTCCAGAATGGCCCACTGACTCAGATGGGTGTTGATCCAAAGATGGCAAGAAATGCCAGCAATTCTGAGATAATAATACGGATGGATCAGGAAAACTTGAAAACCTTTATCCCGCCACATTAAAAAAAATTGCACTTCCAGTGTATTCAGAGTCTCAGTGTAGAAACACAAATGATAGAGAAATTGAATTACACTCAAGTTTTTCTTTCCTCCTTTCCTGATTTATTCTAATCCTCCAAGTTAACATGATGAACTCTTTGTTGTGTAAAGTTTCAGACATTTTCTACCCATGCACACTTTTCTTCTTTTCACATTAGAGTGTGAACTAGGTCACTTTCAGCATGCTGTGATTCTGTGATTCACTGTCTCCCACCGAGTCATCCACGGATAAAGTCATCTGTTTCACGGAGAACTATTTCCAATAGCTAATAGCCAATGTCTGTGGAGTGCTTACTTTGTGTCGGTTTCTTGTAACTACTTTACAGATCATTTGTACAGCGTACCCATGGACCAGGTACAATTATGACCCCCAAGTGACAGATAAGTGCAGATAAGTACAAATAAATACAGAGGCCAAGTGACTTGCCAAACACACTGGAGCAAATCAAAATCCATGCCTCTGTAATCATTTTGCTCTATTGCCTCTGTCTGGGAGGCTTGATGATTTGGCAACTAAAACCTTAAATATCATGTTCCATTTTTATATCTGTGACACAAGCGTGGGGCTGTGATACGGGGTAACTAACCTGACTACTTTTGAAAACCCTTATGCACCTGGATGAAAGTAAGCCAGGGACTGCAAACCATAGATTTAAGGTTTCCTACCAACTTTTAAAAATAGCTTCTTGAATGCAATTTATGTAGTGTCAAGTCTAGGATGTAGTCCAAATAGTAACAGAAAAATGGAGATATGTAGAAAAATACTTAAAGTTGACAAGTATTGGGAGTGTAGTATTTTTGGGGCCAGCGTGTAGACCACAGGAAAACTTGCTGTTTCCATCCCAAAGGGAAGAGCCCTACGTTGCAACTGCCAAGGTGCCTGGGACAGCAAATGTGCTCACTGCTTAGTAAAGAAGCATCCTCAGTTTGATAGAATCATATGGGAGCCTTACATTTGGTTAGCAGTTCTACATTCTTGATGTAATAATATTTTCAGGGTGTGGGAGGGTATCAAGCTCTGAAAATACCCTTGGAGAGATCTGCTTATTAAGTTTGGCTTTTTCAGTCTCCCTACTACTTCTTTACTAAACACCAGGCGGTTTCCTTCACTTTTCAGAACCATATTGTTTTTCCCTTCTCTAATGGACTTTGAAATACTTTTGGATGAGCTATTAAGTTTGGGAAAAAATAAACATCTCTTTAAAATAAGGAAGATAATAACAATGACAAGTAGAAAAAGCTCTAAAACAGAGAATATCCTCCATTCTAGCCACTGACTGGGAGTGGAAGGTTCGTGCTCGCTGTCCAGGATGTAGAAATAAAAGCTGAGGAGGCGCTGAGGCATCTCCTGGATCTCTATGAGCCTCCATCATTTCTGCTGAGTAGGGTTGACAGATAAAATATAGACTGTTTAGTTAAATATGAATGTTTGAAAAACAACGAGTACATTTTGAAGATAAGTATGCCCCAAATAGTTCATAGGATCTACTTATACTAAAAATAATGACCTATTATTCATGTGAAGTTCAAGTTTAACTGGGTATCCTGTATTTTTATGTACTAAATCTGACAGCCCTACTGATGATCCACAATGGAGGCAGTTGAGGAGGGGTACATGCTGGCTCTCGGACAGTTAGAAATGGCTTCAGCAGATCCAGGTACAGTATGAAATTCTTTTTGGATGTAGCTCAGAAGCCATGGCCAGCCCTTGACTGCAATTACTGCCTCGAGTTTCCCTGAGGTGGGGGAAACCTTCCTCTTAATGGCCTTTTGGTAAGTCTGGAAGACCATATCCAAGGGGAGCCCCAAAGTCAGTTTCATCCTCACAACCATGTTTCCAATTCCTGGAATTGGCTGCATGTGACTCACAAGAGCTGAGGAGGTTTGTGGAAGTTGGGAGTGTCATAGCTTGAACCCTTTGTAGGTAAAGTTTTGCTGTTGTGAGAGTTTTAACAGGAGCAATGTGAAAGACTCCAGGTCCCCAGGTAGATAGAAATAATCCTGTTCTACCTGTGTGTATGTGACAAGTCTCTAATAGTTCAGAGAGCAAGTATCTGGTCTTAGAAAGACTGATCCAAGCTTGGATGTTTCTGGTGACAAGGCAAGGTCCTGAGTTTCAAGTTCACCTTTTATGGTTGAGGAGACAATAAGGTGGTCAGAAGGGAAATCATGGAGGAGACCTTGGCTTCATCCATCGTGCAGGCTTGTATATGTGGTTCTATGTAGATTGTGTTTCAAAGGTGGAGCTTGTTTACAACTATGAACATTCTCCGATGTGCTTTTTGGACCTTCATTCCCAGAGCGAGAGCAGTGCCGAGGCTCTAGAAATGCCATGGATATTCTGAGCTGTCAGTGGCATTTCCCCGGTACTGTTCCCTTGGTGCCGCTCCTTGAAATGTCCAAAGGGATTATCATGTGTCTTGTGGCGGGTCCTAGCATTGTGAAAGGAAGCTGCTGCCCCTGGCTCAGAGGATTTCGGATGTGGTGGGAGGAGGAGTAGTACTACGACTATAAATTGTATCACAGCATATCGATTCCATCTTGAGAGTGGGGTTGGGGGGTTATGAAGGGGGGCTTTTATTGTACTTTTATACATTGTACCCTTGAAACTAATTCAGTTTTTTAAAATTAATTAATTTATTTGGGGCTGCATTGGGTCTTTGTTGCTGCTAGCGGGCGTTCTCTAGTTGCAGTGAGCGGGGGCTCCTCTTGGCTGTGGTGCACGGGCTTCTCATTGCAGTGGCTTCTCTTGTTGCGGAGCATGGTCTCTAGGCACGCAGGCTTCCGTAGTTGTGGCACGTGGGCTCGGTTGATGTGGCACACGGGCTCTAGAGCGCAGGCTCTCTAGTTGTGGCGTGCGGGCTTAGTTACTCCGTGGCACGTGGGATCTTCCCAGAACAGGGCTCGAACCCATGACCCCTGCATTCGCAGGCATATTCTTAACCACTGCTCCACCAGGGAAGCCCGATAATTCAGTTTTTTATAAAGAGAAGATTCCTAATATTATTCCAAAATTTTAAAAATATGTAGTTGGATAACACTATGAAAAATTAACTGATATATTCTTTTATTATTTCTCTTTGCTCCCTGGATCTTTTTCCCCATCCAGTCAGCTAGGCACTGTGAGTTCACTGCATTAGGAAGGTAAAGACTCAGCAGAAATGAGGGAGAAAAACAGAAAAGTCTCAGCTTTGGAATGTTCACAACGGAGGCCACAGTAGAACAGGTGAGAATTCTGTGAACCAAAAATAAATGTCGTCTCAAATGCAAAAAAGTATTCTCTGCACTGGGAGGCAGGAGAGGGAGGGAGGGAAGGACTGAAGGAGAGAGATCAGTGTGGCCAGGGACATGGAGACTGTGCTTAAGGACGATATGCCCAGGAAGAGAATCAGAATCTGGAGAAGATTCAGCCTGCACGTGATCATTGCCTCCAGCCAGCACCCTCATCTCAGACGTTGGGAAATTCAGAGAGAGAGTGGGAGTACGTCAGGAGGGCCACGCGCATAGTCTGTGTGGCAGGGGTTGTGGCCGTTCCCTATTTGTGAGGAGTCCCCAGCAATTTGCAGGCCTCTTCTGGAAAATGCTGGCGGACGTCTCTAGTGCTTATGTGAAAGCTTGTTCACAAACCTTGAAAGATACAGATGTAGATGACAGATAGATGCATAGATAGAAAAATGTCATTAAATAAAAGCTCCAGGAAAGGTTTGGAAAATGCCCTTTATTGCATAGGACGCTTCTATTGTCATATGATGTTAGACTGAGTGCCGGTCCCTTCATCCTCCTTCAGACCACGGCATTCTGTCTGCTACTCTCCCGAGGGTCCTTTCTTCTCCCTGGAAGGGATAAAACAAATGAGGTAGGACAGGAAGAGACAAGAAGCACTCCAAGCTCTGCTGGTCAGGGTTACCCTCCAGCATTGCCTTAATGCTCAGAGCCACACACACCACAGTAAGCTTGGCTCCAGATCAACTACCACGCAACGAAGGTTCTGGAACATTTCCATATCTCGGGGGACCTCATTTCCACGTGACTCTCTTTCATATTCCCCTTTGTCACAGAAGGCTAGGTCCAGTGGTCCGGGTGAGATCTCGGCTCAGGCCCAAGGCTCTCAGACCTCAAATTTCTGGTCCTGCAAGGGCCCCTGTCCTCTCTTGAGACCACTCCTGGCTCTCTCTGCCGAGAAGGAGCTGCTGGCAGTACGTCCTCTAAGAGTTGAGGTCCACCGTGCAGACCCTGAGAAAACTCCTAGGAAAAGGCTCCACCTTCTTGTTTACATCAACAGAGGTCAATGCCTTTGTTAGTGCTGGGTGTGTCCCATTTGATGCAACTGCAGAGCCATTAGGTAAACCAGCACATGTGTGCGGCCCCTTCCCTTAGACTACTCTGGGCCCTCGTGACATAGGCTCAGAAGACTGCCAGCCTCAAGCCTTACCTCTTCCAAGGGACGGCCACACCGTCTTCCAGGATCTTCTGTCCCATGAATCTCAGTTGCTGTTTGGAACTCAAAGGAGAGAAAAGACCCTGCCTGCGGGGTCTCTTTGGGCTGGGGCCTTCCCCCGTGGGCTGCTCTCCCTCATTCTCCTTTTCTTCTTGCTTCTCTACCTCCTCCTCCTCCTCCTCCTCATCGTTCTCCTCCTCCTCCTCCTCGTCATCTTCCTCAGGGGTGCTCTCGGATTCCACATTGCCCATCCGCTGGGCCATGGTGAGATGAAAGGCACGGCTGCTGAAGCCCTGCAGGACGCCGCCCTTCACGTGCTGCTGGAGGATCTCCATGGTGGGGAAGACCCGGCAGCAGGCCATGCACCTGAAGCCGGTCTCCATGGTCAGCATCCAGTCCGCTGTCTTGGCGCTGGGTCTGTCCTCGATGGCAGGTGGCCCTGATGGGCTGCCTGGCTCTGCCCTTTCCTCATACTCTTTCTCCTCCCCAGTGGGCTCACTGTCAGACTGGAGGCTTTCGGTGGACACAACAGAAGATGGGTCAGTGGCTACTGTGCACACATCCTCAGGAAGGGTCACTTCTTCTATCGTCAGCTGCTTTTCAGCCAACTCCAAGGGTTTCTTTGTCTTCCAGGAGACAGCGACACCCTTGTTCACTTGTACCTGCATGTTGTATATTTTCACGCCCCTTTCCTCTTTGTCTGGGTGCAGATAGTTCTTACAGGGTGAAGAGGGTGAGGAGGAGACACAGTGTGATGGGGAAGCGGTCTCTCCTTCTTCCTGATCCTGGGCTAGGGGTGGTCTAGGCTGGGCAGTGTCTCGATGAAATCTCCGGATTCCTGAAAAAGGAAATTAAAATCATAATAACATGCATGGGCCATGCCGGCAGCTGAGGGAGCAGGTGTGGTAGACGAGAGAGGGACATTGGCATGACATAGCAATGTCGTGAGCTTGGTGTCCGTTGGCCGTAGGACGGAGTTGTGTATGTGGTGTCATCTGTGGGCTTTTCATGTGCGTGGGGGGGTATACTGGAGCGGTGTCTGTATACAGGGGTGTGGAGTATGGTGGTGAGGGCTGTAGTATGTGAGGGATGCGGCTGGATGCGTGTACGATGAGGAGTGTGAGTTTGGGAATATCGGTGGTGCATTCCTTGTGGAATGGGGCTGTGGTGCAGGAGAGTACTGTGGAGCACGTGCTTGGGGTTGATGTGCACTGAGAAGGGCTGTGCCTGGAGGGCGCGTGTATGTGTGAGCTGTGTGCACCTGAGCTGGATGGTCCTGCTCTCAGGCTGGAGGTGTATGATGCAGAACTCTGTCCTTCTCTGGAAGCAAAGGCAAAGACAAAGCCTACATTTTCCTCTGAAGATGCTTAATCTGGTCCCTCTTCCCTCTACCTCAAGCCCAGACCTTTCCGGCCCCTGCTCCTTGACTTCCCCACCATGGTAGTAGCAGTATTCACACACACACCCCCAGACTCAGCTGGCATCCACGCCCTCGGAACAGCTCAGCCATCCTGCCCAGGCTCCTCCACAGAGCCCTCATCACCTCTGATGACCCTGGATTTCCTCTCAGCCTCCCTGGGATCTGTGTGCCTCCTGCTTCACAGCCAAGCACCCCGTCACCTGAGGAGCCCCACGCCCTTACCAGCGTAGCTGAGCTTGCGCAGAGTAGAAGTACAGAAGAAGTATTTAGAGGCAGAGGAGACCTCCACTGCCCCTGGGCTGCAGCCTTGGGCCACCACAGTGGATCCAAGCCGAGGGGGATCCTCTTGTGACTTCGAGATTCCTGAGGGAGGAATGAAAGGCTCAGGGTGGGTTCATCAGTCCTCTGTCCACAAATATTTACTGAGTGTGTGACACGTGTCAGGTGCAGTGAATACACACAGTTGAGAGTGTGGTTCCCAGTGGATCCTCCAGGATTTAATTCCAATCAATACTTATTCTCTCACTGCCTAGTTGGTAATGTAGGCCTCGGTGGTGACTGTGAGTGTGTGGGAAGAGTGAGTGATGTGTATCAGTTAAGTCTGTGGTAAGTGTGGGGTTGGCATGGGGAGCACAGTGCAGACGTGTCTATCTGTGTCTGTGGCCTTTGTGTGCATGGTTTCTGTTCACAAGTCAGGAATTCTGGGACATGTAACGTTTCCTCATTACATGGTGTGGCTTGTATTTATGGTGTGTGTTCATTCATTCATTCACCAAGATTCAGTAAGCAGCTACTCCTGTGTATCCGGCACTCTTCCATTGTTGTAGTCTTTGGTAACGCTGCACATTCTAGTAGGGGAAGACACACACTAAACAAAACTACAATAAGTATATAATACATCAGCTGGTGGTAAGTATATAAGGGTTGCCAGACTTAGCGAACAAGAATACAAGGCACCCAGTTAAATTTCAGTTTCAGATAAACCCAGAATAATCTTTTAGTGTAAGTATTCCCATGCAGTATTTGGCCTGACTTAGTTTTAGTGTAAGTATAGCCCATACAATATGTGGGACATACGGATACTGAAAAATTACTTGTTGTTTATCTGGAATTCAAATTGAACTGGATAGCCCATATTTTCTCTGGCAATCCTGACATGGGTTACTGAGACTGTGGTTTACTGTGGTTTGTACAAAGCGGGTCTGGCATTACGCAAGAATGTGTTATAAGTGTGGTGTGTATGACACGTGACTGGTTCTTATAGAGGTATTTAGAGATGGCTGAAGTTAGTTGTGTTTGTGCAAGAGTTGAGGAGATACATGTATATAGTGTGTGTGTGTGTGTGTGTGTGTGTCCTATATATATAGTGTGTGTGTCTATATACATATCTCATCTCCAGCGTTTGGTGTTGGAGGAGAGGATTGTGATACAGGTGGGTTGTATGAGAATGTAGTACAGGAGGGATGCGTGTATATACCTCCATGTGCTGTGTGTGGTTTACTAAGGAAGTTATATGTGGGGTGTGTGATATTTTTGCTGTATCAGAGTGTACATGGGTGTATGAGTTACTGTCTCATAAAACACCCCTAACAAGAATTCTGTATACACTCTTACGTACACCGAGTGTCAGCCAGGTCCAGGCAGGGTGACAAGAACTTTACCACGCAGACTTTATATCTGGTAAGCACTCTACCCCCATTCATCTCGCTCTTCTCTGCACTACCAGACACACACACACACACACACACACACACTCACACACACACACACACAGGAACATAGAGCAAAATATTCTGAATGGTCAGGGGCAGTCACTGTCTTCCCCAGCCTGTCCCAGCCACTGCCTGGAAATCTGCCTGCTGTCTAGAGCTCCATTCCCAGGGCCCATCCTACAGTCTCCAGGGCCCTGGGCCTGGTAGGAGCTACTGGGCTCTAATCTGGGGCAGAGGCCTCTAGCTGGAGCTCTGGGGTGACCACCCCTCTCCCAGGGCAAGCTACTCGCCTACATTTAATGCACGCAGGCACCACGTGGCCCGTGGCTCTCAGAGCTCCCCGCAGGACCCTGAGGCCATTTCTCACCCCCGCTCACGCGGTCTCAGTCTCTGGAAAACCCTTGCCTTCCCTTGATCTCCTTTGGGAAATTCTTCCTGTTGAAAGAATAAAACCTCCTTGCTTTCAATATGACACCATCCCTAGACAAACAATCTTCTTTCAAAGTACATTCCATTGTCAAGATATTTTTCAACAGGGCCTTCAACTCATGGGGCTTCTCTTTCCACTTTGGTAAAAGAGGCCAAGCAACTCATGGGTCTCTCTCAGCATCCTTGCATCCTTCACATCCCCCACCTCATGAACCCAGGGAAAGATCCAAGACCATAAGAGAGAAATCGGGGACTGAGAAAACCTGCACCTCTAGGTCTGTGCAAGCAGGATGCAGCCTGCTATGAGTCCGACGAAGCTCCAAGCCCGGCTGCCCCAGGAGAGAGTCCTCAGACCAGCGGAGCTGACCTCCCATCTCCCAGGGGGCATCTGGCCGTTCTGTGCCGTCTCACACCACAGGGACCCTCCGGATAGATACGGCAGCATCAGTGAGACAAGGTCTCTCGCTCCCTGCTTCACAGGTGACACGTTCTCAGTCCCCCGCTTCCTAGCGAAGCTTCAGTTTGGCAGAAACCCATGTGCCCCAGATAAGTTGCCCCCCACATACCTCCTCCGTTCTCGGCAGTTTCCTGGGACTCTTCATTTTCCAGATGTTTCCTCTTTTGTCGCCATTCCATCGTACCAACTAGAAGTCTCCCTTAGAAGATGCCTCAAGAGATGTCCAACTCCTCCTCTTCCCAACAGGTTGGCCCTTCTTGGCTCTTGGGCAATCCGTTCAAATGATTCAATACAAACAAAAATAGTCAAGTCTCCTAAATGGCTGAAAAACTTGTACCACTTTGTGAACCAGCAGTAGTGCCTAGTGCTCACCAGGGCTGTTAAGTTTGCAAGGTTGCCAGGCTCACAGTGGAATTCTGTGACCTCAGTGATGACATCAGAGCATTCGGTGGACCTAGGTTGAGCACAGTGTCTGCAATAGCACAGGCCCCATTTTCAAGAACAATTCCTTTTTCCCAGCCGAAGCTTTCCCGTGAAAGGGAAATGTTCATACCATATCTATTATAAATTGTATCATACCATGTCTATTATAAAATTCACATTTTGATTGGAGATCTTTTAATGTGTTTTCTAGAGAGATTTAATATGAATATTTTAAATGGTCTCCAGTTTCCCTGTGGATTATTGACATTTTAAACTCTGCACTTCAATTTTCCCTCAATACGTGTAATTTTGTCACGGCTATTTCTGTACTTAAAGATGAGGAACTATATAATTGATTTCTTCATTTTTTCCCCATCTCTTTCCAAGGTACTGCATTTGATTGTGTCTTGCGACTGAGTGAAAAATGCTAGTCCTTGAGTCAGGACATTGGGCCCTTTAGCAAGTAACTCAACCTATCTGGGCTTCAGCTTCTGTATGTGCGATCAAGAGGCTTGGACTAGCTGACTTTTCAAATGCTGTGTTTCTTTGATTCACTCTCACTTACTGATCTGCTCCTTAAGAAGAGGGTCTGTTCTCATAAAGTAACAACAGTCTTTCGTACTCAGTTTGTTAGTTATATTGCCTTCTACGTATGCTTAGCTCTAAATAATTTATACGGCTCTTGTGACAAATTTTAGATCTTCTTTTTTTCTTATTTTCTTTTATAGTTTCTAATTTGTTATCGCCAGTGTAGAGGAGCCTGATTGACTTTTAAAATTTATTGATCTTGTATGTGTGTGCCTTGTTGAACCGTCTTATTAGTTCCTGCTAGTTTATCTGTGGGTTCTTTTGGGTCTCCTAGATAAATGAGCATATTAAATGTAAATAATGTGTTCTTTGGATAAAGTTTATTTTCTTGCATCTCTATATATAGAAGCAATATGTTGAATTGATTTAAATATTTAAATACTTACATACCTGTTATCACAATCTAACATTCTTTATCTTATTTTCTTTCAATCAATATTATGTTTTCAAGATTTATCCACGTGAATCCATAGAGATCTAGGTCTTTGATTTTTGACTGTTTGATATTATGTGATCACATGCATATAGCATCATTTATTTTCCATTCAAGCATTATTGGACAATTGGATTGTTTCCCTCCCTTCTCTAGAACAAACAACATTTCCTAGAATATCCCTGAAGATGTCTGACAGTCGAGAAGGGCCAGGCTGCCCGAAGGATTGCTACTTGCTTTTAGCCACCTTCCAACAGGCCGTCTCCAGCCAGCAATTTGAAGCACAGCTGAAATGAGAACTGCCCCAAATGTGAAGATCTTAGGAGCTTCCTAGAAGGTGGGAGGTTAATGATAGGCATCCTGCTGGGATCCCAGGGGAGTCTGAGCTGGCCTGAAGCTCATCTTCCTCCTCCACCTCTCAAGAGAAATGTGGAGGAAAGAAGACTTCAAAAACTGTGAGCAGGCAGAGGGAGAGATATTGGGGGCCGAAGCTGTAACTGAGGTCTTGGAGTGGGCTGTGAGCACACAGAGCCTCTCGAGAGCCAGGCTCTGCCTTCTGAGAACTTCTCCCCTAAGGCTGCTCATAATTCACGTGATACCAGCCATATAGAGCCGACTTGGCCCACACTGTCACAGAAAGCCTTATGAGAATCTCTTCTTCTTCATACACTCTTGTGTCTGTTACTTGGTTATTGCCTTTGGTACTCCACTGATGTGAACCACAGTCGCCAGGGGATGGAGGACACTAGTGACCCATCTTGCTCTGTGGCCTCAGTCCACAGCTGGAGGGTAAGGGAAGAGGCCAAATGAAGGTCAAGAAGGAAAGATGGAGTTTGAAGAGAAGACCTGAGTTAAGGGTGTCTTCTCAAGTCTTGATGACTGAAATGTAGCTCCAGTACCTGAAGTCCTGCTTGTTCTCAAGGCTGACCGCGGGGCTGGGTGCACTCAGTGAAGGAACCGTATACACTTAGTATTTCCTTGCTTGCTCACACTTGCCCTCCTCTGATACACCCTCTGCAAGACTGATCTTCCCCTGAAACATCTTTCCACCTGCTACTGTCATCTCAGGAACATTTGCTTCACCTTCCTAGTGTCCCCCTAGAATGCCATTGCAGCCAATTCATAATTTGATAATCATGCTGCTTACCATATTCTCAGCAACTTCTGAGAAATTTTATTCACTTTATTCCATAGTCTTCACCCATCAATAATCTTCCTTAACTTCCTAGCTGCAGGTTAACCCATTCGGAATCATTTCTTTTGCTTTCTCTTCTTTGGCAAATCCTTTCTACCTTTTAAGGTCTTTTTCTTGTCTCTCTACCATCTTGCCTTCCTGAACTTCTTTTTTTTCCGTTTAAGTAACCTTTCAATCTCCTTCCCCAATGTCCTCATACATATTGAGAGTTTATTCCTCACACGTTAGACAGCGGTTTATGAATGGCCAGGCATAATGGACTCAGAATGAGTTGGCACCCCCGAGGTACCTGTCTTGCTGGGGAGCCACAGGTGAAGGGCTGTCTGCTGGACACATGTTTGCATGGAGTCAGGCTGAGTGGCCTCAGGGTGTTTGCTCTGCACTTGTGTGTGTTTCTCCCTAGTTGGTTTCCTTGTCCAGCCACCTGTGATCTCCCTCCTTCCATCCCAGGGAATCCTTCTCATCACAGGGGTAGGATGTTTGTCTCATTTTCCATCATATCCTTTCCCCAAAGTTTGGTTGTGAGTTGTTCCCATTCCAAAGACCTTTCCTCTTTGATGAGAAAAGAGAAAATCTTGTCTCTCCCTTTCTCTCACTTCACTTCTGCTCTATTATCTCCTCCGTCCAGAATGGCCCACTGACTCAGATGGGTGTAGATCCAAAGATGGCAAAAAATGCCAGCAATTCTGAGATAATAATACGGATGGATCAGGAAAACTTGAAAACCTTTATCCCGCCACATTAAAAAAAAATGCACTTCCAGTGTATTCAGAGTCTCAGTGTAGAAACACAAATGATAGAGAAATTGAATTACACTCAAGTTTTTCTTTCCTCCTTTCCTGATTTATTCTAATCCTCCAAGTTAACATGATGAACTCTTTGTTGTGTAAAGTTTCAGACATTTTCTACCCATGCACACTTTTCTTCTTTTCACATAAGAGTGTGAACTAGGTCACTTTCAACATGCTGTGATTCTGTGATTCACTGTCTCCCACCGAGTCATCCACGGATAAAGTCATCTGTTTCACGGAGAACTATTTCCAATAGCTAATAGCCAATGTCTGTGGAGTGCTTACTCTGTGTCGGTTTCTTGTAACTACTTTACAGATCATTTGTACAACGTACCTATGGACCAGGTACAATTATGACCCCCAAGTGACAGATAAGTGCAGATAAGTACAAATAAATATAGAGGCCAAGTGACTTGCCCAAGACACTGGAGCAAATCAAAATCCATGCCTCTGTAATCATTTTGCTCTATTGCCTCTGTCTGGGAGGCTTGATGATTTGGCAACTAAAACCTTAAATATCATGTTCCATTTTTATATCTGTGACACAAGCGTGGGGCTGTGATACGGGGTAACCAACCTGACTACTTTTGAAAACCCTTATGCACCTGGATGAAAGTAAGCCAGGGACTGCAAGCCATAGATTTAAGGTTTCCTACCAACTTTTAAAAATAGCTTCTTGAATGCAATTTATGTAGTGTCAAGTCTAGGATGTAGTCCAAATAGTAACAGAAAAATGGAGATATGTAGGAAAATACTTAAAGTTGACAAGTATTGGGAGTGTAGTATTTTTGGGGCCAGCGTGTAGACCACAGGAAAACTTGCTGTTTCCATCCCAAAGGGAAGAGCCCTACGTTGCAACTGCCAAGGTCCCTGGGACAGCAAGTGTGCTCACTGCTTAGTAAAGAAGCATCCTCTGTTTGATAGAATCATATGGGAGCCTTACATTTGGTTAGCAGTTCTACATTCTTGATGTAATAATATTTTCAGGGTGTGGGAGGGTATCAAGCTCTGAAAATACCCTTGGAGAGATCTGCTTATTAAGTTTGGCTTTTTCAGTCTCCCTACTACTTCTTTACTAAACACCAGGCGGTTTCCTTCACTTTTCAGAACCATATTGTTTTTTCCTTCTCTAATGAACATTGAAATACTTTTGGATGAGCTATTAAGTTTGGGAAAAATAAACATCTCTTTAAAATAAGGAAGATAATAACAATGACAAGTAGAAAAAGCTCTAAAACAGAGAATATCCTCCATTCTAGCCACTGACTGGGAGTGGAGGGTTCGTGCTCGCTGTCCACGACGTAGAAATAAAAGTTGAGGAGGCACTGAGGCGTCTCCTGGATCTCTATGAGCCTCCATCATTTCTGCTGAGTAGGGTTGACAGATAAAATATAGACTGTTTAGTTAAATATGAATGTTTGAAAAACAACGAGTACATTTTGAAGATAAGTATGCCCCAAATAGTTCATAGGATCTACTTATACTAAAAATAATGACTTATTATTCATGTGAAGTTCAAGTTTAACTGGGTATCCTGTATTTTTATGTACTAAATCTGACAGCCCTACTGATGATCCACAATGGAGGCAGTTGAGGAACGGTACATGCTGGCTCTCGGACAGTCAGAAATGGCTTCAGCAGATCCAGGTACAGTATGAAATTCTTTTTGGATGTAGCTCAGAAGCCATGGCCAGTCCTTGACTGAAAGTACTGCCTCGGGTTTCCCTGAGGTGGGGTAAACCTTCCTCTTAATGGCCTTTTGGTAAGTCTGGAAGACCATATCCAAGGGGAGCCCCAAAGTCAGTTTCATCCTCACAACCATGTTTCCAATTCCTGGAATTGGCTGCATGTGACTCACAAGAGCTGAGGAGGTTTGTGGAAGTTGGGAGTGTCATAGCTTGAACCCTTTGTAGGTAAAGTTTTGCTGTTGTGAGAGTTTTAACAGGAGCAATGTGAAAAACTCCATGTCCCCAGGTAGATAGAAATAATCCTGTTCTACCTGTGTGTATGTGACAAGTCTCTAATGGTTCAGAGAGCAAGTATCTGGTCTTAGAAAGACTGATCCAAGCTTGGATGTTTCTGGTGACAAGGCAAGGTCCTGAGTTTCAAGTTCACCTTTTATGGTTGAGGAGACAATAAGGTGGTCAGAAGGGAAATCATGGAGGAGACCTTGGCTTCATCCATCGTGCAGGCTTGTATATGTGGTTCTATGTAGATTGTGTTTCAAAGGTGGAGCTTGTTTACAACTATGAACATTCTCCGATGTGCTTTTTGGACCTTCATTCCCAGAGCGAGAGCAGTGCCGAGGCTCTAGAAATGCCATGGATATTCTGAGCTGTCAGTGGCATTTCCCCGGTACTGTTCCCTTGGTGCCGCCCCTTGAAATGTCCAAAGGGATTATCATGTGTCTTGTGGCGGGTCCTAGCATTGTGAAAGGAAGCTGCTGCACCTGGCTCAGAGGATTTCAGATGTGGTGGGAGGAGGAGTAGTACTACGACTATAAATTGTATCACAGCATATCGATTCCATTTTTAGAGTGGGGTTGGGGGGTTATGAAGGGGGGCTTTTATTGTACTTTTATACATTGTACCCTTGAAACTAATTCAATTTTTAAAAATTAATTAATTTATTTGGGGCTGCATTGGGTCTTTGTTGCTGCTATTGGGCGTTCTCTAGTTGCAGTGAGCGGGGGCTCCTCTTGGCTGTGGTGCACGGGCTTCTCATTGCAGTGGCTTCTCTTGTTGCGGAGCATGGTCTCTAGGCACGCAGGCTTCCGTAGTTGTGGCACGTGGGCTCGGTTGATGTGGCACACGGGCTCTAGAGCGCAGGCTCAGTAGTTGTGGCGCGTGGGCTTAGTTACTCCGTGGCACGTGGGATCTTCCCAGAACAGGGCTCGAACCCATGACCCCTGCATTCGCAGGCATATTCTTAACCACTGCTCCACCAGGGAAGCCCGATAATTCAGTTTTTTATAAAGAGAAGATTCCTAATATTATTCCAAAATTTAAAAATATGTAGTTGGATAACACTATGAAAAATTAACTGATATATTCTTTTATTATTTCTCTTTGCTCCCTGGATTTTTTTCCCCATCCAGTCAGCTAGGCACTGTGAGTTCACTGCATTAGGAAGGTAAAGACTCAGCAGAAATGAGGGAGAAAAACAGAAAAGTCTCAGCTTTGGAATGTTCACAACGGAGGCCACAGTAGAACAGGTGAGAATTCTGTGAACCAAAAATAAATGTCGTCTCAAATGCAAAAAAGTATTCTCTGCACTGGGAGGCAGGAGAGGGAGGGAGGGAAGGACTGAAGGAGAGAGATCAGTGTGGCCAGGGACATGGAGACTGTGCTTGAGGACGATATGCCCAGGAAGAGAATCAGAATCTGGAGAAGATTCAGCCTGCACGTGATCATTGCCTCCAGCCAGCACCCTCATCTCAGACGTTGGGAAATTCAGAGAGAGAGTGGGAGTACGTCAGGAGGGCCACGCACATAGTCTGTGTGGCAGGGGTTGTGGCCGTTCCCTATTTGTGAGGAGTCCCCAGCAATTTGCAGGCCTCTTCTGGAAAATGCTGGCGGACGTCTCTAGTGCTTATGTGAAAGCTTGTTCACAAACCTTGAAAGATACAGATGTAGATGACAGATAGATGCATAGATAGAAAAATGTCCTTAAATAAAAGCTCCAGGAAAGGTTTGGAAAATGCCCTTTATTGCATAGGACGCTTCTATTGTCATATGATGTTAGACTGAGTGCCGGTCCCTTCATCCTCCTTCAGACCACGGCATTCTGTCTGCTACTCTCCCGAGGGTCCTTTCTTCTCCCTGGAAGGGATAAAACAAATGAGGTAGGACAGGAAGAGACAAGAAGCACTCCAAGCTCTGCTGGTCAGGGTTACCCTCCAGCATTGCCTTAATGCTCAGAGCCACACACACCACAGTGAGCTTGGCTCCAGATCAACTACCACGCAACGAAGGTTCTGGAACATTTCCATATCCCGGGGGACCTCATTTCCACGTGACTCTCTTTCATATTCCCCTTTGTCACAGAAGGCTAGGTCCAGTGGTCCGGGTGAGATCTCGGCTCAGGCCCAAGGCTCTCAGACCTCAAAGTTCTGGTCCTGCAAGGGCCCCTGTCCTCTCTTGAGACCACTCCTGGCTCTCTCTGCCGAGAAGGAGCTGCTGGCAGTACGTCCTCTAAGAGTTGAGGTCCATCGTGCAGACCCTGAGAAAACTCCTAGGAAAAGGCTCCACCTTCTTGTTTACGTCAACAGAGGTCAATGCCTTTGTTAGTGCTGGGTGTGTCCCATTTGATGCAACTGCAGAGCCATTAGGTCAACCAGCACATGTGTGCGGCCCCTTCCCTTAGACTCCTCTGGGCCCTCGTGACATAGGCTCAGAAGACTGCCAGCCTCAAGCCTTACCTCTTCCAAGGGACGGCCACACCGTCTTCCAGGATCTTCTGTCCCATGAATCTCAGTTGCTGTTTGGAACTCAAAGGAGAGAAAAGACCCTGCCTGCGGGGTCTCTTTGGGCTGGGGCCTTCCCCCGTGGGCTGCTCTCCCTCATTCTCCTTTTCTTCTTGCTTCTCTACCTCCTTCTCCTCCTCCTCCTCCTCCTCGTTCTCCTCCTCCTCCTCCTCGTCCTCTTCCTCAGGGGAGCTCTCGCATTCCACATTGCCCATCCACTGGGCCATGGTGAGATGAAAGGCACGGCAGCTGAAACCCTGCAGGACGCCGCCCTTCACGTGCTGCTGGAGGATCTCCAAGGTGGGGAAGACCCGGCAGCAGGCCATGCACCTGAAGCCGGTCTCCATGGTCAGCATCCAGGCCGCTGTCTTGGCGCTGGGTCTCTCCTCGACAGCAGGTGGCCCTGATGGGCTGCCTGGCTCTGCCCTTTCCTCATACTCTTTCTCCTCCCCAGTGGGCTCACTGTCAGACAGGAGGCTTTCGGTGCACACATCAGAAGAGGGGTCAGTGGCTACTGCGCACACATCCTCAGGAAGGGTCACTTCTTCTATCCTCAGCTGCTTTTCAGGCAACTCCAAGGGTTTCTTTGTCTTCCAGGAGACAGCGACACCCTTGTTCACTTGTACCTGCATGTAGTATATTTTCATGCCACTTTCCTCTTTGTCTGGGTGCAGATAGTTCTTACAGGGTGAAGAGGGTGAGGAGGAGACACAGTGTGATGGGGAAGCGGTCTCTCCTTCTTCCTGATCCTGGGCTAGGGGTGGTCTAGGCTGGGCAGTGTCTCGATGAAATCTCCGGATTCCTGAAAAAGGAAATTAAAATCATAATAACATGCATGGGCCATGCCGGAAGCTGAGGGAGCAGGTGTGGTAGAAGAGAGAGGGACATTGGCACGACATAGCAATGTCGTGAGCTTGGTGTCCGTTGGCCGTAGGACGGAGTTGTGTATGTGGTGTCATTTGTGGGCTTTTCATGTGCGTGGGGGGGTATACTGGAGCGGTGTCTGTATACAGGGGTGTGGAGTATGGTGGTGAGGGCTGTAGTATGTGAGGGATGCGGCTGGATGCGTGTACGATGAGGAGTGTGAGTTTGGGAATATCGGTGGTGCATTCCTTGTGGAATGGGGCTGTGGTGCAGGAGAGTACTGTGGAGCACGTGCTTGGGGTTGATGTGCACTGAGAAGGGCTGTGCCTGGAGGGCGCGTGTATGTGTGAGCTGTGTGCACCTGAGCTGGATGGTCCTGCTCTCAGGCTGGAGGTGTATGATGCAGAACTCTGTCCTTCTCTGGAAGCAAAGGCAAAGACAAAGCCTACATTTTCCTCTGAAGATGCTTAATCTGGTCCCTCTTCCCTCCACCTCAAGCCCAGACCTTTCCGGCCCCTGCTCCTTGACTTCCCCACCATGGTAGTAGCAGTATTCACACACACACCCCCAGACTCAGCTGGCATCCACGCCCTCGGAACAGCTCAGCCATCCTGCCCAGGCTCCTCCACAGAGCCCTCATCACCTCTGATGACCCTGGATTTCCTCTCAGCCTCCCTGGGATCTGTGTGCCTCCTGCTTCACAGCCAAGCACCCCGTCACCTGAGGAGCCCCACGCCCTTACCAGCATAGCTGAGCTTGCGCAGAGTAGAAGTACAGAAGAAGTATTTAGAGGCAGAGGAGACCTCCACTGCCCCTGGGCTGCAGCCTTGGGCCACCACAGTGGATCCAAGCCGAGGGGGATCCTCTTGTGACTTCGAGATTCCTGAGGGAGGAATGAAAGGCTCAGGGTGGGTTCATCAGTCCTCTGTCCACAAATATTTACTGAGTGTGTGACACGTGTCAGGTGCAGTGAATACACACAGTTGAGAGTGTGGTTCCCAGTGGATCCTCCAGGATTTAATTCCAATCAATACTTATTCTCTCACTGTCTAGTTGGTAATGTAGGCCTCGGTGGTGACTGTGAGTGTGTGGGAAGAGTGAGTGATGTGTATCAGTTAAGTCTGTGGTAAGTGTGGGGTTGGCATGGGGAGCACAGTGCAGACGTGTCTATCTGTGTCTGTGGCCTTTGTGTGCATGGTTTCTGTTCACAAGTCAGGAATTCTGGGACATGTAACGTTTCCTCATTACATGGTGTGGCTTGTATTTATGGTGTGTGTTCATTCATTCATTCACCAAGATTCAGTAAGCAGCTACTCCTGTGTATCCGGCACTCTTCCATTGTTGTAGTCTTTGGTAACGCTGCACATTCTAGTAGGGGAAGACACACACTAAACAAAACTACAATAAATATACAATACATCAGCAGGTGGTAAGTATATAAGGGTTGCCAGACTTAGCGAACAAGAATACAAGGCACCCAGTTAAATTTCAGTTTCAGATAAACCCAGAATAAGCTTTTAGTGTAAGTATTCCCATGCAGTATTTGGCCTGACTTAGTTTTAGTGTAAGTATAGCCCATACAATATGTGGGACATACGGATACTGAAAAATTACTTGTTGTTTATATGGAATTCAAATTGAACTGGATAGCCCATATTTTCTCTGGCAATCCTGACATGGGTTACTGAGACTGTGGTTTACTGTGGTTTGTACAAAGCGGGTCTGGCATTACGCAAGAATGTGTTATAAGTGTGGTGTGTATGACACGTGACTGGTTCTTATAGAGGTATTTAGAGATGGCTGAAGTTAGTTGTGTTTGTGCAAGAGTTGAGGAGATACATGTATATAGTGTGTGTGTGTGTGTGTGTCCTATATATATAGTGTGTGTGTCTATATACATATCTCATCTCCAGCGTTTGGTGTTGGAGGAGAGGATTGTGATACAGGTGGGTTGTAAGGGAACGTAGTAAAGGAGGGATGCGTGTATATACCTCCATGTGCTCTGTGTGGTTTACTAAGGAAGTTATATGTGGGGTGTGTGATATTTTTGCTGTATCAGAGTGTACATGGGTGTATGAGTTACTGTCTCATAAAACACCCCTAACAAGAATTCTGTATACACTCTTACGTACACCGAGTGTCAGCCAGGTCCAGGCAGGGTGACAAGAACTTTACCACGCAGACTTTATATCTGGTAAGCACTCTACCCCCATTCATCTCGCTCTTCTCTGCACTACCACACACACACACACACACACACACACACACACACACTCACACACACACACACACAGGAACATAGGGGAAAATATTCTGAATGGTCAGGGGCAGTCATTGCCTTCCCCAGCCTGTCCCAGCCACTGCCTGGAAATCTGCCTGCTGTCTAGAGCTCCATTCCCAGGGCCCATCCTACAGTCTCCAGGGCCCTGGGCCTGGTAGGAGCTACTGGGCTCTAATCTGGGGCAGAGGCCTCTAGCTGGAGCTCTGGGGTGACCACCCCTCTCCCAGGGCAAGCTACTCGCCTACATTTAATGCACGCAGGCACCACGTGGCCCGTGGCTCTCAGAGCTCCCCGCAGGACCCTGAGGCCATTTCTCACCCCCGCTCACGCGGTCTCAGTCTCTGGAAAACCCTTCCCTTCCCTTGATCTCCTTTGGGAAATTCTTCCTGTTGAAAGAATAAAACCTCCTTGCTTTCAATATGACACCATCCCTAGACAAACAATCTTCTTTCAAAGTACATTCCACTTGTCAAGATATTTTTCAACAGGGCCTTCAACTCATTGGGCTTCTCTTTCCACTTTGGTAAAAGAGGCCAAGCAACTCATGGGTCTCTCTCAGCATCCTTGCATCCTTTACATCCCCCACCTCATGACCCCAGGGAAAGATCCAAGAGCATAAGAGAGAAATCGGGGACTGAGAAAAGCTGCACCTCTAGGTCTGTGCAAGCAGGATGCAGCCTGCTGTGAGTCCGACAAAGCTCCAGGCCCGGCTGCCCCAGGAGAGAGTCCTCAGACCAGCGGAGCTGACCTCCCATCTCCCAGGGGGCATCTGGCCGTTCTGTGCCGTCTCACACCACAGGGACCCTCCGGATAGATACGGCAGCATCAGTGAGACAAGGTCTCTCGCTCCCTGCTTCACAGGTGACACGTTCTCAGTCCCCCGCTTCCTAGAGAAGCTTCAGTTTGGCAGAAACCCATGTGCCCCAGACAAGTTGCCCCCCACATACCTCCTCCGTTCTCGGCAGTTTCCTGGGACTCTTCATTTTCCAGATGTTTCCTCTTTTGTCGCCGTTCCATCGTACCAACTAGAAGTCTCCCTTAGAAGATGCCTCAAGAGATGTCCAACTCCTCCTCTTCCCTACAGGTTGGCCCTTCTTGGCTCTTGGGCAATCCGTTGAAATGATTCAATACAAACAAAAATAGTCAAGTCTCCTAAATGGCTGAAAAACTTGTACCACTTGGTGAACCAGCAGTAGTGCCTAGTGCTCACCAGGGCTGTTATGTTTGCAAGGTTGCCAGGCTCACAGTGGAATTCTGTGACCTCAGTGATGACATCAGAGCATTCGGTGGACCTAGGTTGAGCACAGTGTCTGCAATAGCACAGGCCCCATTTTCAAGAACAATTCCTTTTTCCCAGCCGAAGCTTTCCCGTGAAAGTGAAAGGTTCCTACCATATCTATTATAAATTGTATCATACCATGTCTATTATAAAATTCACATTTTGATTGGAGATCTTTTAATGTCTTTTCTAGAGAGATTTAATATGAATGTTTTAAATGGTCTCCAGTTTCCCTGTGGATTATTGACATTTTAAACTCTGCACTTCAATTTTCCCTCAATACGTGTAATTTTGTCACGGCTATTTCTGTACTTAAAGATGAGGAACTATATAATTGATTTCTTCATTTTTTCCCCATCTCTTTCCAAGGTACTGCATTTGATTGTGTCTTGCGACTGAGTGAAAAATGCTAGTCCTTGAGTCAGGACATTGGGCCCTTTAGCAAGTAACTCAACCTATCTGGGCTTCAGCTTCTGTATGTGCAATCAAGAGGCTTGGACTAGCTGACTTTTCAAATGCTGTGTTTCTTTGATTCACTCTCACTTACTGATCTGCTCCTTAAGAAGAGGGTCTGTTCTCATAAAGTAACAACAGTCTTTCGTACTCAGTTTGTTAGTTATATTGCCTTCTACGTATGCTTAGCTCTAAATAATTTATACGGCTCTTGTGACAATTTTTAGATCTTCTTTTTTTTCTTATTTTCTTTTATAGTTTCTAATTTGTTATCGCCAGTGTAGAGGAGCCTAATTGACTTTTAAAATTTATTGATCTTGTATGTGTGTGCCTTGTTGAACCGTCTTATTAGTTCCTGCTAGTTTATCTGTGGGTTCTTTTGGGTCTCCTAGATAAATGAGCATATTAAATGTAAATAATGTGTTCTTTGGATAAAGTTTATTTTCTTGCATCTCTATATATAGAAGCAATATGTTGAATTGATTTAAATATTTAAATACTTACATACCTGTTATCACAATCTAACATTCTTTATCTTATTTTCTTTCAATCAATATTATGTTTTCAAGATTTATCCACGTGAATCCATAGAGATCTAGGTCTTTGATTTTTGACTGTTTGATATTATGTGATCACATGCATATAGCATCATTTATTTTCCATTCAAGCATTATTGGACAATTGGATTGTTTCCCTCCCTTCTCTAGAACAAACAACATTTCCTAGAATATCCCTGAAGATGTCTGACAGTCGAGAAGGGCCAGGCTGCCCGAAGGATTGCTACTTGCTTTTAGCCACCTTCCAACAGGCCGTCTCCAGCCAGCAATTTGAAGCACAGCTGAAATGAGAACTGCCCCAAATGTGAAGATCTTAGGAGCTTCCTAGAAGGTGGGAGGTTAATGATAGGCATCCTGCTGGGATCCCAGGGGAGTCTGAGCTGGCCTGAAGCTCATCTTCCTCCTCCACCTCTCAAGAGAAATGTGGAGGAAAGAAGACTTCAAAAACTGTGAGCAGGCAGAGGGAGGGATATTGGGGGCCGAAGCTGTAACTGAGGTCTTGGAGTGGGCTGTGAGCACGCAGAGCCTCTCGAGAGCCAGGCTCTGCCTTCTGAGAACTTCTCCCCTAAGGCTGCTCATAATTCACGTGATACCAGCCATATAGAGCCGACTTGGCCCACACTGTCACAGAAAGCCTTATCAGAATCTCTTCTTCTTCATACACTCTTGTGTCTGTTACTTGGTTATTGCCTTTGGTACTCCAGTGATGTGAACCACAGTCGCCAGGGGATGGAGGACACTAGTGACCCATCTTGCTCTGTGGCCTCAGTCCACAGCTGGAGGGTAAGGGAAGAGGCCAAATGAAGGTCAAGAAGGAAAGATGGAGTTTGAAGAGAAGACCTGAGTTAAGGATGTCTTCTCAAGTCTTGATGACTGAAATGTAGCTCCAGTACCTGAAGTCCTGCTTGTTCTCAAGGCTGACCGTGGGGCTGGGTGCACTCAGTGAAGGAACCGTATACACTTAGTATTTCCTTGCTTGCTCACACTTGCCCTCCTCTGATACACCCTCTGCAAGACTGATCTTCCCCTGAAACAACTTTCCACCTGCTACTGTCATCTCAGGAACATTTGCTTCACCTTCCTAGTGTCCCCCTAGAATGCCATTGCAGCCAATTCATAATTTGATAATCATGCTGCTTACCATATTCTCAGCAACTTCTGAGAAATTTTATTCACTTTATTCCATAGTCTTCACCCATCAATAATCTTCCTTAACTTCCTAGCTGCAGGTTAACCCATTCGGAATCATTTCTTTTGCTTTCTCTTCTTTGGCAAATCCTTTCTATCTTTTAAGGTCTTTTTCTTGTCTCTCTACCATCCTGCCTTCCTGAACTTCTTTTTTTTCGTTTAAGTAACTTTTCAATCTCCTTCCCCAATTTCCTCATAAACATTGAGAGTTTATTCCTCACACGTTAGACAGCGGTTTATGAATGGCCAGGCATAATGGACTCAGAATGAGTTGGCACCCCCGAGGTACCTGTCTTGCTGGGGAGCCACAGGTGAAGGGCTGGCTGCTGGACACATGTTTGCATGGAGTCAGGCTGAGTGGCCTCAGGGTGTTTGCTCTGCACTTGTGTGTGTTTCTCCCTAGTTGGTTTCCTTGTCCAGCCACCTGTGACCTCCCTCCATCCAGCCCAGGGAATCCTTCTCATCACAGGGGTAGGATGTTTGTCTCATTTTCCATCACATCCTTTCCCCAAAGTTTGGTTGTGAGTTGTTCCCATTCCAAAGACCTTTCCTCTTTGAAGAGAAAAGAGAAAATCTTGTCTCTCCTTTTCTCTCACTTCACTTCTGCTCTATTATCTCCTCCGTCCAGAATGGCCCACTGACTCAGATGGGTGTAGATCCAAAGATGGCAAGAAATGCCAGCAATTCTGAGATAATAATACGGATGGATCAGGAAAACTTGAAAACCTTTATCCCGCCACATTAAAAAAAATTGCACTTCCAGTGTATTCAGAGTCTCAGTGTAGAAACACAAATGATAGAGAAATTGAATTACACTCAAGTTTTTCTTTCCTCCTTTCCTGATTTATTCTAATCCTCCTAGTTAACATGATGAACTCTTTGTTGTGTAAAGTTTCAGACATTTTCTACCCATGCACACTTTTCTTCTTTTCACATTAGAGTGTGAACTAGGTCACTTTCAACATGCTGTGATTCTGTGATTCACTGTCTCCCACCGAGTCATCCATGGATAATGTCATCTGTTTCACGGAGAAATATTTCCAATAGCTAATAGCCAATGTCTGTGGAGTGCTTACTCTGTGTCGGTTTCTTGTAACTACTTTACAGATCATTTGTACAGCGTACCCATGGACCAGGTACAATTATGACCCCCAAGTGACAGATAAGTGCAGATAAGTACAAATAAATAGAGGCCAAGTGACTTGCCCAAGACGCTGGAGCAAATCAAAATCCATGCCTCTATAATCATTTTGCTCTATTGCCTCTGTCTGGGAGGCTTGATGATTTGGCAACTAAAACCTTAAATATCATGTTCCATTTTTATATCTGTGACACAAGCGTGGGGCTGTGATACGGGGTAACTAACCTGACTACTTTTGAAAACCCTTACACACCTGGATGAAAGTAACCCAGGGACTGCAAGCCATAGAGTTAAGGTTTCCTACCAACTTTTAAAAATAGCTTCTTGAATGCAATTTATGTAGTGTCAAGTCTAGGATGTAGTCCAAATAGTAACAGAAAAATGGAGATATGTAGGAAAATACTTAAAGTTGACAAGTATTGGGAGTGTAGTATTTTGGGGGCCAGCGTGTAGACCACAGGAAAACTTGCTGTTTCCATCCCAAAGGGAAGAGCCCTACGTTGCAACTGCCAAGGTCCCTGGGGCAGCAAGTGTGCTCACTGCTTAGTAAAGAAGCATCCTCAGTTTGATAGAATCATATGGGAGCCTTACATTTGGTTAGCAGTTCTACATTCTTGATGTAATGATATTTTCAGTGTGTGGGAGGGTATCAAGCTCTGAAAATACCCTTGGAGAGATCTGCTTATTAAGTTTGGCTTTTTCAATCTCCCTACTACTTCTTTACTAAACACCAGGCGGTTTCCTTCACTTTTCAGAACCATGTTGTTTTTCCCTTGTCTAATGAACTTTGAAATACTTTTGGATGAGCTATTAAGTTTGGGAAAAAATAAACATCTCTTTAAAATAAGGAAGATAATAACAATGACAAGTAGAAAAAGCTCTAAAACAGAGAATATCCTCCATTCTAGCCAATGACGGAGTGGAACGTTCGTGCTCGCTGTCCAGGACGTAGAAATAAAAGCTGAGGAGGCGCTGAGGCGTCTCCTGGATCTCTATGAGCCTCCATAATTTCTGCTGAGTAGGGTTGACAGATAAATTATAGGCTGTTTAGTTAAATATGAATGTTTGAAAAACAACGAGTACATTTTGAAGATAAGTATGCCCCAAATAGTTCATAGATTATACTTATACTAAAAATAATGACTTATTATTCATGTGAAGTTCAAGTTTAACTGGGTATCCTGTATATTTATGTACTAAATCTGACAGCCCTACTGATGATCCACAATGGAGGCAGTTGAGGAGGGGTACATGCTGGCTCTCAGACAGTCAGAAATGGCTTCAGCAGATCCAGGTACAGTATGAAATTCTTTTTGGATGTAGCTCAGAAGCCATGGCCAGCCCTTGACTGCAAGTACTGCCTCGGGTTTCCCTGAGGTGGGGTAAACCTTCCTCTTAATGGCCTTTTGGTAAGTCTGGAAGACCATATCCAAGGGGAGCCCCAAAGTCAGTTTCATCCTCACAACCATGTTTCCAATTCCTGGAATTGGCTGCATGTGACTCACAAGAGCTGAGGAGGTTTGTGGAAGTTGGGAGTGTCATAGCTTGAACCCTTTGTAGGTAAAGTTTTGCTGTTGTGAGAGTTTTAACAGGAGCAATGTGAAAGACTCCAGGTCCCCAGGTAGATAGAAATAATCCTGTTCTACCTGTGTGTATGTGACAAGTCTCTAATAGTTCAGAGAGCAAGTATCTGGTCTTAGAAAGACTGATCCAAGCTTGGATGTTTCTGGTGACAAGGCAAGGTCCTGAGTTTCAAGTTCACCTTTTATGGTTGAGGAGACAATAAGGTGGTCAGAAGGGAAATCATGGAGGAGACCTTGGCTTCATCCATCGTGCAGGCTTGTATATGTGGTTCTATGCAGATTGTGTTTCAAAGGTGGAGCTTGTTTACAACTATGAACATTCTCCGATGTGCTTTTTGGACCTTCATTCCCAGAGCGAGAGCAGTGCCGAGGCTCTAGAAATGCCATGGATATTCTGAGCTGTCAGTGGCATTTCCCCGGTACTGTTCCCTTGGTGCCGCTCCTTGAAATATCCAAAGGGATTATCATGTGTCTGTGGCGGGTCCTAGCATTGTGAAAGGAAGCTGCTGCACCTGGCTCAGAGGATTTCGGATGCGGTGGGAGGAGGAGTAGTACTACGACTATAAATTGTATCACAGCATATCGATTCCATCTTGAGAGTGGGGTTGGGGGGTTATGAAGGGGGGCTTTTATTGTACTTTTATACATTGTACCCTTGAAACTAATTCAATTTTTAAAAATTAATTAATTTATTTGGGGCTGCATTGGGTCTTTGTCGCTGCTAGTGGGCGTTCTCTAGTTGCAGTGAGCGGGGGCTACTCTTGGCTGTGGTGCACGGGCTTCTCATTGCAGTGGCTTCTCTTGTTGTGGAGCATGGTCTCTAGGCACGCAGGCTTACATAGTTGTGGCACGTGGGCTCGGTTGATGTGGCACACGGGCTCTAGAGCGCAGGCTCAGTAGTTTTGGCGCGCGGGTTTAGTTACTCCGTGGCACGTTGGATCTTCCCAGACCAGGGCTCGAACCCATGACCCCTGCATTCGCAGGCATATTCTTAACCACTGCTCCACCAGGGAAGCCCGATAATTCAGTTTTTTATAAAGAGAAGATTCCTAATATTATTCCAAAATTTTAAAAATATGTAGTTGGATAACACTATGAAAAATTAACTGATATATTCTTTTATTATTTCTCTTTGCTCCCTGGATCTTTTTCCCCATCCAGTCAGCTAGGCACTGTGAGTTCACTGCATTAGGAAGGTAAAGACTCAGCAGAAATGAGGGAGAAAAACAGAAAAGTCTCAGCTTTGGAATGTTCACAACGGAGGCCAGACCTCTGCCGCTGCAGGCTCGCCCCGCACTCCATGCCCCTCCCTCCCTCCCGGCCTGAGTGAGCCAGAGTCCCCGAAGAGGCTGCTCCTTTAACCCTGTCCTATCTGAGCCAAGAACAGACGCCCTCCGGCGACCTACACACAGAGGCGGGGCCAAATCCAAAGCTGAGCCCCAGGAGCTGTGAGAACAAAGAAGAGAAAGGGAAACCTCTCCCAGCAGCCTCCGAAGCAGCGGATTAAAGCTCCACAATCAACCTGATGTACCCTGCATCTGTGGAATACATGAATAGACAACACATCATCCCAAATTGAGGAGCCCGGGGTCAGTGCTGTGCCTCTGAGGTGGGAGAGCCAACTTCAGGACACTGGTCCACAAGAGACCTCCCAGCTCCATATAATATCAAATGGCGAAAATCTTCCAGAGATCTCCATCTCAACACCAGCACCCAGCTTCACTCAACGACCAGCAGGCTACAGTGCTGGACACCCTAAGCCAAACAACTAGCAAGACAGGAACACAACGCCACCCATTAGCAGAGAGGTGGCCTAAAATCATAAAAAGTCCACAGACACCCCAAAACACACCACCAGACGTGGACCTGCCCACCAGAAAGACAAGATCCAGCCTTATCCACCAGAACACAGGCACTAGTCCCCTCCACCAGGAAGCCTACACAACCCACTAAACCAACCTTAGCCACTGGGGACAGACACCAAAAACAACAGGAACTACGAACCTGCAGCCTGCAAAAAGGAGACCCCAAACACAGTAACATAAGCAAAATGAGAAGACAGAAAAACACACAGCAGGAGAAGGAGCAAGATAAAAACCCACCAGACCTAACAAATGAAGAGGTAATAGGCAGTCTACCTGAAAAAGAATTCAGAATAATGATGGTAAAGATGATCCAAGATTCTATTTCCCAGATCCAAAATCTTGGAAATAGAATAGACAAAATGCAAGAAACAGTTAACAAGGACCTAGAAGAACTAAAGATGAATCAAGCATCGATTAAAAACACAATACATGAAATAAAAAATACTCTAGATGGGATCAATAGCAGAATAACTGAGGCAGAAGAACGGATAAGTGAGGTGGAAGATAAAATAGTGGAAATAACTGCTGCAGAGCAAAATAAAGAAAAAAGAATGAAAAGAACAGAGGACAGTCTCAGAGACCTCTGGGACAACATTAAACGCACCAACATTCGAATTATAGGGGTTCCAGAAGAAGAAGAGAAAAAGAAAGGGACTGAGAAAATATTTGAAGAGATTATAGTTGAAAACTTCCCTAATATGGGAAAGGAAATAGTTAATCAAGTCCAGGAGGCACAGAGAGTCCCATACAGAATAAATCCAAGGAGAAATACGCCAAGACACATATTAATCAAACTGTCAAAAATTAAACACAAAGAAATCATATTAAAAGCAGCAAGGCAAAAACAACAAATAACACACAAGGGAATCCCCATCAGGATAACAGCTGATCTCTCAGCAGAAACTCTACAAGCCAGAAGGGAGTGGCAGGACATACTTAAAGTGATGAAGGAGAAAAACCTGCAACCAAGATTACTCTACCCAGCAAGGATCTCATTCAGATTTGATGGAGAAATTAAAACGTTTACAGACAAGCAAAAGCTGAGAGAGTTCAGCACCACCAAACCAGCTTTACAACAAATGCTAAAGGAACTTCTCTAGGCAAGAAACACAACAGAAGGAAAAGACCTACAATAATGAACCCAAAACAATTAAGAAAATGGGAATAGGAACATACATATCGATAATTACCTTAAATGTAAATGGACTAAATGCTCCCACCAAAAGACACAGAGTGGCTGAATGGATACAAAAACAAGACCCATCTATATGCTGTCTACAAGAGACCCACTTCAGATTTAGAGACACATACGGATTATTGACATTTTAAACTCTGCACTTCAATTTTCCCTCAATACGTGTAATTTTGTCACGGCTATTTCTGTACTTAAAGATGAGGAACTATATAATTGATTTCTTCATTTTTTCCCCATCTCTTTCCAAGGTACTGCATTTGATTGTGTCTTGCGACTGAGTGAAAAATGCTAGTCCTTGAGTCAGGACATTGGGCCCTTTAGCAAGTAACTCAACCTATCTGGGCTTCAGCTTCTGTATGTGCGATCAAGAGGCTTGGACTAGCTGACTTTTCAAATGCTGTGTTTCTTTGATTCACTCTCACTTACTGATCTGCTCCTTAAGAAGAGGGTCTGTTCTCATAAAGTAACAACAGTCTTTCGTACTCAGTTTGTTAGTTATATTGCCTTCTACGTATGCTTAGCTCTAAATAATTTATACGGCTCTTGTGACAATTTTTAGATCTTCTTTTTTTCTTATTTTCTTTTATAGTTTCTAATTTGTTATCGCCAGTGTAGAGGAGCCTGATTGACTTTTAAAATTTATTGATCTTGTATGTGTGTGCCTTGTTGAACCGTCTTATTAGTTCCTGCTAGTTTATCTGTGGGTTCTTTTGGGTCTCCTAGATAAATGAGCATATTAAATGTAAATAATGTGTTCTTTGGATAAAGTTTATTTTCTTGCATCTCTATATATAGAAGCAATATGTTGAATTGATTTAAATATTTAAATACTTACATACCTGTTATCACAATCTAACATTCTTTATCTTATTTTCTTTCAATCAATATTATGTTTTCAAGATTTATCCACGTGAATCCATAGAGATCTAGGTCTTTGATTTTTGACTGTTTGATATTATGTGATCACATGCATATAGCATCATTTATTTTCCATTCAAGCATTATTGGACAATTGGATTGTTTCCCTCCCTTCTCTAGAACAAACAACATTTCCTAGAATATCCCTGAAGATGTCTGACAGTCGAGAAGGGCCAGGCTGCCCGAAGGATTGCTACTTGCTTTTAGCCACCTTCCAACAGGCCGTCTCAAGCCAGCAATTTGAAGCACAGCTGAAATGAGAACTGCCCCAAATATGAAGATCTTAGGAGCTTCCTAGAAGGTGGGAGGTTAATGATAGGCATCCTGCTGGGATCCCAGGGGAGTCTGAGCTGGCCTGAAGCTCATCTTCCTCCTCCACCTCTCAAGAGAAATGTGGAGGAAAGAAGACTTCAAAAACTGTGAGCAGGCAGAGGGAGGGATATTGGGGGCCGAAGCTGTAACTGAGGTCTTGGAGTGGGCTGTGAGCACGCAGAGCCTCTCGAGAGCCAGGCTCTGCCTTCTGAGAACTTCTCCCCTAAGGCTGCTCATAATTCACGTGATACCAGCCATATAGAGCCGACTTGGCCCACACTGTCACAGAAAGCCTTATCAGAATCTCTTCTTCTTCATACACTCTTGTGTCTGTTACTTGGTTATTGCCTTTGGTACTCCAGTGATGTGAACCACAGTCGCCAGGGGATGGAGGACACTAGTGACCCATCTTGCTCTGTGGCCTCAGTCCACAGCTGGAGGGTAAGGGAAGAGGCCAAATGAAGGTCAAGAAGGAAAGATGGAGTTTGAAGAGAAGACCTGAGTTAAGGATGTCTTCTCAACTCTTGATGACTGAAATGTAGCTCCAGTACCTGAAGTCCTGCTTGTTCTCAAGGCTGACCGTGGGGCTGGGTGCACTCAGTGAAGGAACCGTGTACACTTAGTATTTCCTTGCTTGCTCACACTTGCCCTCCTCTGATACACCCTCTGCAAGACTGATCTTCCCCTGAAACAACTTTCCACCTGCTACTGTCATCTCAGGAACATTTGCTTCACCTTCCTAGTGTCCCCCTAGAATGCCATTGCAGCCAATTCATAATTTGATAATCATGCTGCTTACCATATTCTCAGCAACTTCTGAGAAATTTTATTCACTTTATTCCATAGTCTTCACCCATCAATAATCTTCCTTAACTTCCTAGCTGCAGGTTAACCCATTCGGAATCATTTCTTTTGCTTTCTCTTCTTTGGCAAATCCTTTCTATCTTTTAAGGTCTTTTTCTTGTCTCTCTACCATCCTGCCTTCCTGAACTTCTTTTTTTTCGTTTAAGTAACTTTTCAATCTCCTTCCCCAATTTCCTCATAAACATTGAGAGTTTATTCCTCACACGTTAGACAGCGGTTTATGAATGGCCAGGCATAATGGACTCAGAATGAGTTGGCACCCCCGAGGTACCTGTCTTGCTGGGGAGCCACAGGTGAAGGGCTGGCTGCTGGACACATGTTTGCATGGAGTCAGGCTGAGTGGCCTCAGGGTGTTTGCTCTGCACTTGTGTGTGTTTCTCCCTAGTTGGTTTCCTTGTCCAGCCACCTGTGACCTCCCTCCATCCAGCCCAGGGAATCCTTCTCATCACAGGGGTAGGATGTTTGTCTCATTTTCCATCACATCCTTTCCCCAAAGTTTGGTTGTGAGTTGTTCCCATTCCAAAGACCTTTCCTCTTTGAAGAGAAAAGAGAAAATCTTGTCTCTCCTTTTCTCTCACTTCACTTCTGCTCTATTATCTCCTCCGTCCAGAATGGCCCACTGACTCACATGGGTGTAGATCCAAAGATGGCAAGAAATGCCAGCAATTCTGAGATAATAATACGGATGGATCAGGAAAACTTGAAAACCTTTATCCCGCCACATTAAAAAAAATTGCACTTCCAGTGTATTCAGAGTCTCAGTGTAGAAACACAAATGATAGAGAAATTGAATTACACTCAAGTTTTTCTTTCCTCCTTTCCTGATTTATTCTAATCCTCCAAGTTAACATGATGAACTCTTTGTTGTGTAAAGTTTCAGACATTTTCTACCCATGCACACTTTTCTTCTTTTCACATTAGAGTGTGAACTAGGTCACTTTCAACATGCTGTGATTCTGTGATTCACTGTCTCCCACCGAGTCATCCATGGATAATGTCATCTGTTTCACGGAGAAATATTTCCAATAGCTAATAGCCAATGTCTGTGGAGTGCTTACTCTGTGTCGGTTTCTTGTAACTACTTTACAGATCATTTGTACAGCGTACCCATGGACCAGGTACAATTATGACCCCCAAGTGACAGATAAGTGCAGATAAGTACAAATAAATAGAGGCCAAGTGACTTGCCCAAGACGCTGGAGCAAATCAAAATCCATGCCTCTATAATGATTTTGCTCTATTGCCTCTGTCTGGGAGGCTTGATGATTTGGCAACTAAAACCTTAAATATCATGTTCCATTTTTATATCTGTGACACAAGCGTGGGGCTGTGATACGGGGTAACTAACCTGACTACTTTTGAAAACCCTTACGCACCTGGATGAAAGTAACCCAGGGACTGCAAGCCATAGAGTTAAGGTTTCCTACCAAATTTTAAAAACAGCTTCTTGAATGCAATTTATGTAGTGTCAAGTCTAGGATGTAGTCCAAATAGTAACAGAAAAATGGAGATATGTAGGAAAATACTTAAAGTTGACAAGTATTGGGAGTGTAGTATTTTGGGGGCCAGCGTGTAGACCACAGGAAAACTTGCTGTTTCCATCCCAAAGGGAAGAGCCCTACGTTGCAACTGCCAAGGTCCCTGGGGCAGCAAGTGTGCTCACTGCTTAGTAAAGAAGCATCCTCAGTTTGATAGAATCATATGGGAGCCTTACATTTGGTTAGCAGTTCTACATTCTTGATGTAATGATATTTTCAGTGTGTGGGAGGGTATCAAGCTCTGAAAATACCCTTGGAGAGATCTGCTTATTAAGTTTGGCTTTTTCAATCTCCCTACTACTTCTTTACTAAACACCAGGCGGTTTCCTTCACTTTTCAGAACCATGTTGTTTTTCCCTTGTCTAATGAACTTTGAAATACTTTTGGATGAGCTATTAAGTTTGGGAAAAAATAAACATCTCTTTAAAATAAGGAAGATAATAACAATGACAAGTAGAAAAAGCTCTAAAACAGAGAATATCCTCCATTCTAGCCAATGACGGAGTGGAACGTTCGTGCTCGCTGTCCAGGACGTAGAAATAAAAGCTGAGGAGGCGCTGAGGCGTCTCCTGGATCTCTATGAGCCTCCATAATTTCTGCTGAGTAGGGTTGACAGATAAATTATAGGCTGTTTAGTTAAATATGAATGTTTGAAAAACAACGAGTACATTTTGAAGATAAGTATGCCCCAAATAGTTCATAGGATCTACTTATACTAAAAATAATGACTTATTATTCATGTGAAGTTCAAGTTTAACTGGGTATCCTGTATTTTTATGTCCTAAATCTGACAGCCCTACTGATGATCCACAATGGAGGCAGTTGAGGAACGGTACATGCTGGCTCTCGGACAGTCAGAAATGGCTTCAGCAGATCCAGGTACAGTATGAAATTCTTTTTGGATGTAGCTCAGAAGCCATGGCCAGCCCTTGACTGCAAGTACTGCCTCGGGTTTCCCTGAGGTGGGGTAAACCTTCCTCTTAATGGCCTTTTGGTAAGTCTGGAAGACCATATCCAAGGGGAGCCCCAAAGTCAGTTTCATCCTCACAACCATGTTTCCAATTCCTGGAATTGGCTGCATGTGACTCACAAGAGCTGAGGAGGTTTGTGGAAGTTGGGAGTGTCATAGCTTGAACCCTTTGTAGGTAAAGTTTTGCTGTTGTGAGAGTTTTAACAGGAGCAATGTGAAAGACTCCAGGTCCCCAGGTAGATAGAAATAATCCTGTTCTACCTGTGTGTATGTGACAAGTCTCTAATAGTTCAGAGAGCAAGTATCTGGTCTTAGAAAGACTGATCCAAGCTTGGATGTTTCTGGTGACAAGGCAAGGTCCTGAGTTTCAAGTTCACCTTTTATGGTTGAGGAGACAATAAGGTGGTCAGAAGGGAAATCATGGAGGAGACCTTGGCTTCATCCATCGTGCAGGCTTGTATATGTGGTTCTATGCAGATTGTGTTTCAAAGGTGGAGCTTGTTTACAACTATGAACATTCTCCGATGTGCTTTTTGGACCTTCATTCCCAGAGCGAGAGCAGTGCCGAGGCTCTAGAAATGCCATGGATATTCTGAGCTGTCAGTGGCATTTCCCCGGTACTGTTCCCTTGGTGCCGCTCCTTGAAATATCCAAAGGGATTATCATGTGTCTGTGGCGGGTCCTAGCATTGTGAAAGGAAGCTGCTGCACCTGGCTCAGAGGATTTCGGATGCGGTGGGAGGAGGAGTAGTACTACGACTATAAATTGTATCACAGCATATCGATTCCATCTTGAGAGTGGGGTTGGGGGGTTATGAAGGGGGGCTTTTATTGTACTTTTATACATTGTACCCTTGAAACTAATTCAATTTTTAAAAATTAATTAATTTATTTGGGGCTGCATTGGGGCTTTGTCGCTGCTAGTGGGCGTTCTCTAGTTGCAGTGAGCGGGGGCTACTCTTGGCTGTGGTGCACGGGCTTCTCATTGCAGTGGCTTCTCTTGTTGTGGAGCATGGTCTCTAGGCACGCAGGCTTACATAGTTGTGGCACGTGGGCTCGGTTGATGTGGCACACGGGCTCTAGAGCGCAGGCTCAGTAGTTTTGGCGCGCGGGTTTAGTTACTCCGTGGCACGTGGGATCTTCCCAGACCAGGGCTCGAACCCATGACCCCTGCATTCGCAGGCATATTCTTAACCACTGCTCCACCAGGGAAGCCCGATAATTCAGTTTTTTATAAAGAGAAGATTCCTAATATTATTCCAAAATTTTAAAAATATGTAGTTGGATAACACTATGAAAAATTAACTGATATATTCTTTTATTATTTCTCTTTGCTCCCTGGATCTTTTTCCCCATCCAGTCAGCTAGGCACTGTGAGTTCACTGCATTAGGAAGGTAAAGACTCAGCAGAAATGAGGGAGAAAAACAGAAAAGTCTCAGCTTTGGAATTTTCACAACGGAGGCCAGACCTCTGCCGCTGCAGGCTCGCCCCGCACTCCATGCCCCTCCCTCCCTCCCGGCCTGAGTGAGCCAGAGTCCCCGAAGAGGCTGCTCCTTTAACCCTGTCCTATCTGAGCCAAGAACAGACGCCCTCCAGCGACCTACACACAGAGGCGGGGCCAAATCCAAAGCTGAGCCCCAGGAGCTGTGAGAACAAAGAAGAGAAAGGGAAACCTCTCCCAGCAGCCTCCGAAGCAGCGGATTAAAGCTCCACAATCAACCTGATGTACCCTGCATCTGTGGAATACATGAATAGACAACACATCATCCCAAATTGAGGAGCCCGGGGTCAGTGCTGTGCCTCTGAGGTGGGAGAGCCAACTTCAGGACACTGGTCCACAAGAGACCTCCCAGCTCCATATAATATCAAATGGCGAAAATCTTCCAGAGATCTCCATCTCAACACCAGCACCCAGCTTCACTCAACGACCAGCAGGCTACAGTGCTGGACACCCTAAGCCAAACAACTAGCAAGACAGGAACACAACGCCACCCATTAGCAGAGAGGTGGCCTAAAATCATAAAAAGTCCACAGACACCCCAAAACACACCACCAGACGTGGACCTGCCCACCAGAAAGACAAGATCCAGCCTTATCCACCAGAACACAGGCACTAGTCCCCTCCACCAGGAAGCCTACACAACCCACTAAACCAACCTTAGCCACTGGGGACAGACACCAAAAACAACAGGAACTACGAACCTGCAGCCTGCAAAAAGGAGACCCCAAACACAGTAACATAAGCAAAATGAGAAGACAGAAAAACACACAGCAGGAGAAGGAGCAAGATAAAAACCCACCAGACCTAACAAATGAAGAGGTAATAGGCAGTCTACCTGAAAAAGAATTCAGAATAATGATGGTAAAGATGATCCAAGATTCTATTTCCCAGATCCAAAATCTTGGAAATAGAATAGACAAAATGCAAGAAACAGTTAACAAGGACCTAGAAGAACTAAAGATGAATCAAGCATCGATTAAAAACACAATACATGAAATAAAAAATACTCTAGATGGGATCAATAGCAGAATAACTGAGGCAGAAGAACGGATAAGTGAGGTGGAAGATAAAATAGTGGAAATAACTGCTGCAGAGCAAAATAAAGAAAAAAGAATGAAAAGAACAGAGGACAGTCTCAGAGACCTCTGGGACAACATTAAACGCACCAACATTCGAATTATAGGGGTTCCAGAAGAAGAAGAGAAAAAGAAAGGGACTGAGAAAATATTTGAAGAGATTATAGTTGAAAACTTCCCTAATATGGGAAAGGAAATAGTTAATCAAGTCCAGGAGGCACAGAGAGTCCCATACAGAATAAATCCAAGGAGAAATACGCCAAGACACATATTAATCAAACTGTCAAAAATTAAACACAAAGAAATCATATTAAAAGCAGCAAGGCAAAAACAACAAATAACACACAAGGGAATCCCCATCAGGATAACAGCTGATCTCTCAGCAGAAACTCTACAAGCCAGAAGGGAGTGGCAGGACATACTTAAAGTGATGAAGGAGAAAAACCTGCAACCAAGATTACTCTACCCAGCAAGGATCTCATTCAGATTTGATGGAGAAATTAAAACGTTTACAGACAAGCAAAAGCTGAGAGAGTTCAGCACCACCAAACCAGCTTTACAACAAATGCTAAAGGAACTTCTCTAGGCAAGAAACACAACAGAAGGAAAAGACCTACAATAATGAACCCAAAACAATTAAGAAAATGGGAATAGGAACATACATATCGATAATTACCTTAAATGTAAATGGACTAAATGCTCCCACCAAAAGACACAGAGTGGCTGAATGGATACAAAAACAAGACCCATCTATATGCTGTCTACAAGAGACCCACTTCAGACTTAGAGACACATACGGATTATTGACATTTTAAACTCTGCACTTCAATTTTCCCTCAATACGTGTAATTTTGTCACGGCTATTTCTGTACTTAAAGATGAGGAACTATATAATTGATTTCTTCATTTTTTCCCCATCTCTTTCCAAGGTACTGCATTTGATTGTGTCTTGCGACTGAGTGAAAAATGCTAGTCCTTGAGTCAGGACATTGGGCCCTTTAGCAAGTAACTCAACCTATCTGGGCTTCAGCTTCTGTATGTGCGATCAAGAGGCTTGGACTAGCTGACTTTTCAAATGCTGTGTTTCTTTGATTCACTCTCACTTACTGATCTGCTCCTTAAGAAGAGGGTCTGTTCTCATAAAGTAACAACAGTCTTTCGTACTCAGTTTGTTAGTTATATTGCCTTCTACGTATGCTTAGCTCTAAATAATTTATACGGCTCTTGTGACAATTTTTAGATCTTCTTTTTTTCTTATTTTATTTTATAGTTTCTAATTTGTTATCGCCAGTGTAGAGG
The DNA here is from genome assembly GCF_964341445.2 of Mesoplodon mirus. Classification (NCBI taxonomy): domain Eukaryota; kingdom Metazoa; phylum Chordata; class Mammalia; order Artiodactyla; family Ziphiidae; genus Mesoplodon; species Mesoplodon mirus. Next base: position 311,727 of record NW_028295454.1, read on the forward strand.
AGCCTGATTGACTTTTAAAATTTATTGATCTTGTATGTGTGTGCCTTGTTGAACCGTCTTATTAGTTCCTGCTAGTTTATCTGTGGGTTCTTTTGGGTCTCCTAGATAAATGAGCATATTAAATGTAAATAATGTGTTCTTTGGATAAAGTTTATTTTCTTGCATCTCTATATATAGAAGCAATATGTTGAATTGATTTAAATATTTAAATACTTACATACCTGTTATCACAATCTAACATTCTTTATCTTATTTTCTTTCAATCAATATTATGTTTTCAAGATTTATCCACGTGAATCCATAGAGATCTAGGTCTTTGATTTTTGACTGTTTGATATTATGTGATCACATGCATATAGCATCATTTATTTTCCATTCAAGCATTATTGGACAATTGGATTGTTTCCCTCCCTTCTCTAGAACAAACAACATTTCCTAGAATATCCCTGAAGATGTCTGACAGTCGAGAAGGGCCAGGCTGCCCGAAGGATTGCTACTTGCTTTTAGCCACCTTCCAACAGGCCGTCTCAAGCCAGCAATTTGAAGCACAGCTGAAATGAGAACTGCCCCAAATGTGAAGATCTTAGGAGCTTCCTAGAAGGTGGGAGGTTAATGATAGGCATCCTGCTGGGATCCCAGGGGAGTCTGAGCTGGCCTGAAGCTCATCTTCCTCCTCCACCTCTCAAGAGAAATGTGGAGGAAAGAAGACTTCAAAAACTGTGAGCAGGCAGAGGGAGAGATATTGGGGGCCGAAGCTGTAACTGAGGTCTTGGAGTGGGCTGTGAGCACGCAGAGCCTCTCGAGAGCCAGGCTCTGCCTTCTGAGAACTTCTCCCCTAAGGCTGCTCATAATTCACGTGATACCAGCCATATAGAGCCGACTTGGCCCACACTGTCACAGAAAGCCTTATCAGAATCTCTTCTTCTTCATACACTCTTGTGTCTGTTACTTGGTTATTGCCTTTGGTACTCCAGTGATGTGAACCACAGTCGCCAGGGGATGGAGGACACTAGTGACCCATCTTGCTCTGTGGCCTCAGTCCACAGCTGGAGGGTAAGGGAAGAGGCCAAATGAAGGTCAAGAAGGAAAGATGGAGTTTGAAGAGAAGACCTGAGTTAAGGGTGTCTTCTCAAGTCTTGATGACTGAAATGTAGCTCCAGTACCTGAAGTCCTGCTTGTTCTCAAGGCTGACCGCGGGGCTGGGTGCACTCAGTGAAGGAACCGTATACACTTAGTATTTCCTTGCTTGCTCACACTTGCCCTCCTCTGATACACCCTCTGCAAGACTGATCTTCCCCTGAAACAACTTTCCACCTGCTACTGTCATCTCAGGAACATTTGCTTCACCTTCCTAGTGTCCCCCTAGAATGCCATTGCAGCCAATTCATAATTTGATAATCATGCTGCTTACCATATTCTCAGCAACTTCTGAGAAATTTTATTCACTTTATTCCATAGTCTTCACCCATCAATAATCTTCCTTAACTTCCTAGCTGCAGGTTAACCCATTCGGAATCATTTCTTTTGCTTTCTCTTCTTTGGCAAATCCTTTCTACCTTTTAAGGTCTTTTTCTTGTCTCTCTACCATCTTGCCTTCCTGAACTTCTTTTTTTTCCGTTTAAGTAACCTTTCAATCTCCTTCCCCAATTTCCTCATAAACATTGAGAGTTTATTCCTCACACGTTAGACAGCGGTTTATGAATGGCCAGGCATAATGGACTCAGAATGAGTTGGCACCCCCGAGGTACCTGTCTTGCTGGGGAGCCACAGGTGAAGGGCTGTCTGCTGGACACATGTTTGCATGGAGTCAGGCTGACTGGCCTCAGGGTGTTTGCTCTGCACTTGTGTGTGTTTCTCCCTAGTTGGTTTCCTTGTCCAGCCACCTGTGATCTCCCTCCTTCCATCCCAGGGAATCCTTCTCATCACAGGGGTAGGATGTTTGTCTCATTTTCCATCACATCCTTTCCCCAAAGTTTGGTTGTGAGTTGTTCCCATTCCAAAGACCTTTCCTCTTTGAAGAGAAAAGAGAAAATCTTGTCTCTCCTTTTCTCTCACTTCACTTCTGCTCTATTATCTCCTCCGTCCAGAATGGCCCACTGACTCAGATGGGTGTAGATCCAAAGATGGCAAAAAATGCCAGCAATTCTGAGATAATAATACGGATGGATCAGGAAAACTTGAAAACCTTTATCCCGCCACATTAAAAAAAAATGCACTTCCAGTGTATTCAGAGTCTCAGTGTAGAAACACAAATGATAGAGAAATTGAATTACACTCAAGTTTTTCTTTCCTCCTTTCCTGATTTATTCTAATCCTCCAAGTTAACATGATGAACTCTTTGTTGTGTAAAGTTTCAGACATTTTCTACCCATGCACACTTTTCTTCTTTTCACATAAGAGTGTGAACTAGGTCACTTTCAACATGCTGTGATTCTGTGATTCACTGTCTCCCACCGAGTCATCCACGGATAAAGTCATCTGTTTCACGGAGAACTATTTCCAATAGCTAATAGCCAATGTCTGTGGAGTGCTTACTCTGTGTCGGTTTCTTGTAACTACTTTACAGATCATTTGTACAACGTACCCATGGACCAGGTACAATTATGACCCCCAAGTGACAGATAAGTGCAGATAAACACAAGTAAATATAGAGGCCAAGTGACTTGCCCAAGACACTGGAGCAAATCAAAATCCATGCCTCTGTAATCATTTTGCTCTATTGCCTCTGTCTGGGAGGCTTGATGATTTGGCAACTAAAACCTTAAATATCATGTTCCATTTTTATATCTGTGACACAAGCGTGGGGCTGTGATACGGGGTAACCAACCTGACTACTTTTGAAAACCCTTATGCACCTGGATGAAAGTAAGCCAGGGACTGCAAGCCATAGATTTAAGGTTTCCTACCAACTTTTAAAAATAGCTTCTTGAATGCAATTTATGTAGTGTCAAGTCTAGGATGTAGTCCAAATAGTAACAGAAAAATGGAGATATGTAGGAAAATACTTAAAGTTGACAAGTATTGGGAGTGTAGTATTTTTGGGGCCAGCGTGTAGACCACAGGAAAACTTGCTGTTTCCATCCCAAAGGGAAGAGCCCTACGTTGCAACTGCCAAGGTCCCTGGGACAGCAAGTGTGCTCACTGCTTAGTAAAGAAGCATCCTCAGTTTGATAGAATCATATGGGAGCCTTACATTTGGTTAGCAGTTCTACATTCTTGATGTAATAATATTTTCAGGGTGTGGGAGGGTATCAAGCTCTGAAAATACCCTTGGAGAGATCTGCTTATTAAGTTTGGCTTTTTCAGTCTCCCTACTACTTCTTTACTAAACACCAGGCGGTTTCCTTCACTTTTCAGAACCATATTGTTTTTCCCTTCTCTAATGAACCTTGAAATACTTTTGGATGAGCTATTAAGTTTGGGAAAAATAAACATCTCTTTAAAATAAGGAAGATAATAACAATGACAAGTAGAAAAAGCTCTAAAACAGAGGATATCCTCCATTCTAGCCACTGACTGGGAGTGGAGGGTTCGTGCTCGCTGTCCAGGACGTAGAAATAAAAGTTCAGGAGGCGCTGAGGCGTCTCCTGGATCTCTATGAGCCTCCATCATTTCTGCTGAGTAGGGTTGACAGATAAAATATAGACTGTTTAGTTAAATATGAATGTTTGAAAAACAACGAGTACATTTTGAAGATAAGTATGCCCCAAATAGTTCATAGGATCTACTTATACTAAAAATAATGACTTATTATTCATGTGAAGTTCAAGTTTAACTGGGTATCCTGTATTTTTATGTACTAAATCTGACAGCCCTACTGATGATCCACAATGGAGGCAGTTGAGGAACGGTACATGCTGGCTCTCGGACAGTCAGAAATGGCTTCAGCAGATCCAGGTACAGTATGAAATTCTTTTTGGATGTAGCTCAGAAGCCATGGCCAGTCCTTGACTGAAAGTACTGCCTCGGGTTTCCCTGAGGTGGGGTAAACCTTCCTCTTAATGGCCTTTTGGTAAGTCTGGAAGACCATATCCAAGGGGAGTCCCAAAGTCACTTTCATCCTCACAACCATGTTTCCAATTCCTGGAATTGGCTGCATGTGACTCACAAGAGCTGAGGAGGTTTGTGGAAGTTGGGAGTGTCATAGCTTGAACCCTTTGTAGGTAAAGTTTTGCTGTTGTGAGAGTTTTAACAGGAGCAATGTGAAAAACTCCATGTCCCCAGGTAGATAGAAATAATCCTGTTCTACCTGTGTGTATGTGACAAGTCTCTAATAGTTCAGAGAGCAAGTATCTGGTCTTAGAAAGACTGATCCAAGCTTGGATGTTTCTGGTGACAAGGCAAGGTCCTGAGTTTCAAGTTCACCTTTTATGGTTGAGGAGACAATAAGGTGGTCAGAAGGGGAATCATGGAGGAGACCTTGGCTTCATCCATCGTGCAGGCTTATATATGTGGTTCTATGTAGATTGTGTTTCAAAGGTGGAGCTTGTTTACAACTATGAACATTCTCCGATGTGCTTTTTGGACCTTCATTTCCAGAGCGAGAGCAGTGCCGAGGCTCTAGAAATGCCATGGATATTCTGAGCTGTCAGTGGCATTTCCCCGGTACTGTTCCCTTGGTGCCGCCCCTTGAAATGTCCAAAGGGATTATCATGTGTCTTGTGGCGGGTCCTAGCATTGTGAAAGGAAGCTGCTGCCCCTGGCTCAGAGGATTTCAGATGTGGTGGGAGGAGGAGTAGTACTACGACTATAAATTGTATCACAGCATATCGATTCCATCTTTAGAGTGGGGTTGGGGGGTTATGAAGGGGGGCTTTTATTGTACTTTTATACATTGTACCCTTGAAACTAATTCAATTTTTTAAAATTAATTAATTTATTTGGGGCTGCATTGGGTCTTTGTTGCTGCTATTGGGTGTTCTCTAGTTGCAGTGAGCGGGGGCTCCTCTTGGCTGTGGTGCACGGGCTTCTCATTGCAGTGGCTTCTCTTGTTGCGGAGCATGGTCTCTAGGCACGCAGGCTTCCGTAGTTGTGGCACGTGGGCTCGGTTGATGTGGCACACGGGCTCTAGAGCGCAGGCTCAGTAGTTGTGGCGCGTGGGCTTAGTTACTCCGTGGCACGTGGGATCTTCCCAGACCAGGGCTCGAACCCATGACCCCTGCATTCGCAGGCATATTCTTAACCACTGCTCCACCAGGGAAGCCCGATAATTCAGTTTTTTTTTTTTTTTTTTCGGTATGCGGGCCTCTCACTGTTGTGGCCTCTCCCGTTGCGGAGCACAGGCTCCGGATGCGCAGGCCCAGCGGCCATGGCTCACGGGCCCAGCCGCTCCGCGGCATATGGGATCCTCCCAGACCGGGGCACGAACCCGCATCCCCTGCATCGGCAGGCGGACTCTCAACCACTGCGCCACCAGGGAGGCCCTTAGTTTTTTATAAAGAGAAGATTCCTAATATTATTCCAAAATTTTAAAAATATGTAGTTGGATAACACTATGAAAAATTAACTGATATATTCTTTTATTATTTCTCTTTGCTCCCTGGATCTTTTTCCCCATCCAGTCAGCTAGGCACTCTGAGTTCACTGCATTAGGAAGGTAAAGACTCAGCAGAAATGAGGGAGAAAAACAGAAAAGTCTCAGCTTTGGAATGTTCACAACGGAGGCCACAGTAGAACAGGTGAGAATTCTGTGAACCAAAAATAAATGTCGTCTCAAATGCAAAAAAGTATTCTCTGCACTGGGAGGCAGGAGAGGGAGGGAGGGAAGGACTGAAGGAGAGAGATCAGTGTGGCCAGGGACATGGAGACTGTGCTTGAGGACGATATGCCCAGGAAGAGAATCAGAATCTGGAGAAGATTCAGCCTGCACGTGATCATTGCCTCCAGCCAGCACCCTCATCTCAGACGTTGGGAAATTCAGAGAGAGAGTGGGAGTACGTCAGGAGGGCCACGCGCATAGTCTGTGTGGCAGGGGTTGTGGCCGTTCCCTATTTGTGAGGAGTCCCCAGCAATTTGCAGGCCTCTTCTGGAAAATGCTGGCGGACGTCTCTAGTGCTTATGTGAAAGCTTGTTCACAAACCTTGAAAGATACAGATGTAGATGACAGATAGATGTATAGATAGAAAAATGTCATTAAATAAAAGCTCCAGGAAAGGTTTGGAAAATGCCCTTTATTGCATAGGACGCTTCTATTGTCATATGATGTTAGACTGAGTGCCGGTCCCTTCATCCTCCTTCAGACCACGGCATTCTGTCTGCTACTCTCCCGAGGGTCCTTTCTTCTCCCTGGAAGGGATAAAACAAATGAGGTAGGACAGGAAGAGACAAGAAGCACTCCAAGCTCTGCTGGTCAGGGTTACCCTCCAGCATTGCCTTAATGCTCAGAGCCACACACACCACAGTGAGCTTGGCTCCAGATCAACTACCACGCAACGAAGTTTCTGGAACATTTCCATATCCCGGGGGACCTCATTTCCACGTGACTCTCTTTCATATTCCCCTTTGTCACAGAAGGCTAGGTCCAGTGGTCCGGGTGAGATCTCGGCTCAGGCCCAAGGCTCTCAGACCTCAAAGTTCTGGTCCTGCAAGGGCCCCTGTCCTCTCTTGAGACCACTCCTGGCTCTCTCTGCCGAGAAGGAGCTGCTGGCAGTACGTCCTCTAAGAGTTGAGGTCCATCGTGCAGACCCTGAGAAAACTCCTAGGAAAAGGCTCCACCTTCTTGTTTACGTCAACAGAGGTCAATGCCTTTGTTAGTGCTGGGTGTGTCCCATTTGATGCAACTTCAGAGCCATTAGGTAAACCAGCACATGTGTGTGGCCCCTTCCCTTAGACTCCTCTGGGCCCTCGTGACATAGGCTCAGAAGACTGCCAGCCTCAAGCCTTACCTCTTCCAAGGGACGGCCACACCGTCTTCCAGGATCTTCTGTCCCATGAATCTCAGTTGCTGTTTGGAACTCAAAGGAGAGAAAAGACCCTGCCTGCGGGGTCTCTTTGGGCTGGGGCCTTCCCCCGTGGGCTGCTCTCCCTCATTCTCCTTTTCTTCTTGCTTCTCTACCTCCTTCTCCTCCTCCTCCTCCTCCTCGTTCTCCTCCTCCTCCTCCTCGTCCTCTTCCTCAGGGGTGCTCTCGGATTCCACATTGCCCATCCACTGGGCCATGGTGAGATGAAAGGCACGGCAGCTGAAACCCTGCAGGACGCCGCCCTTCACGTGCTGCTGGAGGATCTCCAAGGTGGGGAAGACCCGGCAGCAGGCCATGCACCTGAAGCCGGTCTCCATGGTCAGCATCCAGTCCGCTGTCTTGGCGCTGGGTCTCTCCTCGACGGCAGGTGGCCCTGATGGGCTGCCTGGCTCTGCCCTTTCCTCATACTCTTTCTCCTCCCCAGTGAGCTCACTGTCAGACAGGAGGCTTTCGGTGAACACATCAGAAGAGGGGTCAGTGGCTACTGCGCACACATCCTCAGGAGGGTCACTTCTTCTATCCTCAGCTGCTTTTCAGGCAACTCCAAGGGTTTCTTTGTCTTCCAGGAGACAGCGACACCCTTGTTCACTTGTACCTGTATGTAGTATATTTTCATGCCCCTTTCCTCTTTGTCTGGGTGCAGATAGTTCTTACAGGGTGAAGAGGGTGAGGAGGAGACACAGTGTGATGGGGAAGCGGTCTCTCCTTCTTCCTGATCCTGGGCTAGGGGTGGTCTAGGCTGGGCAGTGTCTCGATGAAATCTCCGGATTCCTGAAAAAGGAAATTAAAATCATAATAACATGCATGGGCCATGCCGGAAGCTGAGGGAGCAGGTGTGGTAGACGAGAGAGGGACATTGGCATGACATAGCAATGTCGTGAGCTTGGTGTCCGTTGGCCGTAGGACGGAGTGGTGTATCTGGTGTCATCTGTGGGCTTTTCATGTGCGTGGGGGGGTATACTGGAGCGGTGTCTGTATACAGGGGTGTGGAGTATGGTGGTGAGGGCTGTAGTATGTGAGGGATGCGGCTGGATGCGTGTACGATGAGGAGTGTGAGTTTGGGAATATCGGTGGTGCATTCCTTGTGGAATGGGGCTGTGGTGCAGGAGAGTACTGTGGAGCACGTGCTTGGGGTTGATGTGCACTGAGAAGGGCTGTGCCTGGAGGGCGCGTGTATGTGTGAGCTGTGTGCACCTGAGCTGGATGGTCCTGCTCTCAGGCTGGAGGTGTATGATGCAGAAATCTGTCCTTCTCTGGAAGCAAAGGCAAAGACAAAGCCTACATTTTCCTCTGAAGATGCTTAATCTGGTCCCTCTTCCCTCCACCTCAAGCCCAGACCTTTCCGGCCCCTGCTCCTTGACTTCCCCACCATGGTAGTAGCAGTATTCACACACACACCCCCAGACTCAGCTGGCATCCACGCCCTCGGAACAGCTCAGCCATCCTGCCCAGGCTCCTCCACAGAGCCCTCATCACCTCTGATGACCCTGGATTTCCTCTCAGCCTCCCTGGGATCTGTGTGCCTCCTGCTTCACAGCCAAGCACCCCGTCACCTGAGGAGCCCCACGCCCTTACCAGCATAGCTGAGCTTGCGCAGAGTAGAAGTACAGAAGAAGTATTTAGAGGCAGAGGAGACCTCCACTGCCCCTGGGCTGCAGCCTTGGGCCACCACAGTGGATCCAAGCCGAGGGGGATCCTCTTGTGACTTCGAGATTCCTGAGGGAGGAATGAAAGGCTCAGGGTGGGTTCATCAGTCCTCTGTCCACAAATATTTACTGAGTGTGTGACACGTGTCAGGTGCAGTGAATACACACAGTTGAGAGTGTGGTTCCCAGTGGATCCTCCAGGATTTAATTCCAATCAATACTTATTCTCTCACTGTCTAGTTGGTAATGTAGGCCTCGGTGGTGACTGTGAGTGTGTGGGAAGAGTGAGTGATGTGTATCAGTTAAGTCTGTGGTAAGTGTGGGGTTGGCATGGGGAGCACAGTGCAGACGTGTCTATCTGTGTCTGTGGCCTTTGTGTGCATGGTTTCTGTTCACAAGTCAGGAATTCTGGGACATGTAACGTTTCCTCATTACATGGTGTGGCTTGTATTTATGGTGTGTGTTCATTCATTCATTCACCAAGATTCAGTAAGCAGCTACTCCTGTGTATCCGGCACTCTTCCATTGTTGTAGTCTTTGGTAACGCTGCACATTCTAGTAGGGGAAGACACACACTAAACAAAACTACAATAAATATATAATACATCAGCAGGTGGTAAGTATATAAGGGTTGCCAGACTTAGCGAACAAGAATACAAGGCACCCAGTTAAATTTCAGTTTCAGATAAACCCAGAATAACCTTTTAGTGTAAGTATTCCCATGCAGTATTTGGCCTGACTTAGTTTTAGTGTAAGTATAGCCCATACAATATGTGGGACATACGGATACTGAAAAATTACTTGTTCTTTATCTAGAATTCAAATTGAACTGGATAGCCCATATTTTCTCTGGCAATCCTGACATGGGTTACTGAGACTGTGGTTTACTGTGGTTTGTACAAAGCGGGTCTGGCATTACGCAAGAATGTGTTATAAGTGTGGTGTGTATGACACGTGACTGGTTCTTATAGAGGTATTTAGAGATGGCTGAAGTTAGTTGTGTTTGTGCAAGAGTTGAGGAGATACATGTATATAGTGTGTGTGTGTGTGTGTGTCCTATATATATAGTGTGTGTGTCTATATACATATCTCATCTCCAGCGTTTGGTGTTGGAGGAGAGGATTGTGATACAGGTGGGTTGTAAGGGAACGTAGTAAAGGAGGGATGCGTGTATATACCTCCATGTGCTCTGTGTGGTTTACTAAGGAAGTTATATGTGGGGTGTGTGATATTTTTGCTGTATCAGAGTGTACATGGGTGTATGAGTTACTGTCTCATAAAACACCCCTAACAAGAATTCTGTATACACTCTTACGTGCACCGAGTGTCAGCCAGGTCCAGGCAGGGTGACAAGAACTTTACCATGCTGACTTTATATCTGGTAAGCACTCTACCCCCATTCATCTCGCTCTTCTCTGCACTACCACACACACACACACACACACACACACACACACACACACACTCACACACACACACACACAGGAACATAGGGCAAAATATTCTGAATGGTCAGGGGCAGTCATTGCCTTCCCCAGCCTGTCCCAGCCACTGCCTGGAAATCTGCCTGCTGTCTAGAGCTCCATTCCCAGGGCCCATCCTACAGTCTCCAGGGCCCTGGGCCTGGTAGGAGCTACTGGGCTCTAATCTGGGGCAGAGGCCTCTAGCTGGAGCTCTGGGGTGACCACCCCTCTCCCAGGGCAAGCTACTCGCCTACATTTAATGCACGCAGGCACCACGTGGCCCGTGGCTCTCAGAGCTCCCCGCAGGACCCTGAGGCCATTTCTCACCCCCGCTCACGCGGTCTCAGTCTCTGGAAAACCCTTCCCTCCCCTTGATCTCCTTGGGAAATTCTTCCTGTTGAAAGAATAAAACCTCCTTGCTTTCAATATGACACCATCCCTAGACAAACAATCTTCTTTCAAAGTACATTCCACTTGTCAAGATATTTTTCAACAGGGCCTTCAACTCATGGGGCTTCTCTTTCCACTTTGGTAAAAGAGGCCAAGCAACTCATGGGTCTCTCTCAGCATCCTTGCATCCTTTACATCCCCCACCTCATGAACCCAGGGAAAGATCCAAGAGCATAAGAGAGAAATCGGGGACTGAGAAAAGCTGCACCTCTAGGTCTGTGCAAGCAGGATGCAGCCTGCTATGAGTCCGACAAAGCTCCAGGTCCGGCTGCCCCAGGAGAGAGTCCTCAGACCAGCGGAGCTGACCTCCCATCTCCCAGGGGGCATCTGGCCGTTCTGTGCCGTCTCACACCACAGGGACCCTCCGGATAGATACGGCAGCATCAGTGAGACAAGGTCTCTCGCTCCCTGCTTCACAGGTGACACGTTCTCAGTCCCCCGCTTCCTAGAGAAGCTTCAGTTTGGCAGAAACCCATGTGCCCCAGACAAGTTGCCCCCCACATACCTCCTCCGTTCTCGGCAGTTTCCTGGGACTCTTCATTTTTCAGATGTTTCCTCTTTTGTCGCCGTTCCATCGTACCAACTAGAAGTCTCCCTTAGAAGATGCCTCAAGAGATGTCCAACTCCTCCTCTTCCCTACAGGTTGGCCCTTCTTGGCTCTTGGGCAATCCGTTGAAATGATTCAATACAAACAAAAATAGTCAAGTCTCCTAAATGGCTGAAAAACTTGTACCACTTGGTGAACCAGCAGTAGTGCCTAGTGCTCACCAGGGCTGTTATGTTTGCAAGGTTGCCAGGCTCACAGTGGAAATCTGTGACCTCAGTGATGACATCAGAGCATTCGGTGGACCTAGGTTGAGCACAGTGTCTGCAATAGCACAGGCCCCATTTTCAAGAACAATTCCTTTTTCCCAGCCGAAGCTTTCCCGTGAACGGGAAAGGTTCCTACCATATATATTATAAATTGTATCATACCATGTCTATTATAAAATTCACATTTTGATTGGAGATCTTTTAATGTCTTTTCTAGAGAGATTTAATATGAATGTTTTAAATGGTCTCCAGTTTCCCTGTGGATTATTGACATTTTAAACTCTGCACTTCAATTTTCCCTCAATACGTGTAATTTTGTCACGGCTATTTCTGTACTTAAAGATGAGGAACTATATAATTGATTTCTTCATTTTTTCCCCATCTCTTTCCAAGGTACTGCATTTGATTGTGTCTTGCGACTGAGTGAAAAATGCTAGTCCTTGAGTCAGGACATTGGGCCCTTTAGCAAGTAACTCAACCTATCTGGGCTTCAGCTTCTGTATGTGCGATCAAGAGGCTTGGACTAGCTGACTTTTCAAATGCTGTGTTTCTTTGATTCACTCTCACTTACTGATCTGCTCCTTAAGAAGAGGGTCTGTTCTCATAAAGTAACAACAGTCTTTCGTACTCAGTTTGTTAGTTATATTGCCTTCTACGTATGCTTAGCTCTAAATAATTTATACGGCTCTTGTGACAATTTTTAGATCTTCTTTTTTTTCTTATTTTCTTTTATAGTTTCTAATTTGTTATCGCCAGTGTAGAGGAGCCTGATTGACTTTTAAAATTTATTGATCTTGTATGTGTGTGCCTTGTTGAACCGTCTTATTAGTTCCTGCTAGTTTATCTGTGGGTTCTTTTGGGTCTCCTAGATAAATGAGCATATTAAATGTAAATAATGTGTTCTTTGGATAAAGTTTATTTTCTTGCATCTCTATATATAGAAGCAATATGTTGAATTGATTTAAATATTTAAATACTTACATACCTGTTATCACAATCTAACATTCTTTATCTTATTTTCTTTCAATCAATATTATGTTTTCAAGATTTATCCACGTGAATCCATAGAGATCTAGGTCTTTGATTTTTGACTGTTTGATATTATGTGATCACATGCATATAGCATCATTTATTTTCCATTCAAGCATTATTGGACAATTGGATTGTTTCCCTCCCTTCTCTAGAACAAACAACATTTCCTAGAATATCCCTGAAGATGTCTGACAGTCGAGAAGGGCCAGGCTGCCCGAAGGATTGCTACTTGCTTTTAGCCACCTTCCAACAGGCCGTCTCCAGCCAGCAATTTGAAGCACAGCTGAAATGAGAACTGCCCCAAATGTGAAGATCTTAGGAGCTTCCTAGAAGGTGGGAGGTTAATGATAGGCATCCTGCTGGGATCCCAGGGGAGTCTGAGCTGGCCTGAAGCTCATCTTCCTCCTCCACCTCTCAAGAGAAATGTGGAGGAAAGAAGACTTCAAAAACTGTGAGCAGGCAGAGGGAGGGATATTGGGGGCCGAAGCTGTAACTGAGGTCTTGGAGTGGGCTGTGAGCACGCAGAGCCTCTCGAGAGCCAGGCTCTGCCTTCTGAGAACTTCTCCCCTAAGGCTGCTCATAATTCACGTGATACCAGCCATATAGAGCCGACTTGGCCCACACTGTCACAGAAAGCCTTATCAGAATCTCTTCTTCTTCATACACTCTTGTGTCTGTTACTTGGTTATTGCCTTTGGTACTCCAGTGATGTGAACCACAGTCGCCAGGGGATGGAGGACACTAGTGACCCATCTTGCTCTGTGGCCTCAGTCCACAGCTGGAGGGTAAGGGAAGAGGCCAAATGAAGGTCAAGAAGGAAAGATGGAGTTTGAAGAGAAGACCTGAGTTAAGGATGTCTTCTCAAGTCTTGATGACTGAAATGTAGCTCCAGTACCTGAAGTCCTGCTTGTTCTCAAGGCTGACCGTGGGGCTGGGTGCACTCAGTGAAGGAACCGTATACACTTAGTATTTCCTTGCTTGCTCACACTTGCCCTCCTCTGATACACCCTCTGCAAGACTGATCTTCCCCTGAAACAACTTTCCACCTGCTACTGTCATCTCAGGAACATTTGCTTACCCTTCCTAATGTCCCCCTAGAATGCCATTGCAGCCAATTCATAATTTGATAATCATGCTGCTTACCATATTCTCAGCAACTTCTGAGAAATTTTATTCACTTTATTCCATAGTCTTCACCCATCAATAATCTTCCTTAACTTCCTAGCTGCAGGTTAACCCATTCGGAATCATTTCTTTTGCTTTCTCTTCTTTGGCAAATCCTTTCTATCTTTTAAGGTCTTTTTCTTGTCTCTCTACCATCCTGCCTTCCTGAACTTCTTTTTTATTTCGTTTAAGTAACCTTTCAATCTCCTTCCCCAATTTCCTCATAAACATTGAGAGTTTATTCCTCACACGTTACACAGCGGTTTATGAATGGCCAGGCATAATGGACTCAGAATGAGTTGGCACCCCCGAGGTACCTGTCTTGCTGGGGAGCCACAGGTGAAGGGCTGGCTGCTGGACACATGTTTGCATGGAGTCAGGCTGAGTGGCCTCAGGGTGTTCGCTCTGCACTTGTGTGTGTTTCTCCCTAGTTGGTTTCCTTGTCCAGCCACCTGTGACCTCCCTCCATCCAGCCCAGGGAATCCTTCTCATCACAGGGGTAGGATGTTTGTCTCATTTTCCATCACATCCTTTCCCCAAAGTTTGGTTGTGAGTTGTTCCCATTCCAAAGACCTTTCCTCTTTGAAGAGAAAAGAGAAAATCTTGTCTCTCCTTTTCTCTCACTTCACTTCTGCTCTATTATCTCCTCCGTCCAGAATGGCCCACTGACTCAGATGGGTGTAGATCCAAAGATGGCAAGAAATGCCAGCAATTCTGAGATAATAATACGGATGGATCAGGAAAACTTGAAAACCTTTATCCCGCCACATTAAAAAAAATTGCACTTCCAGTGTATTCAGAGTCTCAGTGTAGAAACACAAATGATAGAGAAATTGAATTACACTCAAGTTTTTCTTTCCTCCTTTCCTGATTTATTCTAATCCTCCAAGTTAACATGATGAACTCTTTGTTGTGTAAAGTTTCAGACATTTTCTACCCATGCACACTTTTCTTCTTTTCACATTAGAGTGTGAACTAGGTCACTTTCAGCATGCTGTGATTCTGTGATTCACTGTCTCCCACCGAGTCATCCACGGATAAAGTCATCTGTTTCACGGAGAACTATTTCCAAAAGCTAATAGCCAATGTCTGTGGAGTGCTTACTCTGTGTCGGTTTCTTGTAACTACTTTACAGATCATTTGTACAGCGTACCCATGGACCAGGTACAATTATGACCCCCAAGTGACAGATAAGTGCAGATAAGTACAAATAAATACAGAGGCCAAGTGACTTGCCCAAGACACTGGAGCAAATCAAAATCCATGCCTCTGTAATCATTTTGCTCTATTGCCTCTGTCTGGGAGGCTTGATGATTTGGCAACTAAAACCTTAAATATCATGTTCCATTTTTATATCTGTGACACAAGCGTGGGGCTGTGATACGGGGTAAGTAACCTGACTACTTTTGAAAACCCTTATGCACCTGGATGAAAGTAAGCCAGGGACTGCAAGCCATAGATTTAAGGTTTCCTACCAACTTTTAAAAATAGCTTCTTGAATGCAATTTATGTAGTGTCAAGTCTAGGATGTAGTCCAAATAGTAACAGAAAAATGGAGATATGTAGAAAAATACTTAAAGTTGACAAGTATTGGGAGTGTAGTATTTTTGGGGCCAGCGTGTAGACCACAGGAAAACTTGCTGTTTCCATCCCAAAGGGAAGAGCCCTACGTTGCAACTGCCAAGGTCCCTGGGACAGCAAGTGTGCTCACTGCTTAGTAAAGAAGCATCCTCAGTTTGATAGAATCATATGGGAGCCTTACATTTGGTTAGCAGTTCTACATTCTTGATGTAATAATATTTTCAGGGTGTGGGAGGGTATCAAGCTCTGAAAATACCCTTGGAGAGATCTGCTTATTAAGTTTGGCTTTTTCAGTCTCCCTACTACTTCTTTACTAAACACCAGGCGGTTTCCTTCACTTTTCAGAACCATATTGTTTTTCCCTTCTCTAATGAACTTTGAAATACTTTTGGATGAGCTATTAAGTTTGGGAAAAAATAAACATCTCTTTAAAATAAGGAAGATAATAACAATGACAAGTAGAAAAAGCTCTAAAACAGAGAATATCCTCCATTCTAGCCACTGACTGGGAGTGGAAGGTTCGTGCTCGCTGTCCAGGATGTAGAAATAAAAGCTGAGGAGGCGCTGAGGCGTCTCCTGGATCTCTATGAGCCTCCATCATTTCTGCTGAGTAGGGTTGACAGATAAAATATAGACTGTTTAGTTAAATATGAATGTTTGAAAAACAACGAGTACATTTTGAAGATAAGTATGCCCCAAATAGTTCATAGGATCTACTTATACTAAAAATAATGACTTATTATTCATGTGAAGTTCAAGGTTAACTGGGTATCCTGTATTTTTATTTACTAAATCTGACAGCCCTACTGATGATCCACAATGGAGGCAGTTGAGGAACGGTACATGCTGGCTCTCGGACAGTCAGAAATGGCTTCAGCAGATCCAGGTAAAGTATGAAATTCTTTTTGGATGTAGCTCAGAAGCCATGGCCAGCCCTTGACTGCAAGTACTGCCTCGGGTTTCCCTGAGGTGGGGTAAACCTTCCTCTTAATGGCCTTTTGGTAAGTCTGGAAGACCATATCCAAGGGGAGCCCCAAAGTCAGTTTCATCCTCACAACCATGTTTCCAATTCCTGGAATTGGCTGCATGTGACTCACAAGAGCTGAGGAGGTTTGTGGAAGTTGGGAGTGTCATAGCTTGAACCCTTTGTAGGTAAAGTTTTGCTGTTGTGAGAGTTTTAACAGGAGCAATGTGAAAGACTCCAAGTCCCCAGGTAGATAGAAATAATCCTGTTCTACCTGTGTGTATGTGACAAGTCTCTAATAGTTCAGAGAGCAAGTATCTGGTCTTAGAAAGACTGATCCAAGCTTGGATGTTTCTGGTGACAAGGCAAGGTCCTGAGTTTCAAGTTCACCTTTTATGGTTGAGGAGACAGTAAGGTGGTCAGAAGGGAAATCATGGAGGAGACCTTGGCTTCATCCATCGTGCAGGTTTGTATATGTGGTTCTATGTAGATTGTGTTTCAAAGGTGGAGCTTGTTTACAACTATGAACATTCTTCGATGTGCTTTTTGGACCTTCATTCCCAGAGCGAGAGCAGTGCCGAGGCTCTAGAAATGCCATGGATATTCTGAGCTGTCAGTGGCATTTCCCTGGTACTGTTCCCTTGGTGCCGCTCCTTGAAATGTCCAAAGGGATTATCATGTGTCTTGTGGCGGGTCCTAGCTTTGTGAAAGGAAGCTGCTGCACCTGGCTCAGAGGATTTCGGATGGGGTGGGAGGAGGAGTAGTACTACGACTATAAATTGTATCACAGCATATCGATTCCATCTTGAGAGTGGGGTTGGGGGGTTATGAAGGGGGGCTTTTATTGTACTTTTATACATTGTACCCTTGAAACTAATTCAGTTTTTTAAAATTAATTAATTTATTTGGGGCTGCATTGGGTCTTTGTTGCTGCTATTGGGCGTTCCCTAGTTGCAGTGAGCGGGGGCTCCTCTTGGCTGTGGTGCACGGGCTTCTCATTGCAGTGGCTTCTCTTGTTGCGGAGCATGGTCTCTAGGCATGCAGGCTTCCGTAGTTGTGACACGTGGGCTCGGTTGATGTGGCACACGGGCTCTAGAGCGCAGGTTCAGTAGTTGTGGCGTGCGGGCTTATTTACTCCGTGGCACGTGGGATCTTCCCAGACCAGGGCTCGTACCCATGACCCCTGCATTCGCAGGCATATTCTTAACCACTGCTCCACCAGGGAAGCCCGATAATTCAGTTTTTTATAAAGAGAAGATTCCTAATATTATTCCAAAATTTTAAAAATATGTAGTTGGATAACACTATGAAAAATTAACTGATATATTCTTTTATTATTTCTCTTTGCTCCCTGGATTTTTTTTCCCCATCCAGTCAGCTAGGCACTCTGAGTTCACTGCATTAGGAAGGTAAAGACTCAGCAGAAATGAGGGAGAAAAACAGAAAAGTCTCAGCTTTGGAATGTTCACAACGGAGGCCACAGTAGAACAGGTGAGAATTCTGTGAACCAAAAATAAATGTCGTCTCAAATGCAAAAAAGTATTCTCTGCACTGGGAGGCAGGAGAGGGAGGGAGGGAAGGACTGAAGGAGAGAGATCAGTGTGGCCAGGGACATGGAGACTGTGCTTGAGGACGATATGCCCAGGAAGAGAATCAGAATCTGGAGAAGATTCAGCCTGCACGTGATCGTTGCCTCCAGCCAGCACCCTCATCTCAGACCTTGGGAAATTCAGAGAGAGAGTGGGAGTACGTCAGGAGGGCCACGCGCATAGTCTGTGTGGCAGGGGTTGTGGCCATTCCCTATTTGTGAGGAGTCCCCAGCAATTTGCAGGCCTCTTCTGGAAAATGCTGGCGGACGTCTCTAGTGCTTATGAGAAAGCTTGTTCACAAACCTTGAAAGATACAGATGTAGATGACAGATAGATGCATAGATAGAAAAATGTCATTAAATAAAAGCTCCAGGAAAGGTTTGGAAAATGCCCTTTATTGCATAGGACGCTTCTATTGTCATATGATGTTAGACTGAGTGCCGGTCCCTTCATCCTCCTTCAGACCACGGCATTCTGTCTGCTACTCTCCCGAGGGTCCTTTCTTCTCCCTGGAAGGGATAAAACAAATGAGGTAGGACAGGAAGAGACAAGAAGCACTCCAAGCTCTGCTGGTCAGGGTTACCCTCCAGCATTGCCTTAATGCTCAGAGCCACACACACCACAGTGAGCTTGGCTCCAGATCAACTACCACGCAACGAAGGTTCTGGAACATTTCCATATCTCGGGGGACCTCATTTCCACGTGACTCTCTTTCATATTCCCCTTTGTCACAGAAGGCTAGGTCCAGTGGTCCGGGTGAGATCTCGGCTCAGGCCCAAGGCTCTCAGACCTCAAAGTTCTGGTCCTGCAAGGGCCCCTGTCCTCTCTTGAGACCACTCCTGGCTCTCTCTGCCGAGAAGGAGCTGCTGGCAGTACGTCCTCTAAGAGTTGAGGTCCATCGTGCAGACCCTGAGAAAACTCCTAGGAAAAGGCTCCACCTTCTTGTTTACGTCAACAGAGGTCAATGCCTTTGTTAGTGCTGGGTGTGTCCCATTTGATGCAACTGCAGAGCCATTAGGTAAACCAGAACATGTGTGCGGCCCCTTCCCTTAGACTCCTCTGGGCCCTCGTGACATAGGCTCAGAAGACTGCCAGCCTCAAGCCTTACCTCTTCCAAGGGACGGCCACACCGTCTTCCAGGATCTTCTGTCCCATGAATCTCAGTTGCTGTTTGGAACTCAAAGGGGAGAAAAGACCCTGCCTGCGGGGTCTCTTTGGGCTGGGGCCTTCCCCCGTGGGCTGCTCTCCCTCATTCTCCTTTTCTTCTTGCTTCTCTACCTCCTTCTCCTCCTCCTCCTCCTCCTCCTCCTCGTTCTCCTCCTCCTCCTCCTCGTCCTCTTCCTCAGGGGTGCTCTCGGATTCCACATTGCCCATCTGCTGGGCCATGGTGAGATGAAAGGCACGGCAGCTGAAGCCCTGCAGGACGCCGCCCTTCACGTGCTGCTGGAGGATCTCCAAGGTGGGGAAGACCCGGCAGCAGGCCATGCACCTGAAGCCAGTCTCCATGGTCAGCATCCAGTCCGCTGTCTTGGCGCTGGGTCTCTCCTCGACGGCAGGTGGCCCTGATGGGCTGCCTGGCTCTGCCCTTTCCTCATACTCTTTCTCCTCCCCAGTGGGCTCACTGTCAGACAGGAGGCTTTCGGTGCACACATCAGAAGAGGGGTCAGTGGCTACTGCGCACACATCCTCAGGAAGAGTCACTTCTTCTATCCTCAGCTGCTTTTCAGGCAACTCCAAGGGTTTCTTTGTCTTCCAGGAGACAGCGACACCCTTGTTCACTTGTACCTGCATGTAGTATATTTTCATGACCCTTTCCTCTTTGTCTGGGTGCAGATAGTTCTTACAGGTTGAAGAGGGTGAGGAGGAGACACAGTGTGATGGGGAAGCGGTCTCTCCTTCTTCCTGATCCTGGGCTAGGGGTGTTCTAGGCTGGGCAGTGTCTTGATGAAATCTCCGGATTCCTGAAAAAGGAAATTAAAATCATAATAACATGCATGGGCCATGCCGGAAGCTGAGGGAGCAGGTGTGGTAGACGAGAGAGGGACATTGGCATGACATAGCAATGTCGTGAGCTTGGTGTCCGTTGGCCGTAGGACGGAGTGGTGTATCTGGTGTCATCTGTGGGCTTTTCATGTGCGTGGGGGGGTATACTGGAGCGGTGTCTGTATACAGGGGTGTGGAGTATGGTGGTGAGGGCTGTAGTATGTGAGGGATGCGGCTGGATGCGTGTACGATGAGGAGTGTGAGTTTGGGAATATCGGTGGTGCATTCCTTGTGGAATGGGGCTGTGGTGCAGGAGAGTACTGTGGAGCACGTGCTTGGGGTTGATGTGCACTGAGAAGGGCTGTGCCTGGAGGGCGCGTGTATGTGTGAGCTGTGTGCACCTGAGCTGGATGGTCCTGCTCTCAGGCTGGAGGTGTATGATGCAGAACTCTGTCCTTCTCTGGAAGCAAAGGCAAAGACAAAGCCTACATTTTCCTCTGAAGATGCTTAATCTGGTCCCTCTTCCCTCCACCTCAAGCCCAGACCTTTCCGGTCCCTGCTCCTTGACTTCCCCACCATGGTAGTAGCAGTATTCACACACACAACCCCAGACTCAGCTGGCATCCACGCCCTCGGAACAGCTCAGCCATCCTGCCCAGGCTCCTCCACAGAGCCCTCATCACCTCTGATGACCCTGGATTTCCTCTCAGCCTCCCTGGGATCTGTGTGCCTCCTGCTTCACAGCCAAGCACCCCGTCACCTGAGGAGCCCCACGCCCTTACCAGCGTAGCTGAGCTTGCGCAGAGTAGAAGTACAGAAGAAGTATTTAGAGGCAGAGGAGACCTCCACTGCCCCTGGGCTGCAGCCTTGGGCCACCACATTGGATCCAAGCCGAGGGGGATCCTCTTGTGACTTCGAGATTCCTGAGGGAGGAATGAAAGGCTCAGGGTGGGTTCATCAGTCCTCTGTCCACAAATATTTACTGAGTGTGTGACACGTGTCAGGTGCAGTGAATACACACAGTTGAGAGTGTGGTTCCCAGTGGATCCTCCAGGATTTAATTCCAATCAATACTTATTCTCTCACTGCCTAGTTGGTAATGTAGGCCTCGGTGGTGACTGTGAGTGTGTGGGAAGAGTGAGTGATGTGTATCAGTTAAGTCTGTGGTAAGTGTGGGGTTGGCATGGGGAGCACAGTGCAGACGTGTCTATCTGTGTCTGTGGCCTTTGTGTGCATGGTTTCTGTTCACAAGTCAGGAATTCTGGGACATGTAACGTTTCCTCATTACATGGTGTGGCTTGTATTTATGGTGCGTGTTCATTCATTCATTCACCAAGATTCAGTAAGCAGCTACTCCTGTGTATCCGGCACTCTTCCATTGTTGTAGTCTTTGGTAACGCTGCACATTCTAGTAGGGGAAGACACACACTAAACAAAACTACAATAAATATATAATACATCAGCTGGTGGTAAGTATATAAGGGTTGCCAGACTTAGCGAACAAGAATACAAGGCACCCAGTTAAATTTCAGTTTCAGATAAACCCAGAATAATCTTTTAGTGTAAGTATTCCCATGCAGTATTTGGCCTGACTTAGTTTTAGTGTAAGTATAGCCCATACAATATGTGGGACATACGGATACTGAAAAATTACTTGTTGTTTATCTGGAATTCAAATTGAACTGGATAGCCCATATTTTCTCTGGCAATCCTGACATGGGTTACTGAGACTGTGGTTTACTGTGGTTTGTACAAAGCGGGTCTGGCATTACTCAAGAATGTGTTATAAGTGTGGTGTGTATGACACGTGACTGGTTCTTATAGAGGTATTTAGAGATGGCTGAAGTTAGTTGTGTTTGTGCAAGAGTTGAGGAGATACATGTATATAGTGTGTGTGTGTGTGTGTGTCCTATATATATAGTGTGTGTGTCTATATACATATCTCATCTCAATCGTTTGGTGTTGGAGGAGAGGATTGTGATACAGGTGGGTTGTATGAGAACGTAGTATAGGAGGGATGCGTGTATATACCTCCATGTGCTGTGTGTGGTTTACTAAGGAAGTTATATGTGGGGTGTGTGATATTTTTGCTGTATCAGAGTGTACATGGGTGTATGAGTTACTGTCTCATAAAACACCCATAACAAGAATTCTGTATACACTCTTACATACACCGAGTGTCAGCCAGGTCCAGGCAGGGTGACAAGAACTTTACCACGCAGACTTTATATCTGGTAAGCACTCTACCCCCATTCATCTCGCTCTTCTCTGCACTACCAGACACACACACACACACACAAACACACACACTCACACACACACACACACAGGAACATAGAGCAAAATATTCTGAATGGTCAGGGGCAGTCACTGCCTTCCCCACCCTGTCCCAGCCACTGCCTGGAAATCTGCCTGCTGTCTAGAGCTCCATTCCCAGGGCCCATCCTACAGTCTCCAGGGCCCTGGGCCTGGTAGGAGCTACTGGGCTCTAATCTGGGGCAGAGGCCTCTAGCTGGAGCTCTGGGGTGACCACCCCTCTCCCAGGGCAAGCTACTCGCCTACATTTAGTGCACGCAGGCACCACGTGGCCCGTGGCTCTCAGAGCTCCCCGCAGGACACAGGCCATTTCTCACCCCCGCTCACGCGGTCTCAGTCTCTGGAAAACCCTTCCCTTCCCTTGATCTCCTTTGGGAAATTCTTCCTGTTGAAAGAATAAAACCTCCTTGCTTTCAATATGACACCATCCCTAGACAAACAATCTTCTTTCAAAGTACATTCCACTTGTCAAGATATTTTTCAACAGGGCCTTCAACTCATGGGGTTTCTCTTTCCACTTTGGTAAAAGAGGCCAAGCAACTCATGGGTCTCTCTCAGCATCCTTGCATCCTTCACATCCCCCACCTCATGACCCCTAGGAAAGATCCAAGAGCATAAGAGAGAAATCGGGGACTGAGAAAAGCTGCACCTCTAGGTCTGTGCAAGCAGGATGCAGCCTGCTATGAGTCCGACAAAGCTCCAGGCCCGCCTGCCCCAGGAGAGAGTCCTCAGACCAGCGGAGCTGACCTCCCATCTCCCAGGGGGCATCTGGCCGTTCTGTGCCGTCTCACACCACAGGGACCCTCCGGATAGATACGGCAGCATCAGTGAGACAAGGTCTCTCGCTCCCTGCTTCACAGGTGACACGTTCTCAGTCCCCCGCTTCCTAGAGAAGCTTCAGTTTGGCAGAAACCCATGTGCCCCAGACAAGTTGCCCCCCACATACCTCCTCCGTTCTCGGCAGTTTCCTGGGACTCTTCATTTTCCAGATGTTTCCTCTTTTGTCGCCGTTCCATCGTACCAACTAGAAGTCTCCCTTAGAAGATGCCTCAAGAGATGTCCAACTCCTCCTCTTCCCTACAGGTTGGCCCTTCTTGGCTCTTGGGCAATCCGTTGAAATGATTCAATACAAACAAAAATAGTCAAGTCTCCTAAATGGCTGAAAAACTTGTACCACTTGGTGAACCAGCAGTAGTGCCTAGTGCTCACCAGGGCTGTTATGTTTGCAAGGTTGCCAGGCTCACAGTGGAATTCTGTGACCTCAGTGATGACATCAGAGCATTCGGTGGACCTAGGTTGAGCACAGTGTCTGCAATAGCACAGGCCCCATTTTCAAGAACAATTCCTTTTTCCCAGCCGAAGCTTTCCCGTGAAAGGGAAAGGTTCCTACCATATCTATTATAAATTGTATCATACCATGTCTATTATAAAATTCACATTTTGATTGGAGATCTTTTAATGTCTTTTCTAGAGAGATTTAATATGAATGTTTTAAATGGTCTCCAGTTTCCCTGTGGATTATTGACATTTTAAACTCTGCACTTCAATTTTCCCTCAATACGTGTAATTTTGTCACGGCTATTTCTGTACTTAAAGATGAGGAACTATATAATTGATTTCTTCATTTTTTCCCCATCTCTTTCCAAGGTACTGCATTTGATTGTGTCTTGCGACTGAGTGAAAAATGCTAGTCCTTGAGTCAGGACATTGGGCCCTTTAGCAAGTAACTCAACCTATCTGGGCTTCAGCTTCTGTATGTGCGATCAAGAGGCTTGGACTAGCTGACTTTTCAAATGCTGTGTTTCTTTGATTCACTCTCACTTACTGATCTGCTCCTTAAGAAGAGGGTCTGTTCTCATAAAGTAACAACAGTCTTTTCCTAACCTTGGGTTGGGCGGAGTTTAACTGTTCGTACTCAGTTTGTTAGTTATATTGCCTTCTACGTATGCTTAGCTCTAAATAATTTATATGGCTCTTGTGACAATTTTTAGATCTTCTTTTTTTTCTTATTTTCTTTTATAGTTTCTAATTTGTTATCGCCAGTGTAGAGGAGCCTGACTGACTTTTAAAATTTATTGATCTTGTATGTGTGTGCCTTGTTGAACCGTCTTATTAGTTCCTGCTAGTTTATCTGTGGGTTCTTTTGGGTCTCCTAGATAAATGAGCATATTAAATGTAAATAATGTGTTCTTTGGATAAAGTTTATTTTCTTGCATCTCTATATATAGAAGCAATATGTTGAATTGATTTAAATATTTAAATACTTACATACCTGTTATCACAATCTAACATTCTTTATCTTATTTTCTTTCAATCAATATTATGTTTTCAAGATTTATCCACGTGAATCCATAGAGATCTAGGTCTTTGATTTTTGACTGTTTGATATTATGTGATCACATGCATATAGCATCATTTATTTTCCATTCAAGCATTATTGGACAATTGGATTGTTTCCCTCCCTTCTCTAGAACAAACAACATTTCCTAGAATATCCCTGAAGATGTCTGACAGTCGAGAAGGGCCAGGCTGCCCGAAGGATTGCTACTTGCTTTTAGCCACCTTCCAACAGGCCGTCTCCAGCCAGCAATTTGAAGCACAGCTGAAATGAGAACTGCCCCAAATATGAAGATCTTAGGAGCTTCCTAGAAGGTGGGAGGTTAATGATAGGCATCCTGCTGGGATCCCAGGGGAGTCTGAGCTGGCCTGAAGCTCATCTTCCTCCTCCACCTCTCAAGAGAAATGTGGAGGAAAGAAGACTTCAAAAACTGTGAGCAGGCAGAGGGAGGGATATTGGGGGCCGAAGCTGTAACTGAGGTCTTGGAGTGGGCTGTGAGCACGCAGAGCCTCTCGAGAGCCAGGCTCTGCCTTCTGAGAACTTCTCCCCTAAGGCTGCTCATAATTCACGTGATACCAGCCATATAGAGCCGACTTGGCCCACACTGTCACAGAAAGCCTTATCAGAATCTCTTCTTCTTCATACACTCTTGTGTCTGTTACTTGGTTATTGCCTTTGGTACTCCAGTGATGTGAACCACAGTCGCCAGGGGATGGAGGACACTAGTGACCCATCTTGCTCTGTGGCCTCAGTCCACAGCTGGAGGGTAAGGGAAGAGGCCAAATGAAGGTCAAGAAGGAAAGATGGAGTTTGAAGAGAAGACCTGAGTTAAGGATGTCTTCTCAACTCTTGATGACTGAAATGTAGCTCCAGTACCTGAAGTCCTGCTTGTTCTCAAGGCTGACCGTGGGGCTGGGTGCACTCAGTGAAGGAACCGTATACACTTAGTATTTCCTTGCTTGCTCACACTTGCCCTCCTCTGATACACCCTCTGCAAGACTGATCTTCCCCTGAAACAACTTTCCACCTGCTACTGTCATCTCAGGAACATTTGCTTCACCTTCCTAGTGTCCCCCTAGAATGCCATTGCAGCCAATTCATAATTTGATAATCATGCTGCTTACCATATTCTCAGCAACTTCTGAGAAATTTTATTCACTTTATTCCATAGTCTTCACCCATCAATAATCTTCCTTAACTTCCTAGCTGCAGGTTAACCCATTCGGAATCATTTCTTTTGCTTTCTCTTCTTTGGCAAATCCTTTCTATCTTTTAAGGTCTTTTTCTTGTCTCTCTACCATCCTGCCTTCCTGAACTTCTTTTTTTTTCGTTTAAGTAACTTTTCAATCTCCTTCCCCAATTTCCTCATAAACATTGAGAGTTTATTCCTCACACGTTAGACAGCGGTTTATGAATGGCCAGGCATAATGGACTCAGAATGAGTTGGCACCCCCGAGGTACCTGTCTTGCTGGGGAGCCACAGGTGAAGGGCTGGCTGCTGGACACATGTTTGCATGGAGTCAGGCTGAGTGGCCTCAGGGTGTTTGCTCTGCACTTGTGTGTGTTTCTCCCTAGTTGGTTTCCTTGTCCAGCCACCTGTGACCTCCCTCCATCCAGCCCAGGGAATCCTTCTCATCACAGGGGTAGGATGTTTGTCTCATTTTCCATCACATCCTTTCCCCAAAGTTTGGTTGTGAGTTGTTCCCATTCCAAAGACCTTTCCTCTTTGAAGAGAAAAGAGAAAATCTTGTCTCTCCTTTTCTCTCACTTCACTTCTGCTCTATTATCTCCTCCGTCCAGAATGGCCCACTGACTCACATGGGTGTAGATCCAAAGATGGCAAGAAATGCCAGCAATTCTGAGATAATAATACGGATGGATCAGGAAAACTTGAAAACCTTTATCCCGCCACATTAAAAAAAATTGCACTTCCAGTGTATTCAGAGTCTCAGTGTAGAAACACAAATGATAGAGAAATTGAATGACACTCAAGTTTTTCTTTCCTCCTTTCCTGATTTATTCTAATCCTCCAAGTTAACATGATGAACTCTTTGTTGTGTAAAGTTTCAGACATTTTCTACCCATGCACACTTTTCTTCTTTTCACATTAGAGTGTGAACTAGGTCACTTTCAACATGCTGTGATTCTGTGATTCACTGTCTCCCACCGAGTCATCCATGGATAATGTCATCTGTTTCACGGAGAAATATTTCCAATAGCTAATAGCCAATGTCTGTGGAGTGCTTACTCTGTGTCGGTTTCTTGTAACTACTTTACAGATCATTTGTACAGCGTACCCATGGACCAGGTACAATTATGACCCCCAAGTGACAGATAAGTGCAGATAAGTACAAATAAATAGAGGCCAAGTGACTTGCCCAAGACGCTGGAGCAAATCAAAATCCATGCCTCTATAATGATTTTGCTCTATTGCCTCTGTCTGGGAGGCTTGATGATTTGGCAACTAAAACCTTAAATATCATGTTCCATTTTTATATCTGTGACACAAGCGTGGGGCTGTGATACGGGGTAACTAACCTGACTACTTTTGAAAACCCTTACGCACCTGGATGAAAGTAACCCAGGGACTGCAAGCCATAGAGTTAAGGTTTCCTACCAACTTTTAAAAATAGCTTCTTGAATGCAATTTATGTAGTGTCAAGTCTAGGATGTAGTCCAAATAGTAACAGAAAAATGGAGATATGTAGGAAAATACTTAAAGTTGACAAGTATTGGGAGTGTAGTATTTTGGGGGCCAGCGTGTAGACCACAGGAAAACTTGCTGTTTCCATCCCAAAGGGAAGAGCCCTACGTTGCAACTGCCAAGGTCCCTGGGGCAGCAAGTGTGCTCACTGCTTAGTAAAGAAGCATCCTCAGTTTGATAGAATCATATGGGAGCCTTACATTTGGTTAGCAGTTCTACATTCTTGATGTAATGATATTTTCAGGGTGTGGGAGGGTATCAAGCTCTGAAAATACCCTTGGAGAGATCTGCTTATTAAGTTTGGCTTTTTCAATCTCCCTACTACTTCTTTACTAAACACCAGGCGGTTTCCTTCACTTTTCAGAACCATATTGTTTTTCCCTTGTCTAATGAACTTTGAAATACTTTTGGATGAGCTATTAAGTTTGGGAAAAAATAAAAATCTCTTTAAAATAAGGAAGATAATAACAATGACAAGTAAAAAAAGCTCTAAAACAGAGAATATCCTCCATTCTAGCCAATGACGGAGTGGAAGGTTCGTGCTCGCTGTCCAGGACGTAGAAATAAAAGCTGAGGAGGCGCTGAGGCGTCTCCTGGATCTCTATGAGCCTCCATCATTTCTGCTGAGTAGGGTTGACAGATAAATTATAGGCTGTTTAGTTAAATATGAATGTTTGAAAAACAACGAGTACATTTTGAAGATAAGTATGCCCCAAATAGTTCATAGATTATACTTATACTAAAAATAATGACTTATTATTCATGTGAAGTTCAAGTTTAACTGGGTATCCTGTATTTTTATGTACTAAATCTGACAGCCCTACTGATGATCCACAATGGAGGCAGTTGAGGAACGGTACATGCTGGCTCTCGGACAGTCAGAAATGGCTTCAGCAGATCCAGGTACAGTATGAAATTCTTTTTGGATGTAGCTCAGAAGCCATGGCCAGTCCTTGACTGAAAGTACTGCCTCGGGTTTCCCTGAGGTGGGGTAAACCTTCCTCTTAATGGCCTTTTGGTAAGTCTGGAAGACCATATCCAAGGGGAGCCCCAAAGTCAGTTTCATCCTCACAACCATGTTTCCAATTCCTGGAATTGGCTGCATGTGACTCACAAGAGCTGAGGAGGTTTGTGGAAGTTGGGAGTGTCATAGCTTGAACCCTTTGTAGGTAAAGTTTTGCTGTTGTGAGAGTTTTAACAGGAGCAATGTGAAAAACTCCATGTCCCCAGGTAGATAGAAATAATCCTGTTCTACCTGTGTGTATGTGTCAAGTCTCTAATGGTTCAGAGAGCAAGTATCTGGTCTTAGAAAGACTGATCCAAGCTTGGATGTTTCTGGTGACAAGGCAAGGTCCTGAGTTTCAAGTTCACCTTTTATGGTTGAGGAGACAATAAGGTGGTCAGAAGGGAAATCATGGAGGAGACCTTGGCTTCATCCATCGTGCAGGCTTGTATATGTGGTTCTATGTAGATTGTGTTTCAAAGGTGGAGCTTGTTTACAACTATGAACATTCTCCGATGTGCTTTTTGGACCTTCATTCCCAGAGCGAGAGCAGTGCCGAGGCTCTAGAAATGCCATGGATATTCTGAGCTGTCAGTGGCATTTCCCCGGTACTGTTCCCTTGGTGCCGCTCCTTGAAATGTCCAAAGGGATTATCATGTGTCTTGTGGCGGGTCCTAGCATTGTGAAAGGAAGCTGCTGCCCCTGGCTCAGAGGATTTCAGATGTGGTGGGAGGAGGAGTAGTACTACGACTATAAATTGTATCACAGCATATCGATTCCATCTTGAGAGTGGGGTTGGGGGGTTATGAAGGGGGGCTTTTATTGTACTTTTATACATTGTACCCTTGAAACTAATTCAATTTTTTAAAATTAATTAATTTATTTGGGGCTGCATTGGGTCTTTGTTGCTGCTATTGGGCGTTCTCTAGTTGCAGTGAGCGGGGGCTCCTCTTGGCTGTGGTGCACGGGCTTCTCATTGCAGTGGCTTCTCTTGTTGCGGAGCATGGTCTCTAGGCACGCAGGCTTCCGTAGTTGTGGCACGTGGGCTCGGTTGATGTGGCACACGGGCTCTAGAGCGCAGGCTCTGTAGTTGTGGCGCGTGGGCTTAGTTACTCCGTGGCACGTGGGATCTTCCCAGACCAGGGCTCGAACCCATGACCCCTGCATTCGCAGGCATATTCTTAACCACTGCTCCACCAGGGAAGCCCGATAATTCAGTTTTTTATAAAGAGAAGATTCCTAATATTATTCCAAAATTTTAAAAATATGTAGTTGGATAACACTATGAAAAATTAACTGATATATTCTTTTATTATTTCTCTTTGCTCCCTGGATCTTTTTCCCCATCCAGTCAGCTAGGCACTGTGAGTTCACTGCATTAGGAAGGTAAAGACTCAGCAGAAATGAGGGAGAAATACAGAAAAGTCTCAGCTTTGGAATGTTCACAACGGAGGCCACAGTAGAACAGGTGAGAATTCTGTGAACCAAAAATAAATGTCGTCTCAAATGCAAAAAAGTATTCTCTGCACTGGGAGGCAGGAGAGGGAGGGAGGGAAGGACTGAAGGAGAGAGATCAGTGTGGCCAGGGACATGGAGACTGTGCTTGAGGACGATATGCCCAGGAAGAGAATCAGAATCTGGAGAAGATTCAGCCTGCACGTGATCATTGCCTCCAGCCAGCACCCTCATCTCAGACGTTGGGAAATTCAGAGAGAGAGTGGGAGTACGTCAGGAGGGCCACGCGCATAGTCTGTGTGGCAGGGGTTGTGGCCGTTCCCTATTTGTGAGGAGTCCCCAGCAATTTGCAGGCCTCTTCTGGAAAATGCTGGCGGACGTCTCTAGTGCTTATGTGAAAGCTTGTTCACAAACCTTGAAAGATACAGATGTAGATGACAGATAGATGCATAGATAGAAAAATGTCCTTAAATAAAAGCTCCAGGAAAGGTTTGGAAAATGCCCTTTATTGCATAGGACGCTTCTATTGTCATATGATGTTAGACTGAGTGCCGGTCCCTTCATCCTCCTTCAGACCACGGCATTCTGTCTGCTACTCTCCCGAGGGTCCTTTCTTCTCCCTGGAAGGGATAAAACAAATGAGGTAGGACAGGAAGAGACAAGAAGCACTCCAAGCTCTGCTGGTCAGGGTTACCCTCCAGCATTGCCTTAATGCTCAGAGCCACACACACCACAGTGAGCTTGGCTCCAGATCAACTACCACGCAACGAAGTTTCTGGAACATTTCCATATCCCGGGGGACCTCATTTCCACGTGACTCTCTTTCATATTCCCCTTTGTCACAGAAGGCTAGGTCCAGTGGTCCGGGTGAGATCTCGGCTCAGGCCCAAGGCTCTCAGACCTCAAAGTTCTGGTCCTGCAAGGGCCCCTGTCCTCTCTTGAGACCACTCCTGGCTCTCTCTGCCGAGAAGGAGCTGCTGGCAGTACGTCCTCTAAGAGTTGAGGTCCATCGTGCAGACCCTGAGAAAACTCCTAGGAAAAGGCTCCACCTTCTTGTTTACGTCAACAGAGGTCAATGCCTTTGTTAGTGCTGGGTGTGTCCCATTTGATGCAACTGCAGAGCCATTAGGTAAACCAGCACATGTGTGTGGCCCCTTCCCTTAGACTCCTCTGGGCCCTCGTGACATAGGCTCAGAAGACTGCCAGCCTCAAGCCTTACCTCTTCCAAGGGACGGCCACACCGTCTTCCAGGATCTTCTGTCCCATGAATCTCAGTTGCTGTTTGGAACTCAAAGGAGAGAAAAGACCCTGACTGCGGGGTCTCTTTGGGCTGGGGCCTTCCCCCGTGGGCTGCTCTCCCTCATTCTCCTTTTCTTCTTGCTTCTCTACCTCTTTCTCCTCCTCCTCCTCCTCCTCGTTCTCCTCCTCCTCCTCCTCGTCCTCTTCCTCAGGGGTGCTCTCGGATTCCACATTGCCCATCCACTGGGCCATGGTGAGATGAAAGGCACGGCAGCTGAAACCCTGCAGGACGCCGCCCTTCACGTGCTGCTGGAGGATCTCCAAGGTGGGGAAGACCCGGCAGCAGGCCATGCACCTGAAGCCGGTCTCCATGGTCAGCATCCAGTCCGCTGTCTTGGCGCTGGGTCTCTCCTCGACGGCAGGTGGCCCTGATGGGCTGCCTGGCTCTGCCCTTTCCTCATACTCTTTCTCCTCCCCAGTGGGCTCACTGTCAGACAGGAGGCTTTCGGTGAACACATCAGAAGAGGGGTCAGTGGCTACTGCGCACACATCCTCAGGAAGGGTCACTTCTTCTATCCTCAGCTGCTTTTCAGGCAACTCCAAGGGTTTCTTTGTCTTCCAGGAGACAGCGACACCCTTGTTCACTTGTACCTGCATGTAGTATATTTTCATGCCACTTTCCTCTTTGTCTGGGTGCAGATAGTTCTTACAGGGTGAAGAGGGTGAGGAGGAGACACAGTGTGATGGGGAAGCGGTCTCTCCTTCCTGATCCTGGGCTAGGGGTGGTCTAGGCTGGGCAGTGTCTCGATGAAATCTCCGGATTCCTGAAAAAGGAAATTAAAATCATAATAACATGCATGGGCCATGCCAGAAGCTGAGGGAGCAGGTGTGGTAGACGAGAGAGGGACATTGGCATGACATAGCAATGTCGTGAGCTTGGTGTCCGTTGGCCGTAGGACGGAGTGGTGTATCTGGTGTCATCTGTGGGCTTTTCATGTGCGTGGGGGGGTATACTGGAGCGGTGTCTGTATACAGGGGTGTGGAGTATGGTGGTGAGGGCTGTAGTATGTGAGGGATGCGGCTGGATGCGTGTACGATGAGGAGTGTGAGTTTGGGAATATCGGTGGTGCATTCCTTGTGGAATGGGGCTGTGGTGCAGGAGAGTACTGTGGAGCACGTGCTTGGGGTTGATGTGCACTGAGAAGGGCTGTGCCTGGAGGGCGCGTGTATGTGTGAGCTGTGTGCACCTGAGCTGGATGGTCCTGCTCTCAGGCTGGAGGTGTATGATGCAGAACTCTGTCCTTCTCTGGAAGCAAAGGCAAAGACAAAGCCTACATTTTCCTCTGAAGATGCTTAATCTGGTCCCTCTTCCCTCCACCTCAAGCCCAGACCTTTCCGGCCCCTGCTCCTTGACTTCCCCACCATGGTAGTAGCAGTATTCACACACACACCCCCAGACTCAGCTGGCATCCACGCCCTAGGAACAGCTCAGCCATCCTGCCCAGGCTCCTCCACAGAGCCCTCATCACCTCTGATGACCCTGAATTTCCTCTCAGCCTCCCTGGGATCTGTGTGCCTCCTGCTTCACAGCCAAGCACCCCGTCACCTGAGGAGCCCCACGCCCTTACCAGCATAGCTGAGCTTGCGCAGAGTAGAAGTACAGAAGAAGTATTTAGAGGCAGAGGAGACCTCCACTGCCCCTGGGCTGCAGCCTTGGGCCACCACAGTGGATCCAAGCCGAGGGGGATCCTCTTGTGACTTCGAGATTCCTGAGGGAGGAATGAAAGGCTCAGGGTGGGTTCATCAGTCCTCTGTCCACAAATATTTACTGAGTGTGTGACACGTGTCAGGTGCAGTGAATACACACAGTTGAGAGTGTGGTTCCCAGTGGATCCTCCAGGATTTAATTCCAATCAATACTTATTCTCTCACTGTCTAGTTGGTAATGTAGGCCTCGGTGGTGACTGTGAGTGTGTGGGAAGAGTGAGTGATGTGTATCAGTTAAGTCTGTGGTAAGTGTGGGGTTGTCATGGGGAGCACAGTGCAGACGTGTCTATCTGTGTCTGTGGCCTTTGTGTGCATGGTTTCTGTTCACAAGTCAGGAATTCTGGGACATGTAACGTTTCCTCATTACATGGTGTGGCTTGTATTTATGGTGTGTGTTCATTCATTCATTCACCAAGATTCAGTAAGCAGCTACTCCTGTGTATCCGGCACTCTTCCATTGTTGTAGTCTTTGGTAACGCTGCACATTCTAGTAGGGGAAGACACACACTAAACAAAACTACAATAAATATATAATACATCAGCAGGTGGTAAGTATATAAGGGTTGCCAGACTTAGCGAACAAGAATACAAGGCACCCAGTTAAATTTCAGTTTCAGATAAACCCAGAATAACCTTTTAGTGTAAGTATTCCCATGCAGTATTTGGCCTGACTTAGTTTTAGTGTAAGTATAGCCCATACAATATGTGGGACATACGGATACTGAAAAATTACTTGTTCTTTATCTAGAATTCAAATTGAACTGGATAGCCCATATTTTCTCTGGCAATCCTGACATGGGTTACTGAGACTGTGGTTTACTGTGGTTTGTACAAAGCGGGTCTGGCATTACGCAAGAATGTGTTATAAGTGTGGTGTGTATGACACGTGACTGGTTCTTATAGAGGTATTTAGAGATGGCTGAAGTTAGTTGTGTTTGTGCAAGAGTTGAGGAGATACATGTATATAGTGTGTGTGTGTGTGTGTGTCCTATATATATAGTGTGTGTGTCTATACACATATCTCATCTCCAGCGTTTGGTGTTGGAGGAGAGGATTGTGATACAGGTGGGTTGTAAGGGAACGTAGTAAAGGAGGGATGCGTGTATATACCTCCATGTGCTCTGTGTGGTTTACTAAGGAAGTTATATGTGGGGTGTGTGATATTTTTGCTGTATCAGAGTGTACATGGGTGTATGAGTTACTGTCTCATAAAACACCCCTAACAAGAATTCTGTATACACTCTTACGTACACCGAGTGTCAGCCAGGTCCAGGCAGGGTGACAAGAACTTTACCACGCAGACTTTATATCTGGTAAGCACTCTACCCCCATTCATCTCGCTCTTCTCTGCACTACCACACACACACACACACACACACACACACACACACACTCACACACACACACACAGGAACATAGGGCAAAATATTCTGAATGGTCAGGGGCAGTCATTGCCTTCCCCAGCCTGTCCCAGCCACTGCCTGGAAATCTGCCTGCTGTCTAGAGCTCCATTCCCAGGGCCCATCCTACAGTCTCCAGGGCCCTGGGCCTGGTAGGAGCTACTGGGCTCTAATCTGGGGCAGAGTCCTCTAGCTGGAACTCTGGGGTGAGCACCCCTCTCCCAGGGCAAGCTACTCGCCTACATTTAATGCACGCAGGCACCACGTGGCCCGTGGCTCTCAGAGCTCCCCGCAGGACCCTGAGGCCATTTCTCACCCCCGCTCACGCGGTCTCAGTCTCTGGAAAACCCTTCCCTTCCCTTGATCTCCTTTGGGAAATTCTTCGTGTTGAAAGAATAAAACCTCCTTGCTTTCAATATGACACCATCCCTAGACAAACAATCTTCTTTCAAAGTACATTCCACTTGTCAAGATATTTTTCAACAGGGCCTTCAACTCATGGGGCTTCTCTTTCCACTTTGGTAAAAGAGGCCAAGCAACTCATGGGTCTCTCTCAGCATCCTTGCATCCTTTACATCCCCCACCTCATGACCCCAGGGAAAGATCCAAGAGCATAAGAGAGAAATCGGGGACTGAGAAAAGCTGCACCTCTAGGTCTGTGCAAGCAGGATGCAGCCTGCTATGAGTCCGACAAAGCTCCAGGCCCGGCTGCCCCAGGAGAGAGTCCTCAGACCAGCGGAGCTGACCTCCCATCTCCCAGGGGGCATCTGGCCGTTCTGTGCCGTCTCACACCACAGGGACCCTCCGGATAGATACGGCAGCATCAGTGAGACAAGGTCTTTCGCTCCCTGCTTCACAGGTGACACGTTCTCAGTCCCCCGCTTCCTAGAGAAGCTTCAGTTTGGCAGAAACCCATGTGCCCCAGACAAGTTGCCCCCCACATACCTCCTCCGTTCTCGGCAGTTTCCTGGGACTCTTCATTTTCCAGATGTTTCCTCTTTTGTCGCCGTTCCATCGTACCAACTAGAAGTCTCCCTTAGAAGATGCCTCAAGAGATGTCCAACTCCTCCTCTTCCCTACAGGTTGGCCCTTCTTGGCTCTTGGGCAATCCGTTGAAATGATTCAATACAAACAAAAATAGTCAAGTCTCCTAAATGGCTGAAAAACTTGTACCACTTGGTGAACCAGCAGTAGTGCCTAGTGCTCACCAGGGCTGTTATGTTTGCAAGGTTGCCAGGCTCACAGTGGAATTCTGTGACCTCAGTGATGACATCAGAGCATTCGGTGGACCTAGGTTGAGCACAGTGTCTGCAATAGCACAGGCCCCATTTTCAAGAACAATTCCTTTTTCCCAGCCGAAGCTTTCCCGTGAAAGGGAAAGGTTCCTACCATATCTATTATAAATTGTATCATACCATGTCTATTATAAAATTCACATTTTGATTGGAGATCTTTTAATGTCTTTTCTAGAGAGATTTAATATGAATGTTTTAAATGGTCTCCAGTTTCCCTGTGGATTATTGACATTTTAAACTCTGCACTTCAATTTTCCCTCAATACGTGTAATTTTGTCACGGCTATTTCTGTACTTAAAGATGAGGAACTATATAATTGATTTCTTCATTTTTTCCCCATCTCTTTCCAAGGTACTGCATTTGATTGTGTCTTGCGACTGAGTGAAAAATGCTAGTCCTTGAGTCAGGACATTGGGCCCTTTAGCAAGTAACTCAACCTATCTGGGCTTCAGCTTCTGTATGTGCGATCAAGAGGCTTGGACTAGCTGACTTTTCAAATGCTGTGTTTCTTTGATTCACTCTCACTTACTGATCTGCTCCTTAAGAAGAGGGTCTGTTCTCATAAAGTAACAACAGTCTTTCGTACTCAGTTTGTTAGTTATATTGCCTTCTACGTATGCTTAGCTCTAAATAATTTATACGGCTCTTGTGACAATTTTTAGATCTTCTTTTTTTTCTTATTTTCTTTTATAGTTTCTAATTTGTTATCGCCAGTGTAGAGGAGCCTGACTGACTTTTAAAATTTATTGATCTTGTATGTGTGTGCCTTGTTGAACCGTCTTATTAGTTCCTGCTAGTTTATCTGTGGGTTCTTTTGGGCCTCCTAGATAAATGAGCATATTAAATGTAAATAATGTGTTCTTTGGATAAAGTTTATTTTCTTGCATCTCTATATATAGAAGCAATATGTTGAATTGATTTAAATATTTAAATACTTACATACCTGTTATCACAATCTAACATTCTTTATCTTATTTTCTTTCAATCAATATTATGTTTTCAAGATTTATCCACGTGAATCCATAGAGATCTAGGTCTTTGATTTTTGACTGTTTGATATTATGTGATCACATGCATATAGCATCATTTATTTTCCATTCAAGCATTATTGGACAATTGGATTGTTTCCCTCCCTTCTCTAGAACAAACAACATTTCCTAGAATATCCCTGAAGATGTCTGACAGTCGAGAAGGGCCAGGCTGCCCGAAGGATTGCTACTTGCTTTTAGCCACCTTCCAACAGGCCGTCTCCAGCCAGCAATTTGAAGCACAGCTGAAATGAGAACTGCCCCAAATGTGAAGATCTTAGGAGCTTCCTAGAAGGTGGGAGGTTAATGATAGGCATCCTGCTGGGATCCCAGGGGAGTCTGAGCTTGCCTGAAGCTCATCTTCCTCCTCCACCTCTCAAGAGAAATGTGGAGGAAAGAAGACTTCAAAAACTGTGAGCAGGCAGAGGGAGGGATATTGGGGGCCGAAGCTGTAACTGAGGTCTTGGAGTGGGCTGTGAGCACGCAGAGCCTCTCGAGAGCCAGGCTCTGCCTTCTGAGAACTTCTCCCCTAAGGCTGCTCATAATTCACGTGATACCAGCCATATAGAGCCGACTTGGCCCACACTGTCACAGAAAGCCTTATCAGAATCTCTTCTTCTTCATACACTCTTGTGTCTGTTACTTGGTTATTGCCTTTGGTACTCCAGTGATGTGAACCACAGTCGCCAGGGGATGGAGGACACTAGTGACCCATCTTGCTCTGTGGCCTCAGTCCACAGCTGGAGGGTAAGGGAAGAGGCCAAATGAAGGTCAAGAAAGAAAGATGGAGTTTGAAGAGAAGACCTGAGTTAAGGATGTCTTCTCAAGTCTTGATGACTGAAATGTAGCTCCAGTACCTGAAGTCCTGCTTGTTCTCAAGGCTGACCGCGGGGCTGGTTGCACTCAGTGAAGGAACCGTATACACTTAGTATTTCCTTGCTTGCTCACACTTGCCCTCCTCTGATACACCCTCTGCAAGACTGATCTTCCCCTGAAACAACTTTCCACCTGCTACTGTCATCTCAGGAACATTTGCTTCCCCTTCCTAATGTCCCCCTAGAATGCCATTGCAGCCAATTCATAATTTGATAATCATGCTGCTTACCATATTCTCAGCAACTTCTGAGAAATTTTATTCACTTTATTCCATAGTCTTCACCCATCAATAATCTTCCTTAACTTCCTAGCTGCAGGTTAACCCATTCGGAATCATTTCTTTTGCTTTCTCTTCTTTGGCAAATCCTTTCTATCTTTTAAGGTCTTTTTCTTGTCTCTCTACCATCCTGCCTTCCTGAACTTCTTTTTTTTTCGTTTAAGTAACTTTTCAATCTCCTTCCCCAATTTCCTCATAAACATTGAGAGTTTATTCCTCACACGTTACACAGCGGTTTATGAATGGCCAGGCATAATGGACTCAGAATGAGTTGGCACCCCCGAGGTACCTGTCTTGCTGGGGAGCCACAGGTGAAGGGCTGGCTGCTGGACACATGTTTGCATGGAGTCAGGCTGAGTGGCCTCAGGGTGTTTGCTCTGCACTTGTGTGTGTTTCTCCCTAGTTGGTTTCCTTGTCCAGCCACCTGTGACCTCCCTCCATCCAGCCCAGGGAATCCTTCTCATCACAGGGGTAGGATGTTTGTCTCATTTTCCATCACATCCTTTCCCCAAAGTTTGGTTGTGAGTTGTTCCCATTCCAAAGACCTTTCCTCTTTGAAGAGAAAAGAGAAAATCTTGTCTCTCCTTTTCTCTCACTTCACTTCTGCTCTATTATCTCCTCCGTCCAGAATGGCCCACTGACTCACATGGGTGTAGATCCAAAGATGGCAAGAAATGCCAGCAATTCTGAGATAATAATACGGATGGATCAGGAAAACTTGAAAACTTTTATCCCGCCACATTAAAAAAATTGCACTTCCAGTGTATTCAGAGTCTCAGTGTAGAAACACAAATGATAGAGAAATTGAATTACACTCAAGTTTTTCTTTCCTCCTTTCCTGATTTATTCTAATCCTCCAAGTTAACATGATGAACTCTTTGTTGTGTAAAGTTTCAGACATTTTCTACCCATGCACACTTTTCTTCTTTTCACATTAGAGTGTGAACTAGGTCACTTTCAGCATGCTGTGATTCTGTGATTCACTGTCTCCCACCGAGTCATCCACGGATAAAGTCATCTGTTTCACGGAGAACTATTTCCAATAGCTAATAGCCAATGTCTGTGGAGTGCTTACTCTGTGTCGGTTTCTTGTAACTACTTTACAGATCATTTGTACAGCGTACCCATGGACCAGGTACAATTATGACCCCCAAGTGACAGATAAGTGCAGATAAGTACAAATAAATACAGAGGCCAAGTGACTTGCCCAAGACACTGGAGCAAATCAAAATCCATGCCTCTGTAATCATTTTGCTCTATTGCCTCTGTCTGGGAGGCTTGATGATTTGGCAACTAAAACCTTAAATATCATGTTCCATTTTTATATCTGTGACACAAGCGTGGGGCTGTGATACGGGGTAAGGAACCTGACTACTTTTGAAAACCCTTATGCACCTGGATGAAAGTAAGCCAGGGACTGCAAGCCATAGATTTAAGGTTTCCTACCAACTTTTAAAAATAGCTTCTTGAATGCAATTTATGTAGTGTCAAGTCTAGGATGTAGTCCAAATAGTAACAGAAAAATGGAGATATGTAGAAAAATACTTAAAGTTGACAAGTATTGCGAGTGTAGTATTTTTGGGGCCAGCGTGTAGACCACAGGAAAACTTGCTGTTTCCATCCCAAAGGGAAGAGCCCTACGTTGCAACTGCCAAGGTCCTTGGGATAGCAAGTGTGCTCACTGCTTATAAAGAAGCATCCTCAGTTTGATAGAATCATATGGGAGCCTTACATTTGGTTAGCAGTTCTACATTCTTGATGTAATAATATTTTCAGGGTGTGGGAGGGTATCAAGCTCTGAAAATACCCTTGGAGAGATCTGCTTATTAAGTTTGGCTTTTTCAGTCTCCCTACTACTTCTTTACTAAACACCAGGCGGTTTCCTTCACTTTTCAGAACCATATTGTTTTTCCCTTCTCTAATGAACTTTGAAATACTTTTGGATGAGCTATTAAGTTTGGGAAAAAATAAACATCTCTTTAAAATAAGGAAGATAATAACAATGACAAGTAGAAAAAGCTCTAAAACAGAGAATATCCTCCATTCTAGCCACTGACTGGGAGTGGAAGGTTCGTGCTCGCTGTCCAGGATGTAGAAATAAAAGCTGAGGAGGCGCTGAGGCGTCTCCTGGATCTCTATGAGCCTCCATCATTTCTGCTGAGTAGGGTTGACAGATAAAATATAGACTGTTTAGTTAAATATGAATGTTTGAAAAACAACGAGTACATTTTGAAGATAAGTATGCCCCAAATAGTTCATAGGATCTACTTATACTAAAAATAATGACTTATTATTCATGTGAAGTTCAAGGTTAACTGGGTATCCTGTATTTTTATGTACTAAATCTGACAGCCCTACTGATGATCCACAATGGAGGCAGTTGAGGAACGGTACATGCTGGCTCTCGGACAGTCAGAAATGGCTTCAGCAGATCCAGGTACAGTATGAAATTCTTTTTGGATGTAGCTCAGAAGCCATGGCCAGCCCTTGACTGCAAGTACTGCCTCGGGTTTCCCTGAGGTGGGGTAAACCTTCCTCTTAATGGCCTTTTGGTAAGTCTGGAAGACCATATCCAAGGGGAGCCCCAAAGTCAGTTTCATCCTCACAACCATGTTTCCAATTCCTGGAATTGGCTGCATGTGACTCACAAGAGCTGAGGAGGTTTGTGGAAGTTGGGAGTGTCATAGCTTGAACCCTTTGTAGGTAAAGTTTTGCTGTTGTGAGAGTTTTAACAGGAGCAATGTGAAAGACTCCAAGTCCCCAGGTAGATAGAAATAATCCTGTCCTACCTGTGTGTATGTGACAAGTCTCTAATAGTTCAGAGAGCAAGTATCTGGTCTTAGAAAGACTGATCCAAGCTTGGATGTTTCTGGTGA
Source organism: Mesoplodon mirus (assembly GCF_964341445.2). NCBI lineage: Eukaryota > Metazoa > Chordata > Mammalia > Artiodactyla > Ziphiidae > Mesoplodon > Mesoplodon mirus. The sequence goes on from NW_028295454.1 coordinate 351,945, forward strand.
CAAGGCAAGGTCCTGAGTTTCAAGTTCACCTTTTATGGTTGAGGAGACAGTAAGGTGGTCAGAAGGGAAATCATGGAGGAGACCTTGGCTTCATCCATCGTGCAGGTTTGTATATGTGGTTCTATGTAGATTGTGTTTCAAAGGTGGAGCTTGTTTACAACTATGAACATTCTCCGATGTGCTTTTTGGACCTTCATTCCCAGAGCGAGAGCAGTGCCGAGGCTCTAGAAATGCCATGGATATTCTGAGCTGTCAGTGGCATTTCCCCGGTACTGTTCCCTTGGTGCCACTCCTTGAAATGTCCAAAGGGATTATCATGTGTCTTGTGGCGGGTCCTAGCTTTGTGAAAGGAAGCTGCTGCACCTGGCTCAGAGGACTTCGGATGGGGTGGGAGGAGGAGTAGTACTACGACTATAAATTGTATCACAGCATATCGATTCCATCTTGAGAGTGGGGTTGGGGGGTTATGAAGGGGGGCTTTTATTGTACTTTTATACATTGTACCCTTGAAACTAATTCAGTTTTTTAAAATTAATTAATTTATTTGGGGCTGCATTGGGTCTTTGTTGCTGCTATTGGGCGTTCTCTAGTTGCAGTGAGCGGGGGCTCCTCTTGGCTGTGGTGCACGGGCTTCTCATTGCAGTGGCTTCTCTTGTTGCGGAGCATGGTCTCTAGGCACGCAGGCTTCCGTAGTTGTGACACGTGGGCTCGGTTGATGTGGCACACGGGCTCTAGAGCGCAGGTTCAGTAGTTGTGGCGTGCGGGCTTATTTACTCCGTGGCACGTGGGATCTTCCCAGACCAGGGCTCGAACCCATGACCCCTGCATTCGCAGGCATATTCTTAACCACTGCTCCACCAGGGAAGCCCGATAATTCAGTTTTTTATAAAGAGAAGATTCCTAATATTATTCCAAAATTTTAAAAATATGTAGTTGGATAACACTATGAAAAATTAACTGATATATTCTTTTATTATTTCTCTTTGCTCCCTGGATTTTTTTTCCCCATCCAGTCAGCTAGGCACTCTGAGTTCACTGCATTAGGAAGGTAAAGACTCAGCAGAAATGAGGGAGAAAAACAGAAAAGTCTCAGCTTTGGAATGTTCACAACGGAGGCCACAGTAGAACAGGTGAGAATTCTGTGAACCAAAAATAAATGTCGTCTCAAATGCAAAAAAGTATTCTCTGCACTGGGAGGCAGGAGAGGGAGGGAGGGAAGGACTGAAGGAGAGAGATCAGTGTGGCCAGGGACATGGAGACTGTGCTTGAGGACGATATGCCCAGGAAGAGAATCAGAATCTGGAGAAGATTCAGCCTGCACGTGATCGTTGCCTCCAGCCAGCACCCTCATCTCAGACGTTGGGAAATTCAGAGAGAGAGTGGGAGTACGTCAGGAGGGCCACGCGCATAGTCTGTGTGGCAGGGGTTGTGGCCATTCCCTATTTGTGAGGAGTCCCCAGCAATTTGCAGGCCTCTTCTGGAAAATGCTGGCGGACGTCTCTAGTGCTTATGAGAAAGCTTGTTCACAAACCTTGAAAGATACAGATGTAGATGACAGATAGATGCATAGATAGAAAAATGTCATTAAATAAAAGCTCCAGGAAAGGTTTGGAAAATGCCCTTTATTGCATAGGACGCTTCTATTGTCATATGATGTTAGACTGAGTGCCGGTCCCTTCATCCTCCTTCAGACCACGGCATTCTGTCTGCTACTCTCCCGAGGGTCCTTTCTTCTCCCTGGAAGGGATAAAACAAATGAGGTAGAACAGGAAGAGACAAGAAGCACTCCAAGCTCTGCTGGTCAGGGTTACCCTCCAGCATTGCCTTAATGCTCAGAGCCACACACACCACAGTGAGCTTGGCTCCAGATCAACTACCACGCAACGAAGGTTCTGGAACATTTCCATATCTCGGGGGACCTCATTTCCACGTGACTCTCTTTCATATTCCCCTTTGTCACAGAAGGCTAGGTCCAGTGGTCCGGGTGAGATCTCGGCTCAGGCCCAAGGCTCTCAGACCTCAAAGTTCTGGTCCTGCAAGGGCCCCTGTCCTCTCTTGAGACCACTCCTGGCTCTCTCTGCCGAGAAGGAGCTGCTGGCAGTACGTCCTCTAAGAGTTGAGGTCCATCGTGCAGACCCTGAGAAAACTCCTAGGAAAAGGCTCCACCTTCTTGTTTACATCAACAGAGGTCAATGCCTTTGTTAGTGCTGGGTGTGTCCCATTTGATGCAACTGCAGAGCCATTAGGTAAACCAGCACATGTGTGCGGCCCCTTCCCTTAGACTCCTCTGGGCCCTCGTGACATAGGCTCAGAAGACTGCCAGCCTCAAGCCTTACCTCTTCCAAGGGACGGCCACACCGTCTTCCAGGATCTTCTGTCCCATGAATCTCAGTTGCTGTTTGGAACTCAAAGGAGAGAAAAGACCCTGCCTGCGGGGTCTCTTTGGGCTGGGGCCTTCCCCCGTGGGCTGCTCTCCCTCATTCTCCTTTTCTTCTTGCTTCTCTACCTCCTTCTCCTCCTCCTCCTCCTCCTCCTCCTCGTTCTCCTCCTCCTCCTCCTCGTCCTCTTCCTCAGGGGTGCTCTCGGATTCCACATTGCCCATCTGCTGGACCATGGTGAGATGAAAGGCACGGCAGCTGAAGCCCTGCAGGACGCCGCCCTTCACGTGCTGCTGGAGGATCTCCAAGGTGGGGAAGACCCGGCAGCAGGCCATGCACCTGAAGCCAGTCTCCATGGTCAGCATCCAGTCCGCTGTCTTGGCGCTGGGTCTCTCTTCGACGGCAGGTGGCCCTGATGGGCTGCCTGGCTCTGCCCTTTCCTCATACTCTTTCTCCTCCCCAGTGGGCTCACTGTCAGACAGGAGGCTTTCGGTGCACACATCAGAAGAGGGGTCAGTGGCTACTGCGCACACATCCTCAGGAAGAGTCACTTCTTCTATCCTCAGCTGCTTTTCAGGCAACTCCAAGGGTTTCTTTGTCTTCCAGGAGACAGCGACACCCTTGTTCACTTGTACCTGCATGTAGTATATTTTCATGCCCCTTTCCTCTTTGTCTGGGTGCAGATAGTTCTTACAGGGTGAAGAGGGTGAGGAGGAGACACAGTGTGATGGGGAAGCGGTCTCTCCTTCTTCCTGATCCTGGGCTAGGGGTGGTCTAGGCTGGGCAGTGTCTTGATGAAATCTCCGGATTCCTGAAAAAGGAAATTAAAATCATAATAACATGCATGGGCCATGCCGGAAGCTGAGGGAGCAGGTGTGGTAGACGAGAGAGGGACATTGGCACGACATAGCAATGTCGTGAGCTTGGTGTCCGTTGGCCGTAGGACGGAGTGGTGTATCTGGTGTCATCAGTGGGCTTTTCATGTGCGTGGGGGGGTATACTGGAGCGGTGTCTGTATACAGGGGTGTGGAGTATGGTGGTGAGGGCTGTAGTATGTGAGGGATGCGGCTGGATGCGTGTACGATGAGGAGTGTGAGTTTGGGAATATCGGTGGTGCATTCCTTGTGGAATGGGGCTGTGGTGCAGGAGAGTACTGTGGAGCACGTGCTTGGGGTTGATGTGCACTGAGAAGGGCTGTGCCTGGAGGGCGCGTGTATGTGTGAGCTGTGTGCACCTGAGCTGGATGGTCCTGCTCTCAGGCTGGAGGTGTATGATGCAGAACTCTGTCCTTCTCTGGAAGCAAAGGCAAAGACAAAGCCTACATTTTCCTCTGAAGATGCTTAATCTGGTCCCTCTTCCCTCCACCTCAAGCCCAGACCTTTCCGGTCCCTGCTCCTTGACTTCCCCACCCTGGTAGTAGCAGTATTCACACACACACCCCCAGACTCAGCTGGCATCCACGCCCTCGGAACAGCTCAGCCATCCTGCCCAGGCTCCTCCACAGAGCCCTCATCACCTCTGATGACCCTGGATTTCCTCTCAGCCTCCCTGGGATCTGTGTGCCTCCTGCTTCACAGCCAAGCACCCCGTCACCTGAGGAGCCCCACGCCCTTACCAGCGTAGCTGAGCTTGCGCAGAGTAGAAGTACAGAAGAAGTATTTAGAGGCAGAGGAGACCTCCACTGCCCCTGGGCTGCAGCCTTGGGCCACCACAGTGGATCCAAGCCGAGGGGGATCCTCTTGTGACTTCGAGATTCCTGAGGGAGGAATGAAAGGCTCAGGGTGGGTTCATCAGTCCTCTGTCCACAAATATTTACTGAGTGTGTGACACGTGTCAGGTGCAGTGAATACACACAGTTGAGAGTGTGGTTCCCAGTGGATCCTCCAGGATTTAATTCCAATCAATACTTATTCTCTCACTGCCTAGTTGGTAATGTAGGCCTCGGTGGTGACTGTGAGTGTGTGGGAAGAGTGAGTGATGTGTATCAGTTAAGTCTGTGGTAAGTGTGGGGTTGGCATGGGGAGCACAGTGCAGACGTGTCTATCTGTGTCTGTGGCCTTTGTGTGCATGGTTTCTGTTCACAAGTCAGGAATTCTGGGACATGTAACGTTTCCTCATTACATGGTGTGGCTTGTATTTATGGTGCGTGTTCATTCATTCATTCACCAAGATTCAGTAAGCAGCTACTCCTGTGTATCCGGCACTCTTCCATTGTTGTAGTCTTTGGTAACGCTGCACATTCTAGTAGGGGAAGACACACACTAAACAAAACTACAATAAATATATAATACATCAGCTGGTGGTAAGTATATAAGGGTTGCCAGACTTAGCGAACAAGAATACAAGGCACCCAGTTAAATTTCAGTTTCAGATAAACCCAGAATAATCTTTTAGTGTAAGTATTCCCATGCAGTATTTGGCCTGACTTAGTTTTAGTGTAAGTATAGCCCATACAATATGTGGGACATACGGATACTGAAAAATTACTTGTTGTTTATCTGGAATTCAAATTGAACTGGATAGCCCATATTTTCTCTGGCAATCCTGACATGGGTTACTGAGACTGTGGTTTACTGTGGTTTGTACAAAGCGGGTCTGGCATTACTCAAGAATGTGTTATAAGTGTGGTGTGTATGACACGTGAGTGGTTCTTATAGAGGTATTTAGAGATGGCTGAAGTTAGTTGTGTTTGTGCAAGAGTTGAGGAGATACATGTATATAGTGTGTGTGTGTGTGTGTGTGTGTCCTATATATATAGTGTGTGTGTCTATATACATATCTCATCTCAATCGTTTGGTGTTGGAGGAGAGGATTGTGATACAGGTGGGTTGTATGAGAACGTAGTATAGGAGGGATGCGTGTATATACCTCCATGTGCTGTGTGTGGTTTACTAAGGAAGTTATATGTGGGGTGTGTGATATTTTTGCTGTATCAGAGTGTACATGGGTGTATGAGTTACTGTCTCATAAAACACCCATAACAAGAATTCTGTATACACTCTTACATACACCGAGTGTCAGCCAGGTCCAGGCAGGGTGACAAGAACTTTACCACGCAGACTTTATATCTGGTAAGCACTCTACCCCCATTCATCTCGCTCTTCTCTGCACTACCAGACACACACACACACACACAAACACACACACTCACACACACACACACACAGGAACATAGAGCAAAATATTCTGAATGGTCATGGGCAGTCACTGCCTTCCCCAGCCTGTCCCAGCCACTGCCTGGAAATCTGCCTGCTGTCTAGAGCTCCATTCCCAGGGCCCATCCTACAGTCTCCAGGGCCCTGGGCCTGGTAGGAGCTACTGGGCTCTAATCTGGGGCAGAGGCCTCTAGCTGGAGCTCTGGGGTGACCACCCCTCTCCCAGGGCAAGCTACTCGCCTACATTTAGTGCACGCAGGCACCACGTGGCCCGTGGCTCTCAGAGCTCCACGCAGGACACAGGCCATTTCTCACCCCCGCTCACGCGGTCTCAGTCTCTGGAAAACCCTTCCCTTCCCTTGATCTCCTTTGGGAAATTCTTCCTGTTGAAAGAATAAAACCTCCTTGCTTTCAATATGACACCATCCCTAGACAAACAATCTTCTTTCAAAGTACATTCCACTTGTCAAGATATTTTTCAACAGGGCCTTCAACTCATGGGGTTTCTCTTTCCACTTTGGTAAAAGAGGCCAAGCAACTCATGGGTCTCTCTCAGCATCCTTGCATCCTTCACATCCCCCACCTCATGACCCCAAGGAAAGATCCAAGAGCATAAGAGAGAAATCGGGGACTGAGAAAAGCTGCACCTCTAGGTCTGTGCAAGCAGGATGCAGCCTGCTGTGAGTCCGACAAAGCTCCAGGCCCGCCTGCCCCAGGAGAGAGTCCTCAGACCAGCGGAGCTGACCTCCCATCTCCCAGGGGGCATCTGGCCGTTCTGTGCCGTCTCACACCACAGGGACCCTCCGGATAGATATGGCAGCATCAGTGAGACAAGGTCTCTCGCTCCCTGCTTCACAGGTGACACGTTCTCAGTCCCCCGCTTCCTAGAGAAGCTTCAGTTTGGCAGAAACCCATGTGCCCCAGACAAGTTGCCCCCCACATACCTCCTCCGTTCTCGGCAGTTTCCTGGGACTCTTCATTTTCCAGATGTTTCCTCTTTTGTCGCCGTTCCATCGTACCAACTAGAAGTCTCCCTTAGAAGATGCCTCAAGAGATGTCCAACTCCTCCTCTTCCCTACAGGTTGGCCCTTCTTGGCTCTTGGGCAATCCGTTGAAATGATTCAATACAAACAAAAATAGTCAAGTCTCCTAAATGGCTGAAAAACTTGTACCACTTGGTGAACCAGCAGTAGTGCCTAGTGCTCACCAGGGCTGTTATGTTTGCAAGGTTGCCAGGCTCACAGTGGAATTCTGTGACCTCAGTGATGACATCAGAGCATTCGGTGGACCTAGGTTGAGCACAGTGTCTGCAATAGCACAGGCCCCATTTTCAAGAACAATTCCTTTTTCCCAGCCGAAGCTTTCCCGTGAAAGGGAAAGGTTCCTACCATATCTATTATAAATTGTATCATACCATGTCTATTATAAAATTCACATTTTGATTGGAGATCTTTTAATGTCTTTTCTAGAGAGATTTAATATGAATGTTTTAAATGGTCTCCAGTTTCCCTGTGGATTATTGACATTTTAAGCTCTGCACTTCAATTTTCCCTCAATACGTGTAATTTTGTCACGGCTATTTCTGTACTTAAAGATGAGGAACTATATAATTGATTTCTTCATTTTTTCCCCATCTCTTTCCAAGGTACTGCATTTGATTGTGTCTTGCGACTGAGTGAAAAATGCTAGTCCTTGAGTCAGGACATTGGGCCCTTTAGCAAGTAACTCAACCTATCTGGGCTTCAGCTTCTGTATGTGCGATCAAGAGGCTTGGACTAGCTGACTTTTCAAATGCTGTGTTTCTTTGATTCACTCTCACTTACTGATCTGCTCCTTAAGAAGAGGGTCTGTTCTCATAAAGTAACAACAGTCTTTTCCTAACCTTGGGTTGGGCGGAGTTTAACTGTTTGTACTCAGTTTGTTAGTTATATTGCCTTCTACGTATGCTTAGCTCTAAATAATTTATACGGCTCTTGTGACAATTTTTAGATCTTCTTTTTTTTCTTATTTTCTTTTATAGTTTCTAATTTGTTATCGCCAGTGTAGAGGAGCCTGATTGACTTTTAAAATTTATTGATCTTGTATGTGTGTGCCTTGTTGAACCGTCTTATTAGTTCCTGCTAGTTTATCTGTGGGTTCTTTTGGGTCTCCTAGATAAATGAGCATATTAAATGTAAATAATGTGTTCTTTGGATAAAGTTTATTTTCTTGCATCTCTATATATAGAAGCAATATGTTGAATTGATTTAAATATTTAAATACTTACATACCTGTTATCACAATCTAACATTCTTTATCTTATTTTCTTTCAATCAATATTATGTTTTCAAGATTTATCCACGTGAATCCATAGAGATCTAGGTCTTTGATTTTTGACTGTTTGATATTATGTGATCACATGCATATAGCATCATTTATTTTCCATTCAAGCATTATTGGACAATTGGATTGTTTCCCTCCCTTCTCTAGAACAAACAACATTTCCTAGAATATCCCTGAAGATGTCTGACAGTCGAGAAGGGCCAGGCTGCCCGAAGGATTGCTACTTGCTTTTAGCCACCTTCCAACAGGCCGTCTCCAGCCAGCAATTTGAAGCACAGCTGAAATGAGAACTGCCCCAAATGTGAAGATCTTAGGAGCTTCCTAGAAGGTGGGAGGTTAATGATAGGCATCCTGCTGGGATCCCAGGGGAGTCTGAGCTGGCCTGAAGCTCATCTTCCTCCTCCACCTCTCAAGAGAAATGTGGAGGAAAGAAGACTTCAAAAACTGTGAGCAGGCAGAGGGAGAGATATTGGGGGCCGAAGCTGTAACTGAGGTCTTGGAGTGGGCTGTGAGCACGCAGAGCCTCTCGAGAGCCAGGCTCTGCCTTCTGAGAACTTCTCCCCTAAGGCTGCTCATAATTCACGTGATACCAGCCATATAGAGCCGACTTGGCCCACACTGTCACAGAAAGCCTTATCAGAATCTCTTCTTCTTCATACACTCTTGTGTCTGTTACTTGGTTATTGCCTTTGGTACTCCAGTGATGTGAACCACAGTCGCCAGGGGATGGAGGACACTAGTGACCCATCTTGCTCTGTGGCCTCAGTCCACAGCTGGAGGGTAAGGGAAGAGGCCAAATGAAGGTCAAGAAGGAAAGATGGAGTTTGAAGAGAAGACCTGAGTTAAGGATGTCTTCTCAAGTCTTGATGACTGAAATGTAGCTCCAGTACCTGAAGTCCTGCTTGTTCTCAAGGCTGACCGTGGGGCTGGGTGCACTCAGTGAAGGAACCGTATACACTTAGTATTTCCTTGCTTGCTCACACTTGCCCTCCTCTGATACACCCTCTGCAAGACTGATCTTCCCCTGAAACAACTTTCCACCTGCTACTGTCATCTCAGGAACATTTGCTTCACCTTCCTAGTGTCCCCCTAGAATGCCATTGCAGCCAATTCATAATTTGATAATCATGCTGCTTACCATATTCTCAGCAACTTCTGAGAAATTTTATTCACTTTATTCCATAGTCTTCACCCATCAATAATCTTCCTTAACTTCCTAGCTGCAGGTTAACCCATTCGGAATCATTTCTTTTGCTTTCTCTTCTTTGGCAAATCCTTTCTATCTTTTAAGGTATTTTTCTTGTCTCTCTACCATCCTGCCTTCCTGAACTTCTTTTTTTTCGTTTAAGTAACTTTTCAATCTCCTTCCCCAATTTCCTCATAAACATTGAGAGTTTATTCCTCACACGTTAGACAGCGGTTTATGAATGGCCAGGCATAATGGACTCAGAATGAGTTGGCACCCCCGAGGTACCTGTCTTGCTGGGGAGCCACAGGTGAAGGGCTGGCTGCTGGACACATGTTTGCATGGAGTCAGGCTGAGTGGCCTCAGGGTGTTTGCTCTGCACTTGTGTGTGTTTCTCCCTAGTTGGTTTCCTTGTCCAGCCACCTGTGACCTCCCTCCATCCAGCCCAGGGAATCCTTCTCATCACAGGGGTAGGATGTTTGTCTCATTTTCCATCACATCCTTTCCCCAAAGTTTGGTTGTGAGTTGTTCCCATTCCAAAGACCTTTCCTCTTTGAAGAGAAAAGAGAAAATCTTGTCTCTCCTTTTCTCTCACTTCACTTCTGCTCTATTATCTCCTCCGTCCAGAATGGCCCACTGACTCACATGGGTGTAGATCCAAAGATGGCAAGAAATGCCAGCAATTCTGAGATAATAATACGGATGGATCAGGAAAACTTGAAAACCTTTATCCCGCCACATTAAAAAAAATTGCACTTCCAGTGTATTCAGAGTCTCAGTGTAGAAACACAAATGATAGAGAAATTGAATTACACTCAAGTTTTTCTTTCCTCCTTTCCTGATTTATTCTAATCCTCCAAGTTAACATGATGAACTCTTTGTTGTGTAAAGTTTCAGACATTTTCTACCCATGCACACTTTTCTTCTTTTCACATTAGAGTGTGAACTAGGTCACTTTCAACATGCTGTGATTCTGTGATTCACTGTCTCCCACCGAGTCATCCATGGATAATGTCATCTGTTTCACGGAGAAATATTTCCAATAGCTAATAGCCAATGTCTGTGGAGTGCTTACTCTGTGTCGGTTTCTTGTAACTACTTTACAGATCATTTGTACAGCGTACCCATGGACCAGGTACAATTATGACCCCCAAGTGACAGATAAGTGCAGATAAGTACAAATAAATAGAGGCCAAGTGACTTGCCCAAGACGCTGGAGCAAATCAAAATCCATGCCTCTATAATCATTTTGCTCTATTGCCTCTGTCTGGGAGGCTTGATGATTTGGCAACTAAAACCTTAAATATCATGTTCCATTTTTATATCTGTGACACAAGCGTGGGGCTGTGATACGGGGTAACTAACCTGACTACTTTTGAAAACCCTTACGCACCTGGATGAAAGTAACCCAGGGACTGCAAGCCATAGAGTTAAGGTTTCCTACCGAATTTTAAAAACAGCTTCTTGAATGCAATTTATGTAGTGTCAAGTCTAGGATGTAGTCCAAATAGTAACAGAAAAATGGAGATATGTAGGAAAATACTTAAAGTTGACAAGTATTGGGAGTGTAGTATTTTTGGGGCCAGCGTGTAGACCACAGGAAAACTTGCTGTTTCCATCCCAAAGGGAAGAGCCCTACGTTGCAACTGCCAAGGTCCCTGGGACAGCAAGTGTGCTCACTGCTTAGTAAAGAAGCATCCTCAGTTTGATAGAATCATATGGGAGCCTTACATTTGGTTAGCAGTTCTACATTCTTGATGTAATAATATTTTCAGGGTGTGGGAGGGTATCAAGCTCTGAAAATACCCTTGGAGAGATCTGCTTATTAAGTTTGGCTTTTTCAGTCTCCCTACTACTTCTTTACTAAACACCAGGCGGTTTCCTTCACTTTTCAGAACCATATTGTTTTTCCCTTCTCTAATGAACTTTGAAATACTTTTGGATGAGCTATTAAGTTTGGGAAAAAATAAACATCTCTTTAAAATAAGGAAGATAATAACAATGACAAGTAGAAAAAGCTCTAAAACAGAGAATATCCTCCATTCTAGCCAATGACGGAGTGGAACGTTCGTGCTCGCTGTCCAGGACGTAGAAATAAAAGCTGAGGAGGCGCTGAGGCGTCTCCTGGATCTCTATGAGCCTCCATCATTTCTGCTGAGTAGGGTTGACAGATAAAATATAGACTGTTTAGTTAAATATGAATGTTTGAAAAACAACGAGTACATTTTGAAGATAAGTATGCCCCAAATAGTTCATAGGATCTACTTATACTAAAAATAATGACTTATTATTCATGTGAAGTTCAAGTTTAACTGGGTATCCTGTATTTTTATGTCCTAAATCTGACAGCCCTACTGATGATCCACAATGGAGGCAGTTGAGGAACGGTACATGCTGGCTCTCGGACAGTCAGAAATGGCTTCAGCAGATCCAGGTACAGTATGAAATTCTTTTTGGATGTAGCTCAGAAGCCATGGCCAGCCCTTGACTGCAAGTACTGCCTCGGGTTTCCCTGAGGTGGATTAAACCTTCCTCTTAATGGCCTTTTGGTAAGTCTGGAAGACCATATCCAAGGGGAGCCCCAAAGTCAGTTTCATCCTCACAACCATGTTTCCAATTCCTGGAATTGGCTGCATGTGACTCACAAGAGCTGAGGAGGTTTGTGGAAGTTGGGAGTGTCATAGCTTGAACCCTTTGTAGGTAAAGTTTTGCTGTTGTGAGAGTTTTAACAGGAGCAATGTGAAAGACTCCAAGTCCCCAGGTAGATAGAAATAATCCTGTTCTACCTGTGTGTATGTGACAAGTCTCTAATAGTTCAGAGAGCAAGTATCTGGTCTTAGAAAGACTGATCCAAGCTTGGATGTTTCTGGTGACAAGGCAAGGTCCTGAGTTTCAAGTTCAACTTTTATGGTTGAGGAGACAGTAAGGTGGTCAGAAGGGAAATCATGGAGGAGACCTTGGCTTCATCCATCGTGCAGGCTTGTATATGTGGTTCTATGTAGATTGTGTTTCAAAGGTGGAGCTTGTTTACAACTATGAACATTCTCCGATGTGCTTTTTGGACCTTCATTCCCAGAGCGAGAGCAGTGCTGAGGCTCTAGAAATGCCATGGATATTCTGAGCTGTCAGTGGCATTTCCCCGGTACTGTTCCCTTGGTGCCGCTCCTTGAAATGTCCAAAGGGATTATCATGTGTTTTGTGGCGGGTCCTAGCTTTGTGAAACGAAGCTGCTGCACCTGGCTCAGAGGATTTCGGATGTGGTGGGAGGAGGAGTAGTACTACGAATATAAATTGTATCACAGCATATTGATTCCATCTTGAGAGTGGGGTTGGGGGGTTATGAAGGGGGGCTTTTATTGTACTTTTATACATTGTACCCTTGAAACTAATTCAGTTTTTTAAAATTAATTAATTTATTTGGGGCTGCATTGGGTCTTTGTTGCTGCTAGCGGGCGTTCTCTAGTTGCAGTGAGCGGGGGCTCCTCTTGGCTGTGGTGCACGGGCTTCTCATTGCAGTGGGTTCTCTTGTTGCGGAGCATGGTCTCTAGGCACACAGGCTTCCGTAGTTGTGACACGTGTGCTCGGTTGATGTGGCACACGGGCTCTAGAGCGCAGGTTCAGTAGTTGTGGCGTGCGGGCTTATTTACTCCGTGGCACGTGGGATCTTCCCAGACCAGGGCTCAAACCCATGACCCCTGCATTCGCAGGCATATTCTTAACCACTGCTCCACCAGGGAAGCCCGATAATTCAGTTTTTTATAAAGAGAAGATTCCTAATATTATTCCAAAATTTTAAAAATATGTAGTTGGATAACACTATGAAAAATTAACTGATATATTCTTTTATTATTTCTCTTTGCTCCCTGGATTTTTTTTCCCCATCCAGTCAGCTAGGCACTCTGAGTTCACTGCATTAGGAAGGTAAAGACTCAGCAGAAATGAGGGAGCAAAACAGAAAAATCTCAGCTTTGGAATGTTCACAACGGAGGCCACAGTAGAACAGGTGAGAATTCTGTGAACCAAAAATAAATGTCGTCTCAAATGCAAAAAAGTATTCTCTGCACTGGGAGGCAGGAGAGGGAGGGAGGGAAAGACTGAAGGAGAGAGATCAGTGTGGCCAGGGACATGGAGACTGTGTTTAAGGATGATATGCCCAGGAAGAGAATCAGAATCTGGAGAAGATTCAGCCTGCACGTGATCGTTGCCTCCAGCCAGCACCCTCATCTCAGACCTTGGGAAATTCAGAGAGAGAGTGGGAGTACGTCAGGAGGGCCACACGCATAGTCTGTGTGGCAGGGGTTGTGGCCGTTCCCTATTTGTGAGGAGTCCCCAGCAATTTGCAGGCCTCTTCTGGAAAATGCTGGCGGACGTCTCTAGTGCTTATGAGAAAGCTTGTTCACAAACCTTGAAAGATACAGATGTAGATGACAGATAGATGCATAGATAGAAAAATGTCATTAAATAAAAGCTCCAGGAAAGGTTTGGAAAATGCCCTTTATTGCATAGGACGCTTCTATTGTCATATGATGTTAGACTGAGTGCCGGTCCCTTCATCCTCCTTCAGACCACGGCATTCTGTCTGCTACTCTCCCGAGGTTCCTTTCTTCTCCCTGGAAGGGATAAAACAAATGAGGTAGAACAGGAAGAGACAAGAAGCACTCCAAGCTCTGCTGGTCAGGGTTACCCTCCAGCATTGCCTTAATGCTCAGAGCCACACACACCACAGTGAGCTTGGCTCCAGATCAACTACCACGCAACGAAGGTTCTGGAACATTTCCATATCTCGGGGGACCTCATTTCCACGTGACTCTCTTTCATATTCCCCTTTGTCACAGAAGGCTAGGTCCAGTGGTCCGGGTGAGATCTCGGCTCAGGCCCAAGGCTCTCAGACCTCAAAATTCTGGTCCTGCAAGGGCCCCTGTCCTCTCTTGAGACCACTCCTGGCTCTCTCTGCCGAGAAGGAGCTGCTGGCAGTACGTCCTCTAAGAGTTGAGGTCCATCGTGCAGACCCTGAGAAAACTCCTAGGAAAAGGCTCCACCTTCTTGTTTACGTCAACAGAGGTCAATGCCTTTGTTAGTGCTGGGTGTGTCCCATTTGATGCAACTGCAGAGCCATTAGGTCAACCAGCACATGTGTGCGGCCCCTTCCCTTAGACTCCTCTGGGCCCTCGTGACATAGGCTCAGAAGACTGCCAGCCTCAAGCCTTACCTCTTCCAAGGGACGGCCACACCGTCTTCCAGGATCTTCTGTCCCATGAATCTCAGTTGCTGTTTGGAACTCAAAGGAGAGAAAAGACCCTGCCTGCGGGGTCTCTTTGGGCTGGGGCCTTCCCCCGTGGGCTGCTCTCCCTCATTCTCCTTTTCTTCTTGCTTCTCTACCTCCTTCTCCTCCTCCTCCTCCTCCTACTCCTCGTTCTCCTCCTCCTCCTGCTCGTCCTCTTCCTCAGGGTTGCTCTCGGATTCCACATTGCCCATCCGCTTGGCCATGGTGAGATGAAAGGCACGGCAGCTGAAGCCCTGCAGGACGCCGCCCTTCACGTGCTGCTGGAGGATCTCCAAGGTGGGGAAGACCCGGCAGCAGGCCATGCACCTGAAGCCGGTCTCCATGGTCAGCATCCAGTCCGCTGTCTTGGCGCTGGGTCTCTCCTCGACGGCAGGTGGCCCTGATGGGCTGCCTGGCTCTGCCCTTTCCTCATACTCTTTCTCCTCCCCAGTGGGCTCACTGTCAGACTGGAGGCTTTTGGTGCACACATCAGAAGAGGGGTCAGTGGCTACTGCGCACACTTCCTCAGGAAGGGTCACTTCTTCTATCCTCAGCTGCTTTTCAGGCAACTCCAAGGGTTTCTTTGTCTTCCAGGAGACAGCAACACCCTTGTTCACTTGTACCTGCATGTAGTATATTTTCATGCCCCTTTCCTCTTTGTCTGGGTGCAGATAGTTCTTACAGGGTGAAGAGGGTGAGGAGGAGACACAGTGTGATGGGGAAGCGGTCTCTCCTTCTTCCTGATCCTGGGCTAGGGGTGGTCTAGGCTGGGCAGTGTCTTGATGAAATCTCCGGATTCCTGAAAAAGGAAATTAAAATCATAATAACATGCATGGGCCATGCCGGAAGCTGAGGGAGCAGGTGTGGTAGACGAGAGAGGGACATTGGCACGACATAGCAATGTCGTGAGCTTGGTGTCCGTTGGCCGTAGGACGGAGTGGTGTATGTGGTGTCATCTGTGGGCTTTTCATGTGCGTGGGGGGGTATACTGGAGCGGTGTCTGTATACAGGGGTGTGGAGTATGGTGGTGAGGGCTGTAGTATGTGAGGGATGCGGCTGGATGCGTGTACGATGAGGAGTGTGAGTTTGGGAATATCGGTGGTGCATTCCTTGTGGAATGGGGCTGTGGTGCAGGAGAGTACTGTGGAGCACGTGCTTGGGGTTGATGTGCACTGAGAAGGGCTGTGCCTGGAGGGCGCGTGTATGTGTGAGCTGTGTGCACCTGAGCTGGATGGTCCTGCTCTCAGGCTGGAGGTGTATGATGCAGAACTCTGTCCTTCTCTGGAAGCAAAGGCAAAGACAAAGCCTACATTTTCCTCTGAAGATGCTTAATCTGGTCCCTCTTCCCTCCACCTCAAGCCCAGACCTTTCTGGTCCCTGCTCCTTGACTTCCCCACCATGGTAGTAGCAGTATTCACACACACACCCCCAGACTCAGCTGGCATCCACGCCCTCGGAACAGCTCAGCCATCCTGCCCAGGCTCCTCCACAGAGCCCTCATCACCTCTGATGACCCTGGATTTCCTCTCAGCCTCCCTGGGATCTGTGTGCCTCCTGCTTCACAGCCAAGCACCCCGTCACCTGAGGAGCCCCACGCCCTTACCAGCGTAGCTGAGCTTGCGCAGAGTAGAAGTACAGAAGAAGTATTTAGAGGCAGAGGAGACCTCCACTGCCCCTGGGCTGCAGCCTTGGGCCACCACAGTGGATCCAAGCCGAGGGGGATCCTCTTGTGACTTCGAGATTCCTGAGGGAGGAATGAAAGGCTCAGGGTGGGTTCATCAGTCCTCTGTCCACAAATATTTACTGAGTGTGTGACACGTGTCAGGTGCAGTGAATACACACAGTTGAGACTGTGGTTCCCAGTGGATCCTCCAGGATTTAATTCCAATCAATACTTATTCTCTCACTGCCTAGTTGGTAATGTAGGCCTCGGTGGTGACTGTGAGTGTGTGGGAAGAGTGAGTGATGTGTATCAGTTAAGTCTGTGGTAAGTGTGGGGTTGGCATGGGGAGCACAGTGCAGACGTGTCTATCTGTGTCTGTGGCCTTTGTGTGCATGGTTTCTGTTCACAAGTCAGGAATTCTGGGACATGTAACGTTTCCTCATTACATGGTGTGGCTTGTATTTATGGTGCGTGTTCATTCATTCATTCACCAAGATTCAGTAAGCAGCTACTCCTGTGTATCCGGCACTCTTCCATTGTTGTAGTCTTTGGTAACGCTGCACATTCTAGTAGGGGAAGACACACACTAAACAAAACTACAATAAATATATAATACATCAGCTGGTGGTAAGTATATAAGGGTTGCCAGGCTTAGCGAACAAGAATACAAGGCACCCAGTTAAATTTCAGTTTCAGATAAACCCAGAATAATCTTTTAGTGTAAGTATTCCCATGCAGTATTTGGCCTGACTTAGTTTTAGTGTAAGTATAGCCCATACAATATGTGGGACATACGGATACTGAAAAATTACTTGTTGTTTATCTGGAATTCAAATTGAACTGGATAGCCCATATTTTCTCTGGCAATCCTGACATGGGTTACTGAGACTGTGGTTTACTGTGGTTTGTACAAAGCGGGTCTGGCATTACTCAAGAATGTGTTATACGTGTGGTGTGTATGACACGTGACTGGTTCTTATAGAGGTATTTAGAGATGGCTGAAGTTAGTTGTGTTTGTGCAAGAGTTGAGGAGATACATGTATATAGTGTGTGTGTGTGTGTGTGTGTCCTATATATATAGTGTGTGTGTCTATATACATATCTCATCTCCAGCGTTTGGTGTTGGAGGAGAGGATTGTGATACAGGTGGGTTGTATGAGAACGTAGTATAGGAGGGATGCGTGTATATACCTCCATGTGCTGTGTGTGGTTTACTAAGGAAGTTATATGTGGGGTGTGTGATATTTTTGCTGTATCAGAGTGTACATGGGTGTATGAGTTACTGTCTCATAAAACACCCATAACAAGAATTCTGTATACACTCTTACGTACACCGAGTGTCAGCCAGGTCCAGGCAGGGTGACAAGAACTTTGCCACGCAGACTTTATATCTGGTAAGCACTCTACCCCCATTCATCTCGCTCTTCTCTGCACTACCAGACACACACACACACACACACACACACACTCACACACACACACACACAGGAACATAGAGCAAAATATTCTGAATGGTCAGGGGCATCACTGCCTTCCCCAGCCTGTCCCACCCACTGCCTGGAAATCTGCCTGCTGTCTAGAGCTCCATTCCCAGGGCCCATCCTACAGTCTCCAGGGCCCTGGGCCTGTTAGGAGCTACTGGGCTCTAATCTGGGGCAGAGGCCTCTAGCTGGATCTCTGGGGTGACCACCCCTCTCCCTGGGCAAGCTACTCGCCTACATTTAATGCACGCAGGCACCACGTGGCCCGTGGCTCTCAGAGCTCCCCGCAGCACACTGAGGCCATTTCTCACCCCCGCTCTCGCGGTCTCAGTCTCTGGAAAACCCTTCCCTTCCCTTGATCTCCTTTGGGAAATTCTTCCTGTTGAAAGAATAAAACCTCCTTGCTTTCAATATGACACCATCCCTAGACAAACAATCTTCTTTCAAAGTACATTCCACTTGTCAAGATATTTTTCAACAGGGCCTTCA
The DNA here is from genome assembly GCF_964341445.2 of Mesoplodon mirus. NCBI lineage: Eukaryota > Metazoa > Chordata > Mammalia > Artiodactyla > Ziphiidae > Mesoplodon > Mesoplodon mirus. The sequence goes on from NW_028295454.1 coordinate 369,882, forward strand.
ACTCATGGGGTTTCTCTTTCCACTTTGGTAAAAGAGGCTAAGCAACTCATGGGTCTCTCTCAGCATCCTTGCATCCTTCACATCCCCCACCTCATGACCCCAGGGAAAGATCCAAGAGCATAAGAGAGAAATCGGGGACTGAGAAAAGCTGCACCTCTAGGTCTGTGCAAGCAGGATGCAGCCTGCTATGAGTCCGACGAAGCTACAGGCCCGGCTGCTCCAGGAGAGAGTCCTCAGACCAGCGGAGCTGACCTCCCATCTCCCAGGGGGCATCTGGCCGTTCTGTGCCGTCTCACACCACAGGGACCCTCCGGATAGATACGGCAGCATCAGTGAGACAAGGTCTCTCGCTCCCTGCTTCACAGGTGACACGTTCTCAGTCCCCCGCTTCCTAGAGAATCTTCAGTTTGGCAGAAACCCATGTGCCCCAGACAAGTTGCCCCCCACATACCTCCTCCGTTCTCGCAGTTTCCTGGGACTCTTCATTTTCCAGATGTTTCCTCTTTTGTCGCCATTCCATCGTACGAAATAGAAGTCTCCCTTAGAAGATGCCTCAAGAGATGTCCAACTCCTCCTCTTCCCTACAGGTTGGCCCTTCTTGGCTCTTGGGCAATCCGTTGAAATGATTCAGTACAAACAAAAATAGTCAAGTCTCCTAAATGGCTGAAAAACTTGTACCACTTTGTGAACCAGCAGTAGTGCCTAGTGCTCACCAGGGCTGTTATGTTTGCAAGGTTGCCAGGCTCACAGTGGAATTCTGTGACCTCAGTGATGACATCAGAGCATTCGGTGGACCTAGGTTGAGCACAGTGTCTGCAATAGCACAGGCCCCATTTTCAAGAACAATTCCTTTTTCCCAGCCGAAGCTTTCCCGTGAAAGGGAAAGGTTCCTACCATATCTATTATAAATTGTATCATACCATGTCTATTATAAAATTCACATTTTGATTGGAGATCTTTTAATGTCTTTTCTAGAGAGATATAATATGAATGTTTTAAATGGTCTCCAGTTTCCCTGTGGATTATTGACATTTTAAACTCTGCACTTCAATTTTCCCTCAATACGTGTAATTTTGTCACGGCTATTTCTGTACTTAAAGATGAGGAACTATATAATTGATTTCTTCATTTTTTCCCCATCTCTTTCCAAGGTACTGCATTTGATTGTGTCTTGCGACTGAGTGAAAAATGCTAGTCCTTGAGTCAGGACATTGGGCCCTTTAGCAAGTAACTCAACCTATCTGGGCTTCAGCTTCTGTATGTGCGATCAAGAGGCTTGGACTAGCTGACTTTTCAAATGCTGTGTTTCTTTGATTCACTCTCACTTACTGATCTGCTCCTTAAGAAGAGGGTCTGTTCTCATAAAGTAACAACAGTCTTTTCCTAACCTTGGGTTGGGCGGAGTTTAACTGTTCGTACTCAGTTTGTTAGTTATATTGCCTTCTACGTATGCTTAGCTCTAAATAATTTATACGGCTCTTGTGACAATTTTTAGATCTTCTTTTTTTTCTTATTTTCTTTTATAGTTTCTAATTTGTTATCGCCAGTGTAGAGGAGCCTGATTGACTTTTAAAATTTATTGATCTTGTATGTGTGTGCCTTGTTGAACCGTCTTATTAGTTCCTGCTAGTTTATCTGTGGGTTCTTTTGGGTCTCCTAGATAAATGAGCATATTAAATGTAAATAATGTGTTCTTTGGATAAAGTTTATTTTCTTGCATCTCTATATATAGAAGCAATATGTTGAATTGATTTAAATATTTAAATACTTACATACCTGTTATCACAATCTAACATTCTTTATCTTATTTTCTTTCAATCAATATTATGTTTTCAAGATTTATCCACGTGAATCCATAGAGATCTAGGTCTTTGATTTTTGACTGTTTGATATTATGTGATCACATGCATATAGCATCATTTATTTTCCATTCAAGCATTATTGGACAATTGGATTGTTTCCCTCCCTTCTCTAGAACAAACAACATTTCCTAGAATATCCCTGAAGATGTCTGACAGTCGAGAAGGGCCAGGCTGCCCGAAGGATTGCTACTTGCTTTTAGCCACCTTCCAACAGGCCGTCTCCAGCCAGCAATTTGAAGCACAGCTGAAATGAGAACTGCCCCAAATGTGAAGATCTTAGGAGCTTCCTAGAAGGTGGGAGGTTAATGATAGGCATCCTGCTGGGATCCCAGGGGAGTCTGAGCTGGCCTGAAGCTCATCTTCCTCCTCCACCTCTCAAGAGAAATGTGGAGGAAAGAAGACTTCAAAAACTGTGAGCAGGCAGAGGGAGGGATATTGGGGGCCGAAGCTGTAACTGAGGTCTTGGAGTGGGCTGTGAGCACGCAGAGCCTCTCGAGAGCCAGGCTCTGCCTTCTGAGAACTTCTCCCCTAAGGCTGCTCATAATTCACGTGATACCAGCCATATAGAGCCGACTTGGCCCACACTGTCACAGAAAGCCTTATCAGAATCTCTTCTTCTTCATACACTCTTGTGTCTGTTACTTGGTTATTGCCTTTGGTACTCCACTGATGTGAACCACAGTCGCCAGGGGATGGAGGACACTAGTGACCCATCTTGCTCTGTGGCCTCAGTCCACAGCTGGAGGGTAAGGGAAGAGGCCAAATGAAGGTCAAGAAGGAAAGATGGAGTTTGAAGAGAAGACCTGAGTTAAGGATGTCTTCTCAAGTCTTGATGACTGAAATGTAGCTCCAGTACCTGAAGTCCTGCTTGTTCTCAAGGCTGACCGTGGGGCTGGGTGCACTCAGTGATGGAACCGTATACACTTAGTATTTCCTTGCTTGCTCACACTTGCCCTCCTCTGATACACCCTCTGCAAGACTGATCTTCCCCTGAAACAACTTTCCACCTGCTACTGTCATCTCAGGAACATTTGCTTCCCCTTCCTAATGTCCCCCTAGAATGCCATTGCAGCCAATTCATAATTTGATAATCATGCTGCTTACCATATTCTCAGCAACTTCTGAGACATTTTATTCACTTTATTCCATAGTCTTCACCCATCAATAATCTTCCTTAACTTCCTAGCTGCAGGTTAACCCATTCGGAATCATTTCTTTTGCTTTCTCTTCTTTGGCAAATCCTTTCTATCTTTTAAGGTCTTTTTCTTGTCTCTCTACCATCCTGCCTTCCTGAACTTCTTTTTTTTCGTTTAAGTAACTTTTCAATCTCCTTCCCCAATTTCCTCATAAACATTGAGAGTTTATTCCTCACACGTTAGACAGCGGTTTATGAATGGCCAGGCATAATGGACTCAGAATGAGTTGGCACCCCCGAGGTACCTGTCTTGCTGGGGAGCCACAGGTGAAGGGCTGGCTGCTGGACACATGTTTGCATGGAGTCAGGCTGAGTGGCCTCAGGGTGTTTGCTCTGCACTTGTGTGTGTTTCTCCCTAGTTGGTTTCCTTGTCCAGCCACCTGTGACCTCCCTCCATCCAGCCCAGGGAATCCTTCTCATCACAGGGGTAGGATGTTTGTCTCATTTTCCATCACATCCTTTCCCCAAAGTTTGGTTGTGAGTTGTTCCCATTCCAAAGACCTTTCCTCTTTGAAGAGAAAAGAGAAAATCTTGTCCCTCCTTTTCTCTCACTTCACTTCTGCTCTATTATCTCCTCCGTCCAGAATGGTCCACTGACTCAGATGGGTGTAGATCCAAAGATGGCAAGAAATGCCAGCAATTCTGAGATAATAATACGGATGGATCAGGAAAACTTGAAAACCTTTATCCCGCCACATTAAAAAAAAAATTGCACTTCCAGTGTATTCAGAGTCTCAGTGTAGAAACACAAATGATAGAGAAATTGAATTACACTCAAGTTTTTCTTTCCTCCTTTCCTGATTTATTCTAATCCTCCAAGTTAACATGATGAACTCTTTGTTGTGTAAAGTTTCAGACATTTTCTACCCATGCACACTTTTCTTCTTTTCACATTAGAGTGTGAACTAGGTCACTTTCAGCATGCTGTGATTCTGTGATTCACTGTCTCCCACCGAGTCATCCACGGATAAAGTAATCTGTTTCACGGAGAACTATTTCCAATAGCTAATAGCCAATGTCTGTGGAGTGCTTACTCTGTGTCGGTTTCTTGTAACTACTTTACAGATCATTTGTACAGCGTACCCATGGACCAGGTACAATTATGACCCCCAAGTGACAGATAAGTGCAGATAAGTACAAATAAATACAGAGGCCAAGTGACTTGCCCAAGACACTGGAGCAAATCAAAATCCATGCCTCTGTAATCATTTTGCTCTATTGCCTCTGTCTGGGAGGCTTGATGATTTGGCAACTAAAACCTTAAATATCATGTTCCATTTTTATATCTGTGACACAAGCGTGGGGCTGTGATACGGGGTAAGTAACCTGACTACTTTTGAAAACCCTTATGCACCTGGATGAAAGTAAGCCAGGGACTGCAAGCCATAGATTTAAGGTTTCCTACCAACTTTTAAAAATAGCTTCTTGAATGCAATTTATGTAGTGTCAAGTCTAGGATGTAGTCCAAATAGTAACAGAAAAATGGAGATATGTAGAAAAATACTTAAAGTTGACAAGTATTGGGAGTGTAGTATTTTTGGGGCCAGCGTGTAGACCACAGGAAAACTTGCTGTTTCCATCCCAAAGGGAAGAGCCCTACGTTGCAACTGCCAAGGTCCCTGGGACAGCAAGTGTGCTCACTGCTTAGTAAAGAAGCATCCTCAGTTTGATAGAATCATATGGGAGCCTTACATTTGGTTAGCAGTTCTACATTCTTGATGTAATAATATTTTCAGGGTGTGGGAGGGTATCAAGCTCTGAAAATACCCTTGGAGAGATCTGCTTATTAAGTTTGGCTTTTTCAGTCTCCCTACTACTTCTTTACTAAACACCAGGCGGTTTCCTTCACTTTTCAGAAACATATTGTTTTTCCCTTCTCTAATGAACTTTGAAATACTTTTCGATGAGCTATTGAGATTGGGAAAAAATAAACATCTCTTTAAAATAAGGAAGATAATAACAATGACAAGTAGAAAAAGCTCTAAAACAGAGAATATCCTCCATTCTAGCCACTGACTGGGAGTGGAAGGTTCGTGCTCGCTGTCCAGGACGTAGAAATAAAAGCTGAGGAGGCGCTGAGGCGTCTCCTGGATCTCTATGAGCCTCCATCATTTCTGCTGAGTAGGGTTGACAGATAAAATATAGACTGTTTAGTTAAATATGAATGTTTGAAAAACAACGAGTACATTTTGAAGATAAGTATGCCCCAAATAGTTCATAGGATCTACTTATACTAAAAATAATGACTTATTATTCATGTGAAGTTCAAGGTTAACTGGGTATCCTGTATTTTTATGTACTAAATCTGACAGCCCTACTGATGATCCACAATGGAGGCAGTTGAGGAACGGTACATGCTGGCTCTCGGACAGTCAGAAATGGCTTCAGCAGATCCAGGTACAGTATGAAATTCTTTTTGGATGTAGCTCAGAAGCCATGGCCAGCCCTTGACTGCAAGTACTGCCTCGGGTTTCCCTGAGGTGGGGTAAACCTTCCTCTTAATGGCCTTTTGGTAAGTCTGGAAGACCATATCCAAGGGGAGCCCCAAAGTCAGTTTCATCCTCACAACCATGTTTCCAATTCCTGGAATTGGCTGCATGTGACTCACAAGAGCTGAGGAGGTTTGTGGAAGTTGGGAGTGTCATAGCTTGAACCCTTTGTAGGTAAAGTTTTGCTGTTGTGAGAGTTTTAACAGGAGCAATGTGAAAGACTCCAGGTCCCCAGGTAGATAGAAATAATCCTGTTCTACCTGTGTGTATGTGACAAGTCTCTAATAGTTCAGAGAGCAAGTATCTGGTCTTAGAAAGACTGATCCAAGCTTGGATGTTTCTGGTGACAAGGCAAGGTCCTGAGTTTCAAGTTCACCTTTTATGGTTGAGGAGACAATAAGGTGGTCAGAAGCGAAATCATGGAGGAGACCTTGGCTTCATCCATCGTGCAGGCTTGTATATGTGGTTCTATGTAGATTGTGTTTCAAAGGTGGAGCTTGTTTACAACCATGAACATTCTCCGATGTGCTTTTTGGACCTTCATTCCCAGAGCGAGAGCAGTGCCGAGGCTCTAGAAATGCCATGGATATTCTGAGCTGTCAGTGGCATTTCCCCGGTACTGTTCCCTTGGTGCCGCTCCTTGAAATGTCCAAAGGGATTATCATGTGTCTTGTGGCGGGTCCTAGCATTGTGAAAGGAAGCTGCTGCACCTGGCTCAGAGGATTTCGGATGTGGTGGGAGGAGGAGTAGTACTACGACTATAAATTGTATCACAGCATATCTATTCCATCTTGAGAGTGGGGTTGGGGGGTTATGAAGGGGGGCTTTTATTGTACTTTTATACATTGTACCCTTGAAACTAATTCAATTTTTTAAAATTAATTAATTTATTTGGGGCTGCATTGGGTCTTTGTTGCTGCTATTGGGCCTTCTCTAGTTGCAGTGAGCGGGGGCTCCTCTTGGCTGTGGTGCACGGGCTTCTCATTGCAGTGGCTTCTCTTGTTGCGGAGCATGGTCTCTAGGCACGCAGGCTTCCGTAGTTGTGGCACGTGGGCTCGGTTGATGTGGCACACGGGCTCTAGAGCGCAGGCTCTGTAGTTGTGGCGTGCGGGCTTAGTTACTCCGTGGCACGTGGGATCTTCCCAGAACAGGGCTCGAACCCATGACCCCTGCATTCGCAGGCATATTCTTAACCACTGCTCCACCAGGGAAGCCCGATAATTCAGTTTTTTATAAAGAGAAGATTCCTAATATTATTCCAAAATTTTAAAAATATGTAGTTGGATAACACTATGAAAAATTAACTGATATATTCTTTTATTATTTCTCTTTGCTCCCTGGATTTTTTTCCCCATCCAGTCAGCTAGGCACTGTGAGTTCACTGCATTAGGAAGGTAAAGACTCAGCAGAAATGAGGGAGAAAAACAGAAAAGTCTCAGCTTTGGAATGTTCACAACGGAGGCCATAGTAGAACAGTTGAGAATTCTGTGAACCAAAAATAAATGTCGTCTCAAATGCAAAAAAGTATTCTCTGCACTGGGAGGCAGGAGAGGGAGGGAGGGAAGGACTGAAGGAGAGAGATCAGTGTGGCCAGGGACATGGAGACTGTGCTTGAGGACGATATGCCCAGGAAGAGAATCAGAATCTGGAGAAGATTCAGCCTGCACGTGATCATTGCCTCCAGCCAGCACCCTCATCTCAGACGTTGGGAAATTCAGAGAGAGAGTGGGAGTACGTCAGGAGGGCCACGCACATAGTCTGTGTGGCAGGGGTTGTGGCCGTTCCCTATTTGTGAGGAGTCCCCAGCAATTTGCTGGCCTCTTCTGGAAAATGCTGGCGGACGTCTCTAGTGCTTATGTGAAAGCTTGTTCACAAACCTTGAAAGATACAGATGTAGATGACAGATAGATGCATAGATAGAAAAATGTCATTAAATAAAAGCTCCAGGAAAGGTTTGGAAAATGCCCTTTATTGCATAGGACGCTTCTATTGTCATATGATGTTAGACTGAGTGCCGGTCCCTTCATCCTCCTTCAGACCACGGCATTATGTCTGCTACTCTCCCGAGGGTCCTTTCTTCTCCCTGGAAGGGATAAAACAAATGAGGTAGGACAGGAAGAGACAAGAAGCACTCCAAGCTCTGCTGGTCAGGGTTACCCTCCAGCATTGCCTTAATGCTCACTTCACTTCTGCTCTATTATCTCCTCCGTCCAGTATGGCCCACTGACTCAGATGGGTGTAGATCCAAAGATGGCAAGAAATGCCAGCAATTCTGAGATAATAATACGGATGGATCAGGAAAACTTGAAAACCTTTATCCCGCCACATTAAAAAAAAAATTGCACTTCCAGTGTATTCAGAGTCTCAGTGTAGAAACACAAATGATAGAGAAATTGAATTACACTCAAGTTTTTCTTTCCTCCTTTCCTGATTTATTCTAATCCTCCAAGTTAACATGATGAACTTTTGTTGTGTAAAATTTCAGACATTTTCTACCCATGCACACTTTTCTTCTTTTCACATTAGAGTGTGAACTAGGTCACTTTCAACATGCTGTGATTCTGTGATTCACTGTCTCCCACCGAGTCATCCACTGATAAAGTCATCTGTTTCACGGAGGACAATTTCCAATAGCTAATAGCCAATGTCTGTGGAGTGCTTACTCTGTGTCGGTTTCTTGTAACTACTTTACAGATCATTTGTACAGCGTACCCATGGACCAGGTACAATTATGACCCCCAAGTGACAGATAAGTGCAGATAAGTACAAATAAATACAGAGGCCAAGTGACTTGCCCAAGACACTGGAGCAAATCAAAATCCATGCCTCTGTAATCATTTTGCTCTATTGCCTCTGTCTGGGAGGCTTGATGATTTGGCAACTAAAACCTTAAATATCATGTTCCATTTTTATATCTGTGACACAAGCGTGGGGCTGTGATACGGGGTAACTAACCTGACTACTTTTGAAAACCCTTATGCACCTGGATGAAAGTAAGCCAGGGACTGCAAGCCATAGATTTAAGGTTTCCTACCAACTTTTAAAAATAGCTTCTTGAATGCAATTTATGTAGTGTCAAGTCTAGGATGTAGTCCAAATAGTAACAGAAAAATGGAGATATGTAGAAAAATACTTAAAGTTGACAAGTATTGGGAGTGTAGTATTTTTGGGGCCAGCGTGTAGACCACAGGAAAACTTGCTGTTTCCATCCCAAAGGGAAGAGCCCTACGTTGCAACTGCCAAGGTCCCTGGGACAGCAAGTGTGCTCACTGCTTAGTAAAGAAGCATCCTCAGTTTGATAGAATCATATGGGAGCCTTACATTTGGTTAGCAGTTCTACATTCTTGATGTAATAATATTTTCAGGGTGTGGGAGGGTATCAAGCTCTGAAAATACCCTTGGAGAGATCTGCTTATTAAGTTTGGCTTTTTCAGTCTCCCTACTACTTCTTTACTAAACACCAGGCGGTTTCCTTCACTTTTCAGAACCATATTGTTTTTCCCTTCTCTAATGAACTTTGAAATACTTTTGGATGAGCTATTAAGTTTGGGAAAAAATAAACATCTCTTTAAAATAAGGAAGATAATAACAATGACAAGTAGAAAAAGCTCTAAAACAGAGAATATCCTCCATTCTAGCCACTGACTGGGAGTGGAAGGTTCGTGCTCGCTGTCCAGGATGTAGAAATAAAAGCTGAGGAGGCGCTGAGGCGTCTCCTGGATCTCTATGAGCCTCCATCATTTCTGCTGAGTAGGGTTGACAAATAAAATATAGACTGTTTAGTTAAATATGAATGTTTGAAAAACAACGAGTACATTTTGAAGATAAGTATGCCCCAAATAGTTCATAGGATCTACTTATACTAAAAATAATGACTTATTATTCATGTGAAGTTCAATTTTAACTGGGTATCCTGTATTTTTTGTACTAAATCTGACAGCCCTACTGATGATCCACAATGGAGGCAGTTGAGGAACGGTACATGCTGGCTCTCGGACAGTCAGAAATGGCTTCAGCAGATCCAGGTACAGTATGAAATTCTTTTTGGATGTAGCTCAGAAGCCATGGCCAGCCCTTGACTGCAAGTACTGCCTCGGATTTCCCTGAGGTGGGGTAAACCTTCCTCTTAATGGCCTTTTGGTAAGTCTGGAAGACCATATCCAAGGGGAGCCCCAAAGTCAGTTTCATCCTCACAACCATGTTTCCAATTCCTGGAATTGGCTGCATGTGACTCACAAGAGCTGAGGAGGTTTGTGGAAGTTGGGAGTGTCATAGCTTGAACCCTTTGTAGGTAAAGTTTTGCTGTTGTGAGAGTTTTAACAGGAGCAATGTGAAAGACTCCAGGTCCCCAGGTAGATAGAAATAATCCTGTTCTACCTGTGTGTATGTGACAAGTCTCTAATGGTTCAGAGAGCAAGTATCTGGTCTTAGAAAGACTGATCCAAGCTTGGATGTTTCTGGTGACAAGGCAAGGTCCTGAGTTTCAAGTTCACCTTTTATGGTTGAGGAGACAATAAGGTGGTCAGAAGGGAAATCATGGAGGAGACCTTGGCTTCATCCATCGTGCAGGCTTGTATATGTGGTTCTATGTAGATTGTGTTTCAAAGGTGGAGCTTGTTTACAACTATGAACATTCTCCGATGTGCTTTTTGGACCTTCATTCCCAGAGCGAGAGCAGTGCCGAGGCTCTAGAAATGCCATGGATATTCTGAGTTGTCAGTGGCATTTCCCCGGTACTGTTCCCTTGGTGCCACTCCTTGAAATGTCCAAAGGGATTATCATGTGTCTTGTGGCGGGTCCTAGCATTGTGAAAGGAAGCTGCTGCACCTGGCTCAGAGGATTTCGGATGTGGTGGGAGGAGGAGTAGTACTACGACTATAAATTGTATCACAGCATATCGATTCCATCTTGAGAGTGGGGTTGGGGGGTTATGAAGGGGGGCTTTTATTGTACTTTTATACATTGTACCCTTGAAACTAATTCAATTTTTAAAAATTAATTAATTTATTTGGGGCTGCATTGGGTCTTTGTTGCTGCTAGCGGGCTTTCTCTAGTTGCAGTGAGCGGGGGCTCCTCTTGGCTGTGGTGCACGGGCTTCTCATTGCAGTGGCTTCTCTTGTTGCGGAGCATGGTCTCTAGGCACGCAGGCTTCCGTAGTTGTGGCACGTGGGCTCGGTTGATGTGGCACACGGGCTCTAGAGCGCAGGCTCAGTAGTTGTGGCGCACGGGCTTAGTTACTCCGTGGCACGTGGGATCTTCCCAGACCAGGGCTCGAACCCATGACCCCTGCATTCGCAGGCATATTCTTAACCACTGCTCCACCAGGGAAGCCCGATAATTCAGTTTTTTATAAAGAGAAGATTCCTAATATTATTCCAAAATTTTAAAAATATGTAGTTGGATAACACTATGAAAAATTAACTGATATATTCTTTTATTATTTCTCTTTGCTCCCTGGATTTTTTTCCCCATCCAGTCAGCTAGGCACTGTGAGTTCACTGCATTAGGAAGGTAAAGACTCAGCAGAAATGAGGGAGAAAAACAGAAAAGTCTCAGCTTTGGAATGTTCACAACGGAGGCCACAGTAGAACAGGTGAGAATTCTGTGAACCAAAAATAAATGTCGTCTCAAATGCAAAAAAGTATTCTCTGCACTGGGAGGCAGGAGAGGGAGGGAGGGAAGGACTGAAGGAGAGAGATCAGTGTGGCCAGGGACATGGAGACTGTGCTTAAGGACGATATGCCCAGGAAGAGAATCAGAATCTGGAGAAGATTCAGCCTGCACGTGATCATTGCCTCCAGCCAGCACCCTCATCTCAGACGTTGGGAAATTCAGAGAGAGAGTGGGAGTACGTCAGGAGGGCCACGCGCATAGTCTGTGTGACAGGGTTTGTGGCCGTTCCCTATTTGTGAGGAGTCCCCAGCAATTTGCTGGCCTCTTCTGGAAAATGCTGGCGGACGTCTCTAGTGCTTATGTGAAAGCTTGTTCACAAACCTTGAAAGATACAGATGTAGATGACAGATAGATGCATAGATAGAAAAATGTCATTAAATAAAAGCTCCAGGAAAGGTTTGGAAAATGCCCTTTATTGCATAGGACGCTTCTATTGTCATATGATGTTAGACTGAGTGCCGGTCCCTTCATCCTCCTTCAGACCACGGCATTCTGTCTGCTACTCTCCCGAGGGTCCTTTCTTCTCCCTGGAAGGGATAAAACAAATGAGGTAGGACAGGAAGAGACAAGAAGCACTCCAAGCTCTGCTGGTCAGGGTTACCCTCCAGCATTGCCTTAATGCTCAGAGCCACACACACCACAGTGAGCTTGGCTCCATATCAACTACCACGCAACGAAGGTTCTGGAACATTTCCATATCTCGGGGGACCTCATTTCCACGTGACTCTCTTTCATATTCCCCTTTGTCACAGAAGGCTAGGTCCAGTGGTCCGGGTGAGATCTCGGCTCAGGCCCAAGGCTCTCAGACCTCAAAGTTCTGGTCCTGCAAGTGCCCCTGTCCTCTCTTGAGACCACTCCTGGCTCTCTCTGCCGAGAAGGAGCTGCTGGCAGTACGTCCTCTAAGAGTTGAGGTCCATCGTGCAGACCCTGAGAAAACACCTAGGAAAAGGCTCCACCTTCTTGTTTACGTCAACAGAGGTCAATGCCTTTGTTAGTGCTGGGTGTGTCCCATTTGATGCAACTGCAGAGCCATTAGGTAAACCAGCACATGTGTGCGGCCCCTTCCCTTAGACTTCTCTGGGCCCTCGTGACATAGGCTCAGAAGACTGCCAGCCTCAAGCCTTACCACTTCCAAGGGACGGCCACACCATCTTCCAGGATCTTCTGTCCCATGAATCTCAGTTGCTGTTTGGAACTCAAAGGAGAGAAAAGACCCTGCCTGCGGGGTCTCTTTGGGCTGGGGCCTTCCCCCGTGGGCTGCTCTCCCTCATTCTCCTTTTCTTCTTGCTTCTCTACCTCCTCCTCCTCCTCCTCCTCCTCGTTCTCCTCCTCCTCCTCCTCGTCCTCTTCCTCAGGGGTGCTCTCGGATTCCACATTGCCCATCCGCTGGGCCATGGTGAGATGAAAGGCACGGCAGCTGAAGCCCTGCAGGACGCCGCCCTTCACGTGCTGCTGGAGGATCTCCAAGGTGGGGAAGACCCGGCAGCAGGCCATGCACCTGAAGCCGTTCTCCATGGTCAGCATCCAGTCCGCTGTCTTGGCGCTGGGTCTCTCCTCGACGGCAGGTGGCCCTGATGGGCTGCCTGGCTCTGCCCTTTCCTCATACTCTTTCTCCTCCCCAGTGGGCTCACTGTCAGACAGGAGGCTTTCGGTGGAAACATCAGAAGAGGGGTCAGTGGCTACTGTGCACACATCCTCAGGAAGGGTCACTTCTTCTATCGTCAGCTGCTTTTCAGGCAACTCCAAGGGTTTCTTTGTCTTCCAGGAGACAGCGACACCCTTGTTCACTTGTACCTGCATGTAGTATATTTTCATGCCCCTTTCCTCTTTGTCTGGTTGCAGATAGTTCTTACAGGGTGAAGAGGGTGAGGAGGAGACACAGTGTGTTGGGGAAGCGGTCTCTCTTTCTTCCTGATCCTGGGCTAGGGGTGGTCTAGGCTGGGCAGTGTCTCGATGAAATCTCCGGATTTCTGAAAAAGGAAATTAAAATCATAATAACATGCATGGGCCATGCCGGAAGCTGAGGGAGCAGGTGTGGTAGACGAGAGTGGGACATTGGCACGACATAGCAATGTCGTGAGCTTGGTGTCCGTTGGCCGTAGGATGGAGTGGTGTATCTGGTGTCATCTGTGGGCTTTTCATGTGCCTGGGGGGGTATACTGGAGCGGTGTCTGTATACAGGGGTGTGGAGTATGGTGGTGAGGGCTGTCGTATGTGAGGGGTGTGGCTGGATGCGTGTACGATGAGGAGTGTGAGTTTGGGAATATCGGTGGTGCATTCCTTGTGGAATGGGGCTGTGGTGCAGGAGAGTACTGTGGAGCACGTGCTTGGGGTTGATGTGCACTGAGAAGGGCTGTGCCTGGAGGGCGCGTGTATGTGTGAGCTGTGTGCACCTGAGCTGGATGGTCCTGCTCTCAGGCTGGAGGTGTATGATGCAGAACTCTGTCCTTCTCTGGAAGCAAAGGCAAAGACAAAGCCTACATTTTCCTCTGAAGATGCTTAATCTGGTCCCTCTTCCCTCTACCTCAAGCCCAGACCTTTTCGGCCCATGCTCCTTGACTTCCCCACCATGGTAGTAGCAGTATTCACACACACACACCCAGACTCAGCTGGCATCCACGCCCTCGGAACAGCTCAGCCATCCTGCCCAGGCTCCTCCACAGAGCCCTCATCACCTCTGATGACCCTGGATTTCCTCTCAGCCTCCCTGGGATCTGTGTGCCTCCTGCTTCACAGCCAAGCACCCCGTCACCTGAGGAGCCCCACGCCCTTACCAGCGTAGCTGAGCTTGCGCAGAGTAGAAGTACAGAAGAAGTATTTAGAGGCAGAGGAGACCTCCACTGCCCCTGGGCTGCAGCCTTGGGCCACCACAGTGGATCCAAGCCGAGGGGGATCCTCTTGTGACTTCAAGATTCCTGAGGGAGGAATGAAAGGCTCAGGGTGGGTTCATCAGTCCTCTGTCCACAAATATTTACTGAGTGTGTGACACGTGTCAGGTGCAGTGAATACACACAGTTGAGAGTGTGGTTCCCAGTGGATCCTCCAGGATTTAATTCCAATCAATACTTATTCTCTCACTGTCTAGTTGGTAATGTAGGCCTCGGTGGTGACTGTGAGTGTGTGGGAAGAGTGAGTGATGTGTATCAGTTAAGTCTGTGGTAAGTGTGGGGTTGGCATGGGGAGCACAGTGCAGACGTGTCTATCTGTGTCTGTGGCCTTTGTGTGCATGGTTTCTGTTCACAAGTCAGGAATTCTGGGACATGTAACGTTTCCTCATTACATAGTGTGGCTTGTATTTATGGTGCGTGTTCATTCATTCATTCACCAAGATTCAGTAAGCAGCTACTCCTGTGTATCCGGCACTCTTCCATTGTTGTAGTCTTTGGTAACGCTGCACATTCTAGTAGGGGAAGACACACACTAAACAAAACTACAATAAATATATAATACATCAGCTGGTGGTAAGTATATAAGGGTTGCCAGACTTAGCGAACAAGAATACAAGGCACCCAGTTAAATTTCAGTTTCAGATAAACCCAGAATAATCTTTCAGTGTAAGTATTCCCATGCAGTATTAGGCCTGACTTAGTTTTAGTGTAAGTATAGCCCATACAATATGTGGGACATACGGATACTGAAAAATTACTTGTTGTTTATCTGGAATTCAAATTGAACTGGATAGCCCATATTTTCTCTGGCAATCCTGACATGGGTTACTGAGACTGTGGTTTACTGTGGTTTGTACAAAGCGGGTCTGGCATTACTCAAGAATGTGTTATAAGTGTGGTGTGTATGACACGTGACTGGTTCTTATAGAGGTATTTAGAGATGGCTGAAGTTAGCTGTGTTTGTGCAAGAGTTGAGGAGATACATGTATATAGTGTGTGTGTGTGTGTGTGTCCTATATATATAGTGTGTGTGTCTATATACATATCTCATCTCCAGCGTTTGGTGTTGGAGGAGAGGATTGTGATACAGGTGGGTTGTATGAGAATGTAGTACATGAGGGATCCGTGTATATACCTCCATGTGCTCTGTGTGGTTTACTAAGGAAGTTATATGTGGGGTGTGTGATATTTTTGCTGCATCAGAGTGTACATGGTTGTATGAGTTACTGTCTCATAAAACACCCCTAACAAGAATTCTGTATACACTCTTACGTACACCGAGTGTCAGCCAGGTCCAGGCAGGGTGACAAGAACTTTACCACGCAGACTTTATATCTGGTAAGCACTCTACCCCCATTCATCTCGCTCTTCTCTGCACTACCACACACACACACACACACACACACACACACACAGGAACATAGAGCAAAATATTCTGAATGGTCAGGGGCAGTCACTGCCTTCCCCAGCCTGTCCCAGCCACTGCCTGGAAATCTGCCTGCTGTCTATAGCTCCATTCCCAGGGCCCATCCTACAGTCTCCAGGGCCCTGGGCCTGGTAGGAGCTACTGGGCTCTAATCTGGGGCAGAGGCCTCTAGCTGGAGCTCTGGGGTGACCACCCCTCTCCCAGGGCAAGCTACTCGCCTACATTTAATGCACGCAGGCACCACGTGGCCCGTGGCTCTCAGAGCTCCCCGCAGGACCATGAGGCCATTTCTCACCCCCGCTCACGCGGTCTCAGTCTCTGGAAAACCCTTCCCTTCCCTTGATCTCCTTTGGGAAATTCTTCCTGTTGAAGGAATAAAACCTCCTTGCTTTCAATATGACACCATCCCTAGACAAACAATCTTCTTTCAAAGTGCATTCCACTTGTCAAGATATTTTTCAACAGGGCCTTCAACTCATGGGGCTTCTCTTTCCACTTTGGTAAAAGAGGCCAAGCAACTCATGGGTCTCTCTCAGCATCCTTGCATCCTTCACATCCCCCACCTCATGACCCAAGGGAAAGATCCAAGAGCATAAGAGAGAAATCGGGGACTGAGGAAAGCTGCACCTCTAGGTCTGTGCAAGCAGGATGCAGCCTGCTATGAGTCCGACGAAGCTCCAGGCCCGGCTGCCCCAGGAGAGAGTCCTCAGACCAGCGGAGCTGACCTCCCATCTCCCAGGGGGCATCTGGCCTTTCTGTGCCGTCTCACACCACAGGGACCCTCCGGATAGATACGGCAGCATCAGTGAGACAAGGTCTCTCGCTCCCTTCTTCACAGGTGACACGTTCTCAGTACCCCGCTTCCTAGAGAAGGTTCAGTTTGGCAGAAACCCATGTGCCCCAGACAAGTTGCCCCACACATACCTCCTCCGTTCTCGGCAGTTTCCTGGGACTCTTCATTTTCCAGATGTTTCCTCTTTTGTCGCCATTCCATCGTACCAACTAGAAGTCTCCCTTAGAAGATGCCTCAAGAGATGTCCAACTCCTCCTCTTCCCTACAGGTTGGCCCTTCTTGGCTCTTGGGCAATCCGTTGAAATGATTCAATACAAACAAAAATAGTCAAGTCTCCTAAATGGCTGAAAAACTTGTACCACTTGGTGAACCAGCAGTAGTGCCTAGTGCTCACCAGGGCTGTTATGTTTGCAAGGTTGCCAGGCTCACAGTGGAATTCTGTGACCTCAGTGATGACATCAGAGCATTCGGTGGACCTAGGTTGAACACAGTGTCTGCAATAGCACAGGCCCCATTTTCAAGAACAATTCCTTTTTCCCAGCCGATGCTTTCCCGTGAAAGGGAAAGGTTCATACCATATCTATTATAAATTGTATCATACCATGTCTATTATAAAATTCACATTTTGATTGGAGATCTTTTAAAGTCTTTTCTAGAGAGATTTAATATGAATATTTTAAATGGTCTCCAGTTTTCCTGTGGATTATTGACATTTTAAACTCTGCACTTCAATTTTCCCTCAATACGTGTAATTTTGCCACGGCTATTTCTGTACTTAAAGATGAGGAACTATATAATTGATTTCTTCATTTTTTCCCCATCTCTTTCCAAGGTACTGCATTTGATTGTGTCTTGCGACTGAGTGAAAAATGCTAGTCCTTGAGTCAGGACATTGGGCCCTTTAGCAAGTAACTCAACCTATCTGGGCTTCAGCTTCTGTATGTGCGATCAAGAGGCTTGGACTAGCTGACTTTTCAAATGCTGCGTTTCTTTGATTCACTCTCACTTACTGATCTGCTCCTTGAGAAGAGGGTCTGTTCTCATAAAGTAACAACAGTCTTTTCCTAAACTTGGGTTGGGCGGAGTTTAACTGTTCATACTCAGTTTGTTAGTTATATTGCCTTCTACGTATGCTTAGCTCTAAATAATTTATACGGCTCTTGTGACAATTTTTAGATCTTCTTTTTTTCTTATTTTCTTTTATAGTTTCTAATTTGTTATCGCCAGTGTAGAGGAGCCTGATTGACTTTTAAAATTTATTGATCTTGTATGTGTGTGCCTTGTTGAACCGTCTTATTAGTTCCTGCTAGTTTATCTGTGGGTTCTTTTGGGTCTCCTAGATAAATGAGCATATTAAATGTAAATAATGTGTTCTTTGGATAAAGTTTATTTTCTTGCATCTCTATATATAGAAGCAATATGTTGAATTGATTTAAATATTTAAATACTTACATACCTGTTATCACAATCTAACATTCTTTATCTTATTTTCTTTCAATCAATATTATGTTTTCAAGATTTATCCACGTGAATCCATAGAGATCTAGGTCTTTGATTTTTGACTGTTTGATATTATGTGATCACATGCATATAGCATCATTTATTTTCCATTCAAGCATTATTGGACAATTGGATTGTTTCCCTCCCTTCTCTAGAACAAACAACATTTCCTAGAATATCCCTGAAGATGTCTGACAGTCGAGAAGGGCCAGGCTGCCCGAAGGATTGCTACTTGCTTTTAGCCACCTTCCAACAGGCCGTCTCCAGCCAGCAATTTGAAGCACAGCTGAAATGAGAACTGCCCCAAATGTGAAGATCTTAGGAGCTTCCTAGAAGGTGGGAGGTTAATGATAGGCATCCTGCTGGGATCCCAGGGGAGTCTGAGCTGGCCTGAAGCTCATCTTCCTCCTCCACCTCTCAAGAGAAATGTGGAGGAAAGAAGACTTCAAAAACTGTGAGCAGGCAGAGGGAGAGATATTGGGGGCCGAAGCTGTAACTGAGGTCTTGGAGAGGGCTGTGAGCATGCAGAGCCTCTCGAGAGCCAGGCTCTGCCTTCTGAGAACTTCTCCCCTAAGGCTGCTCATAATTCACGTGATACCAGCCATATAGAGCCGACTTGGCCCACACTGTCACAGAAAGCCTTATCAGAATCTCTTCTTCTTCATACACTCTTGTGTCTGTTACTTGGTTATTGCCTTTGGTACTCCACTGATGTGAACCACAGTCGCCAGGGGATGGAGGACACTAGTGACCCATCTTGCTCTGTGGCCTCAGTCCACAGCTGGAGGGTAAGGGAAGAGGCCAAATGAAGGTCAAGAAGGAAAGATGGAGTTTGAAGAGAAGACCTGAGTTAAGGGTGTCTTCTCAAGTCTTGATGACTGAAATGTAGCTCCAGTACCTGAAGTCCTGCTTGTTCTCAAGGCTGACCTCGGGGCTGGGTGCACTCAGTGAAGGAATCGTATACACTTAGTATTTCCTTGCTTGCTCACACTTGCCCTCCTCTGATACACCCTCTGCAAGACTGATCTTCCCCTGAAACAACTTTCCACCTGCCACTGTCATCTCATGAACGTTTGCTTCCCATTCCTAGTGTCCCCCTAGAATGCCATTGCAGCCAATTCATAATTTGATAATCATGCTGCTTACCATATTCTCAGCAACTTCTGAGAAATTTTATTCACTTTATTCCATAGTCTTCACCCATCAATAATCTTCCTTAACTTCCTAGCTGCAGGTTAACCCATTCGGAATCATTTCTTTTGCTTTCTCTTCTTTGGCAAATCCTTTCTACCTTTTAAGGTCTTTTTCTTGTCTCTCTACCATCTTGCCTTCCTGAACTTCTTATTTTTCCGTTTAAGTAACCTTTCAATCTCCTTCCCCAATTTCCTCATTCACATTGAGAGTTTATTCCTCACACGTTAGACAGCGGTTTATGAATGGCCAGGCATAATGGACTCAGAATGAGTTGGCACCCCCGAGGTACCTGTCTTGCTGGGGAGCCACAGGTGAAGGGCTGGCTGCTGGACACATGTTTGCATGGAGTCAGGCTGAGTGGCCTCAGGGTGTTTGCTCTGCACTTGTGTGTGTTTCTCCCTAGTTGGTTTCCTTGTCCAGCCACCTGTGATCTCCCTCCTTCCAGCCCAGGGAATCCTTCTCATCACAGGGGTAGGATGTTTGTCTCATTTTCCATCACATCCTTTCCCCAAAGTTTGGTTGTGAGTTGTTCCCATTCAAAAGACCTTTCCTCTTTGAAGAGAAAAGAGAAAATCTTGTCTCTCCTTTTCTCTCACTTCACTTCTGCTCTATTATCTCCTCCGTCCAGAATGGCCCACTGACTCACATGGGTGTAGATCCAAAGATGGCAAGAAATGCCAGCAATTCTGAGATAATAATACGGATGGATCAGGAAAACTTGAAAACCTTTATCCCGCCACATTAAAAAAAATTGCACTTCCAGTGTATTCAGAGTCTCAGTGTAGAAACACAAATGATAGAGAAATTGAATTACACTCAAGTTTTTCTTTCCTCCTTTCCTGATTTATTCTAATCCTCCAAGTTAACATGATGAACTCTTTGTTGTGTAAAGTTTCAGACATTTTCTACCCATGCACACTTTTCTTCTTTTCACATTAGAGTGTGAACTAGGTCACTTTCAACATGCTGTGATTCTGTGATTCACTGTCTCCCACCGAGTCATCCACGGATAATGTCATCTGTTTCACGGAGAACTATTTCCAATAGCTAATAGCCAATGTCTGTGGAGTGCTTACTCTGTGTCGGTTTCTTGTAACTACTTTACAGATCATTTGTACAGCGTACCCATGGACCAGGTACAATTATGACCCCCAAGTGACAGATAAGTGCAGATAAGTACAAATAAATACAGAGGCCAAGTGACTTGCCCAAGACACTGGAGCAAATCAAAATCCATGCCTCTGTAATCATTTTGCTCTATTGCCTCTGTCTGGGAGGCTTGATGATTTGGCAACTAAAACCTTAAATATCATGTTCCATTTTTATATCTGTGACACAAGCGTGGGGCTGTGATACAGGGTAACTAACCTGACTACTTTTGAAAACCCTTATGCACCTGGATGAAAGTAAGCCAGGGACTGCAAGCCATAGATTTAAGGTTTCCTACCAACTTTTAAAAATAGCTTCTTGAATGCAATTTATGTAGTGTCAAGTCTAGGATGTAGTCCAAATAGTAACAGAAAAATGGAGATATGTAGGAAAATACTTAAAGTTGACAAGTATTGGGAGTGTAGTATTTTTGGGGCCAGCGTGTAGACCACAGGAAAACTTGCTGTTTCCATCCCAAAGGGAAGAGCCCTACGTTGCAACTGCCAAGGTCCCTGGGACAGCAAGTGTGCTCACTGCTTAGTAAAGAAGCATCCTCAGTTTGATAGAATCATATGGGAGCCTTACATTTGGTTAGCAGTTCTACATTCTTGATGTAATAATATTTTCAGGGTGTGGGAGGGTATCAAGCTCTGAAAATACCCTTGGAGAGATCTGCTTATTAAGTTTGGCTTTTTCAGTCTCCCTACTACTTCTTTACTAAACACCAGGCGGTTTCCTTCACTTTTCAGAACCATATTGTTTTTCCCTTCTCTAATGAACTTTGAAATACTTTTGGATGAGCTATTAAGATTGGGAAAAAATAAACATCTCTTTAAAATAAGGAAGATAATAACAATGACAAGTAGAAAAAGCTCTAAAACAGAGAATATCCTCCATTCTAGCCACTGACTGGGAGTGGAAGGTTCGTGCTCGCTGTCCAGGACGTAGAAATAAAAGCTGAGGAGGCGCTGAGGCGTCTCCTGGATCTCTATGAGCCTCCATCATTTCTGCTGAGTAGGGTTGACAGATAAAATATAGGCTGTTTAGTTAAATATGAATGTTTGAAAAACAACGAGTACATTTTGAAGATAAGTATGCCCCAAATAGTTCATAGGATCTACTTATACTAAAAATAATGACTTATTATTCATGTGAAGTTCAAGTTTAACTGGGTATCCTGTATTTTTATGTCCTAAATCTGACAGCCCTACTGATGATCCACAATGGAGGCAGTTGAGGAACGGTACATGCTGGCTCTCGGACAGTCAGAAATGGCTTCATCAGATCCAGGTACAGTATGAAATTCTTTTTGGATGTAGCTCAGAAGCCATGGCCAGCCCTTGACTGCAAGTACTGCCTCGGGTTTCCCTGAGGTGGGGTAAACCTTCCTCTTAATGGCCTTTTGGTAAGTCTGGAAGACCATATCCAAGGGGAGCCCCAAAGTCAGTTTCATCCTCACAACCATGTTTCCAATTCCTGGAATTGGCTGCATGTGACTCACAAGAGCTGAGGAGGTTTGTGGAAGTTGGGAGTGTCATAGCTTGAACCCTTTGTAGGTAAAGTTTTGCTGTTGTGAGAGTTTTAACAGGAGCAATGTGAAAGAATCCAAGTCCCCAGGTAGATAGAAATAATCCTGTTCTACCTGTGTGTATGTGACAAGTCTCTAATAGTTCAGAGAGCAAGTATCTGGTCTTAGAAAGACTGATCCAAGCTTGGATGTTTCTGGTGACAAGGCAAGGTCCTGAGTTTCAAGTTCACCTTTTATGGTTGAGGAGACAATAAGGTGGTCAGAAGGGAAATCATGGAGGAGACCTTGGCTTCATCCATCGTGCAGGCTTGTATATGTGGTTCTATGTAGATTGTGTTTCAAAGGTGGAGCTTGTTTACAACTATGAACATTCTCCGATGTGCTTTTTGGACCTTCATTCCCAGAGCGAGAGCAGTGCCGAGGCTCTAGAAATGCCATGGATATTCTGAGCTGTCAGTGGCATTTCCCCGGTACTGTTCCCTTGGTGCCGCTCCTTGAAATGTCCAAAGGGATTATCATGTGTCTTGTGGCGGGTCCTAGCATTGTGAAAGGAAGCTGCTGCACCTGGCTCAGAGGATTTCGGATGTGGTGGGAGGAGGAGTAGTACTACGACTATAAATTGTATCACAGCATATCGATTCCATCTTGAGAGTGGGGTTGGGGGGTTATGAAGGGGGGCTTTTATTGTACTTTTATACATTGTACCCTTGAAACTAATTCAATTTTTAAAAATTAATTAATTTATTTGGGGCTGCATTGGGTCTTTGTTGCTGCTAGCGGGTGTTCTCTAGTTGCAGTGAGTGGGGGCTCCTCTTGGCTGTGGTGCACGGGCTTCTCATTGCAGTGGCTTCTCTTGTTGCGGAGCATGGTCTCTAGGCACGCAGGCTTCCGTAGTTGTGGCACGTGGGCTCGGTTGATGTGGCACACGGGCTCTAGAGCGCAGGCTCAATAGTTGTGGCACGCGGGCTTAGTTACTCCGTGGCACGTGGGATCTTCCCAGACCAGGGCTCGAACCCATGACCCCTGCATTCGCAGGCATATTCTTAACCACTGCTCCACCAGGGAAGCCCGATAATTCAGTTTTTTATAAAGAGAAGATTCCTAATATTATTCCAAAATTTAAAAATATGTAGTTGGATAACACTATGAAAAATTAACTGATATATTCTTTTATTATTTCTCTTTGCTCCCTGGATCTTTTTCCCCATCCAGTCAGCTAGGCACTGTGAGTTCACTGCATTAGGAAGGTAAAGACTCAGCAGAAATGAGGGAGAAAAACAGAAAAGTCTCAGCTTTGGAATGTTCACAACGGAGGCCACAGTAGAACAGGTGAGAATTCTGTGAACCAAAAATAAATGTCGTCTCAAATGCAAAAAAGTATTCTCTGCACTGGGAGGCAGGAGAGGGAGGGAGGGAAGGACTGAAGGAGAGAGATCAGTGTGGCCAGGGACATGGAGACTGTGCTTAAGGACGATATGCCCAGGAAGAGAATCAGAATCTGGAGAAGATTCAGCCTGCACGTGATCATTGCCTCCAGTCAGCACCCTCATCTCAGACGTTGGGAAATTCAGAGAGAGAGTGGGAGTACGTCAGGAGGGCCACGCGCATAGTCTGTGTGGCAGGGGTTGTGGCCGTTCCCTATTTGTGAGGAGTCCCCAGCAATTTGCAGGCCTCTTCTGGAAAATGCTGGCGGACGTCTCTAGTGCTTATGTGAAAGCTTGTTCACAAACCTTGAAAGATACAGATGTAGATGACAGATAGATGCATAGATAGAAAAATGTCATTAAATAAAAGCTCCAGGAGAGGTTTGGAAAATGCCCTTTATTGCATAGGACGCTTCTATTGTCATATGATGTTAGACTGAGTGCCGGTCCCTTCATCCTCCTTCAGACCACGGCATTCTGTCTGCTACTCTCCCGAGGGTCCTTTCTTCTCCCTGGAAGGGATAAAACAAATGAGGTAGAACAGGAAGAGACAAGAAGCACTCCAAGCTCTGCTGGTCAGGGTTACCCTCCAGCATTGCCTTAATGCTCAGAGCCACACACCACAGTGAGCTTGGCTCCAGATCAACTACCACGCAACGAAGGTTCTGGAACATTTCCATATCTCGGGGGACCTCATTTCCACGTGACTCTCTTTCATATTCCCCTTTGTCACAGAAGGCTAGGTACAGGGGTCCGGGTGAGATCTCGGCTCAGGCCCAAGGCTCTCAGACCTCAAAGTTCTGGTCCTCCAAGGGCCCCTGTCCTCTCTTGAGACCACTCCTGGCTCTCTCTGCCGAGAAGGAGCTGCTGGCAGTACGTCCTCTAAGAGTTGAGGTCCATCGTGCAGACCCTGAGAAAACTCCTAGGAAAAGGCTCCACCTTCTTGTTTACGTCAACAGAGGTCAATGCCTTTGTTAGTGCTGGGTGTGTCCCATTTGATGCAACTGCAGAGCCATTAGGTCAACCAGCACATGTGTGCGGCCCCTTCCCTTAGACTCCTCTGGGCCCTCGTGACATAGGCTCAGAAGACTGCCAGCCTCAAGCCTTACCTCTTCCAAGGGACGGCCACACCGTCATCCAGGATCTTCTGTCCCATGAATCTCAGTTGCTGTTTGGAACTCAAAGGAGAGAAAAGACCCTGCCTGCGGGGTCTCTTTGGGCTGGGGCCTTCCCCCGTGGGCTGCTCTCCCTCATTCTCCTTTTCTTCTTGCTTCTCTACCTCCTTCTCCTCCTCCTCCTCCTCCTCCTCCTCCTCCTCCTCGTTCTCCTCCTCCTCCTCCTCGTCCTCTTCCTCAGGGGTGCTCTCGGATTCCACATTGCCCATCCGCTGGGCCATGGTGAGATGAAAGGCACGGCAGCTGAAGCCCTGCAGGACGCCGCCCTTCACGTGCTGCTGGAGGATCTCCAAGGTGGGGAAGACCCGGCAGCAGGCCATGCACCTGAAGCCGGTCTCCATGGTCAGCATCCAGTCCGCTGTCTTGGCGCTGGGTCTCTCCTCGACGGCAGGTGGCCCTGATGGGCTGCCTGGCTCTGCCCTTTCCTCATACTCTTTCTCCTCCCCAGTGGGCTCACTGTCAGACAGGAGGCTTTCGGTGCACACATCAGAAGAGGGGTCAGTGGCTACTGCGCACACATCCTCAGGAAGGGTCACTTCTTCTATCCTCAGCTGCTTTTCAGGCAACTCCAAGGGTTTCTTTGTCTTCCAGGAGACAGCGACACCCTTGTTCACTTGTACCTGCATGTAGTGTATTTTCATGCCCCTTTCCTCTTTGTCTGGGTGCACATAGTTCTTACAGGGTGAAGAGGGTGAGGAGGAGACACAGTGTGATGGGGAAGCGGTCTCTCCTTCTTCCTGATCCTGGGCTAGGGGTGGTCTAGGCTGGGCAGTGTCTCGATGAAATCTCCGGATTCCTGAAAAAGGAAATTAAAATCATAATAACATGCATGGGCCATGCCGGAAGCTGAGGGAGCAGGTGTGGTAGACGAGAGAGGGACATTGGCATGACATAGCAATGTCGTGAGCTTGGTGTCCGTTGGCCGTAGGACGGAGTGGTGTATGTGGTGTCATCTGTGGGCTTTTCATGTGCATGGGGGGGTATACTGGAGCGGTGTCTGTATACAGGGGTGTGGAGTATGGTGGTGAGGGCTGTAGTATGTGAGGGATGCGGCTGGATGCGTGTACGATGAGGAGTGTGAGTTTGGGAATATCGGTGGTGCATTCCTTGTGGAATGGGGCTGTGGTGCAGGAGAGTACTGTGGAGCACGTGCTTGGGGTTGATGTGCACTGAGAAGGGCTGTGCCTGGAGGGCGCGTGTATGTGTGAGCTGTGTGCACCTGAGCTGGATGGTCCTGCTCTCAGGCTGGAGGTGTATGATGCAGAACTCTGTCCTTCTCTGGAAGCAAAGGCAAAGACAAAGCCTACATTTTCCTCTGAAGATGCTTAATCTGGTCCCTCTTCCCTCCACCTCAAGCCCAGACCTTTCCGGCCCCTGCTCCTTGACTTCCCCACCATGGTAGTAGCAGTATTCACACACACACCCCCAGACTCAGCTGGCATCCACGCCCTAGGTACAGCTCAGCCATCCTGCCCAGGCTCCTCCACAGAGCCCTCATCACCTCTGATGACCCTGGATTTCCTCTCAGCCTCCCTGGGATCTGTGTGCCTCCTGCTTCACAGCCAAGCACCCCGTCACCTGAGGAGCCCCACGCCCTTACCAGCATAGCTGAGCTTGCGCAGAGTAGAAGTACAGAAGAAGTATTTAGAGGCAGAGGAGACCTCCACTGCCCCTGGGCTGCAGCCTTGGGCCACCACAGTGGATCCAAGCCGAGGGGGATCCTCTTGTGACTTCGAGATTCCTGAGGGAGGAATGAAAGGCTCAGGGTGGGTTCATCAGTCCTCTGTCCACAAATATTTACTGAGTGTGTGACACGTGTCAGGTGCAGTGAATACACACAGCTGAGAGTGTGGTTCCCAGTGGATCCTCCAGGATTTAATTCCAATCAATACTTATTCTCTCACTGTCTAGTTGGTAATGTAGGCCTCGGTGGTGACTGTGAGTGTGTGGGAAGAGTGAGTGATGTGTATCAGTTAAGTCTGTGGTAAGTGTGGGGTTGTCATGGGGAGCACAGTGCAGACGTGTCTATCTGTGTCTGTGGCCTTTGTGTGCATGGTTTCTGTTCACAAGTCAGGAATTCTGGGACATGTAACGTTTCCTCATTACATGGTGTGGCTTGTATTTATGGTGTGTGTTCATTCATTCATTCACCAAGATTCAGTAAGCAGCTACTCCTGTGTATCCGGCACTCTTCCATTGTTGTAGTCTTTGGTAACGCTGCACATTCTAGTAGGGGAAGACACACACTAAACAAAACTACAATAAATATATAATACATCAGCTGGTGGTAAGTATATAAGGGTTGCCAGACTTAGCGAACAAGAATACAAGGCACCCAGTTAAATTTCAGTTTCAGATAAACCCAGAATAATCTTTTAGTGTAAGTATTCCCATGCAGTATTTGGCCTGACTTAGTTTTAGTGTAAGTATAGCCCATACAATATGTGGGACATACGGATACTGAAAAATTACTTGTTCTTTATCTAGAATTCAAATTGAACTGGATAGCCCATATTTTTTCTGGCAATCCTGACATGGGTTACTGAGACTGTGGTTTACTGTGGTTTGTACAAAGCGGGTCTGGCATTACTCAAGAATGTGTTATAAGTGTGGTGTGTATGACACGTGACTGGTTCTTATAGAGGTATTTAGAGATGGCTGAAGTTAGCTGTGTTTGTGCAAGAGTTGAGGAGATACATGTATACAGTGTGTGTGTGTGTGTGTGTGTGTGTGTGTCCTATATATATAGTGTGTGTGTCTATATACATATCTCATCTCCAGCGTTTGGTGTTGGAGGAGAGGATTGTGATACAGGTGGGTTGTATGAGAACGTAGTATAGGAGGGATGCGTGTATATACCTCCATGTGCTGTGTGTGGTTTACTAAGGAAGTTATATGTGGGGTGTGTGATATTTTTGCTGCATCAGAGTGTACATGGGTGTATGAGTTACTGTCTCATAAAACACCCCTAACAAGAATTCTGTATACACTCTTACGTACACCGAGTGTCAGCCAGGTCCACGCAGGGTGACAAGAACTTTACCACGCAGACTTTATATCTGGTAAGCACTCTACCCCCATTCATCTCGCTCTTCTCTGCACTACCACACACACACACACACACACACACACACACACTCACACACACACACAGGAACATAGGGCAAAATATTCTGAATGGTCAGGGGCAGTCATTGCCTTCCCCAGCCTGTCCCAGCCACTGCCTGGAAATCTGCCTGCTGTCTAGAGCTCCATTCCCAGGGCCCATCCTACAGTCTCCAGGGCCCTGGGCCTGGTAGGAGCTACTGGGCTCTAATCTGGGGCAGAGGCCTCTAGCTGGAGCTCTGGGGTGACCACCCCTCTCCCAGGGCAAGCTACTCGCCTACATTTAATGCACGCAGGCACCACGTGGCCCGTGGCTCTCAGAGCTCCCCGCAGGACCCTGAGGCCATTTCTCACCCCCGCTCACGCAGTCTCAGTCTCTGGAAAACCCTTCCCTTCCCTTGATCTCCTTTGGGAAATTCTTCCTGTTGAAGGAATAAAACCTCCTTGCTTTCAATATGACACCATCCCTAGACAAACAATCTTCTTTCAAAGTGCATTCCACTTGTCAAGATATTTTTCAACAGGGCCTTCAACTCATGGGGCTTCTCTTTCCACTTTGGTAAAAGAGGCCAAGCAACTCATGGGTCTCTCTCAGCATCCTTGCTTCCTTCACATCCCCCACCTCATGACCCCTAGGAAAGATCCAAGAGCATAAGAGAGAAATCGGGGACTGAGAAAAGCTGCACCTCTAGGTCTGTGCAAGCAGGATGCAGCCTGCTGTGAGTCCGACAAAGCTCCAGGCCCGGCTGCCCCAGGAGAGAGTCCTCAGACCAGCGGAGCTGACCTCCCATCTCCCAGGGGGCCTCTGGCCGTTCTGTGCCGTCTCACACCACAGGGACCCTCCGGATAGATACGGCAGCATCAGTGAGACAAGGTCTCTCGCTCCCTGCTTCACAGGTGACACGTTCTCAGTCCCCCGCTTCCTAGAGAAGCTTCAGTTTGGCAGAAACCCATGTGCCCCAGACAAGTTGCCCCCCACATACCTCCTCCGTTCTCGGCAGTTTCCTGGGACTCTTCATTTTCCAGATGTTTCCTCTTTTGTCGCCGTTCCATCGTACCAACTAGAAGTCTCCCTTAGAAGATGCCTCAAGAGATGTCCAACTCCTCCTCTTCCCTACAGGTTGGCCCTTCTTGGCTCTTGGGCAATCCGTTGAAATGATTCAATACAAACAAAAATAGTCAAGTCTCCTAAATGGCTGAAAAACTTGTACCACTTGGTGAACCAGCAGTAGTGCCTAGTGCTCACCAGGGCTGTTATGTTTGCAAGGTTGCCAGGCTCACAGTGGAATTCTGTGACCTCAGTGATGACATCAGAGCATTCGGTGGACCTAGGTTGAGCACAGTGTCTGCAATAGCACAGGCCCCATTTTCAAGAACAATTCCTTTTTCCCAGCCGAAGCTTTCCCGTGAAAGGGAAAGGTTCCTACCATATCTATTATAAATTGTATCATACCATGTCTATTATACAATTCACATTTTGATTGGAGATCTTTTAATGTCTTTTCTAGAGAGATTTAATATGAATGTTTTAAATGGTCTCCAGTTTCCCTGTGGATTATTGACATTTTAAACTCTGCACTTCAATTTTCCCTCAATACGTGTAATTTTGTCACGGCTATTTCTGTACTTAAAGATGAGGAACTATATAATTGATTTCTTCATTTTTTCCCCATCTCTTTCCAAGGTACTGCATTTGATTGTGTCTTGCGACTGAGTGAAAAATGCTAGTCCTTGAGTCAGGACATTGGGCCCTTTAGCAAGTAACTCAACCTATCTGGGCTTCAGCTTCTGTATGTGCGATCAAGAGGCTTGGACTAGCTGACTTTTCAAATGCTGTGTTTCTTTGATTCACTCTCACTTACTGATCTGCTCCTTAAGAAGAGGGTCTGTTCTCATAAAGTAACAACAGTCTCTTCCTAACCTTGGGTTGGGCGGAGTTTAACTGTTCGTACTCAGTTCGTTAGTTATATTGCCTTCTACGTATGCTTAGCTCTAAATAATTTATACGGCTCTTGTGACAATTTTTAGATCTTCTTTTTTTCTTATTTTCTTTTATAGTTTCTAATTTGTTATCGCCAGTGTAGAGGAGCCTGATTGACTTTTAAAATTTATTGATCTTGTATGTGTGTGCCTTGTTGAACCGTCTTATTATTTCCTGCTAGTTTATCTGTGGGTTCTTTTGGGTCTCCTAGATAAATGAGCATATTAAATGTAAATAATGTGTTCTTTGGATAAAGTTTATTTTCTTGCATCTCTATATATAGAAGCAATATGTTGAATTGATTTAAATATTTAAACACTTACATACCTGTTATCACAATCTAACATTGTTTATCTTATTTTCTTTCAATCAATATTATGTTTTCAAGATTTATCCACGTGAATCCATAGAGATCTAGGTCTTTGATTTTTGACTGTTTGATATTATGTGATCACATGCATATAGCATCATTTATATTCCATTCAAGCATTATTGGACAATTGGATTGTTTCCCTCCCTTCTCTAGAACAAACAACATTTCCCAGAATATCCCTGAAGATGACTGACAGTCGAGAAGGGCCAGGCTGCCCGAAGGATTGCTACTTGCTTTTAGCCACCTTCCAACAGGCCGTCTCCAGCCAGCAATTTGAAGCACAGCTGAAATGAGAACTGCCCCAAATGTGAAAATCTTAGGAGCTTCCTAGAAGGTGGGAGGTTAATGATAGGCATCCTGCTGGGATCCCAGGGGAGTCTGAGCTGGCCTGAAGCTCATCTTCCTCCTCCACCTCTCAAGAGAAATGTGGAGGAAAGAAGACTTCAAAAACTGTGAGCAGGCAGAGGGAGAGATATTGGGGGCCGAAGCTGTAACTGAGGTCTTGGAGTGGGCTGTGAGCACGCAGAGCCTCTAGAGAGCCAGGTTCTGCCTTCTGAGCACTTCTCCCCTAAGGCTGCTCATAATTCACGTGATACCAGCCATATAGAGCCGACTTGGCCCACACTGTCACAGAAAGCCTTATCAGAATCTCTTCTTCTTCATACACTCTTGTGTCTGTTACTTGGTTATTGCCTTTGGTACTCCACTGATGTGAACCACAGTCGCCAGGGGATGGAGGACACTAGTGACCCATCTTGCTCTGTGGCCTCAGTCCACAGCTGGAGGGTAAGGGAAGAGGCCAAATGAAGGTCAAGAAGGAAAGATGGAGTTTGAAGAGAAGACCTGAGTTAAGGATGTCTTCTCAAGTCTTGATGACTGAAATGTAGCTCCAGTAGCTGAAGTCCTGCTTGTTCTCAAGGCTGACCTCGGGGCTGGGTGCACTCAGTGAAGGAACCGTATACACTTAGTATTTCCTTGCTTGCTCACACTTGCCCTCCTCTGATACACCCTCTGCAAGACTGATCTTCCCCTGAAACAACTTTCCACCTGCTACTGTCATCTCAGGAACATTTGCTTCACCTTCCTAGTGTCCCCCTAGAATGCCATTGCAGCCAATTCATAATTTGATAATCATGCTGCTTACCATATTCTCAGCAACTTCTGAGAAATTTTATTCACTTTATTCCATAGTCTTCACCCATCAATAATCTTCCTTAACTTCCTAGCTGCAGGTTAACCCATTCGGAATCATTTCTTTTTCTTTCTCTTCTTTGGCAAATCCTTTCTATCTTTTAAGGTCTTTTTCTTGTCTCTCTACCATCTTGCCTTCCTGAACTTCTTTTTTTTTCGTTTAAGTAACCTTTCAATCTCCTTCCGCAATTTCCTCATAAACATTGAGAGTTTATTCCTCACACGTTAGACAGCGGTTTATGAATGGCCAGGCATAATGGACTCAGAATGAGTTGGCACCCCCGAGGTACCTGTCTTGCTGGGGAGCCACAGGTGAAGGGCTGTCTGCTGGACACATGTTTGCATGGAGTCAGGCTGAGTGGCCTCAGGGTGTTTGCTCTGCACTTGTGTGTGTTTCTCCCTAGTTGGTTTCCTTGTCCAGCCACCTGTGACCTCCCTCCATCCAGCCCAGGGAATCCTTCTCATCACAGGGGTAGGATGTTTGTCTCATTTTCCATCACATCCTTTCCCCAAAGTTTGGTTGTGAGTTGTTCCCATTCCAAAGACCTTTCCTCTTTGAAGAGAAAAGAGAAAATCTTGTCTCTCCTTTTCTCTCACTTCACTTCTGCTCTATTATCTCCTCCGTCCAGAATGGCCCACTGACTCAGATGGGTGTAGATCCAAAGATGGCAAGAAATGCCAGCAATTCTGAGATAATAATACGGATGGATCAGGAAAACTTGAAAACCTTTATCCCGCCACATTAAAAAAAAATTGCACTTCCAGTGTATTCAGAGTCTCAGTGTAGAAACACAAATGATAGAGAAATTGAATTACACTCAAGTTTTTCTTTCCTCCTTTCCTGATTTATTCTAATCCTCCAAGTTAACATGATGAACTCTTTGTTGTGTAAAGTTTCAGACATTTTCTACCCATGCACACTTTTCTTCTTTTCACATTAGAGTGTGAACTAGGTCACTTTCAACATGCTGTGATTCTGTGATTCACTGTCTCCCACCGAGTCATCCACGGATAATGTCATCTGTTTCACGGAGAAATATTTCCAATAGCTAATAGCCAATGTCTGTGGAGTGCTTACTCTGTGTCGGTTTCTTGTAACTACTTTACAGATCATTTGTACAGCGTACCCATGGACCAGGTACAATTATGACCCCCAAGTGACAGATAAGTGCAGATAAGTACAAATAAATACAGAGGCCAAGTGACTTGCCCAAGACACTGGAGCAAATCAAAATCCATGCCTCTGTAATCATTTTGCTCTATTGCCTCTGTCTGGGAGGCTTGATGATTTGGCAACTAAAACCTTAAATATCATGTTCCATTTTTATATCTGTGACACAAGCGTGGGGCTGTGATACGGGGTAACTAACCTGACTACTTTTGAAAACCCTTATGCACCTGGATGAAAGTAAGCCAGGGACTGCAAGCCATAGATTTAAGGTTTCCTACCAACTTTTAAAAATAGCTTCTTGAATGCAATTTATGTAGTGTCAAGTCTAGGATGTAGTCCAAATAGTAACAGAAAAATGGAGATATGTAGAAAAATACTTAAAGTTGACAAGTATTGGGAGTGTAGTATTTTTGGGGCCAGCGTGTAGACCACAGGAAAACTTGCTGTTTCCATCCCAAAGGGAAGAGCCCTACGTTGCAACTGCCAAGGTCCCTGGGACAGCAAGTGTGCTCACTGCTTAGTAAAGAAGCATCCTCAGTTTGATAGAATCATATGGGAGCCTTACATTTGGTTAGCAGTTCTACATTCTTGATGTAATAATATTTTCAGGGTGTGGGAGGGTATCAAGCTCTGAAAATACCCTTGGAGAGATCTGCTTATTAAGTTTGGCTTTTTCAGTCTCCCTACTACTTCTTTACTAAACACCAGGCGGTTTCCTTCACTTTTCAGAACCATATTGTTTTTCCCTTCTCTTATGAACTTTGAAATACTTTTGGATGAGCTATTAAGTTTGGGAAAAAATAAACATCTCTTTAAAATAAGGAAGATAATAACAATGACAAGTAGAAAAAGCTCTAAAACAGAGAATATCCTTCATTCTAGCCAATGACTGGGAGTGGAAGGTTCGTGCTCGCTGTCCAGGACGTAGAAATAAAAGCTGAGGAGGCGCTGAGGCATCTCCTGGATCTCTATGGGGCTCCATCATTTCTGCTGAGTAGGGTTGACAGATAAAATATAGACTGTTTAGTTAAATATGAATGTTTGAAAAACAACGAGTACATTTTGAAGATAAGTATGCCCCAAATAGTTCATAGGATCTACTTATACTAAAAATAATGACTTATTATTCATGTGAAGTTCAAGGTTAACTGGGTATCCTGTATTTTTATGTCCTAAATCTGACAGCCCTACTGATGATCCACAATGGAGGCAGTTGAGGAACGGTACATGCTGGCTCTCGGACAGTCAGAAATGGCTTCAGCAGATCCAGGTACAGTATGAAATTCTTTTTGGATGTAGCTCAGAAGCCATGGCCAGCCCTTGACTGCAAGTACTGCCTCGGGTTTCCCTGAGGTGGGGTAAACCTTCCTCTTAATGGCCTTTTGGTAAGTCTGGAAGACCATATCCAAGGGGAGCCCCAAAGTCAGTTTCATCCTCACAACCATGTTTCCAATTCCTGGAATTGGCTGCATGTGACTCACAAGAGCTGAGGAGGTTTGTGGAAGTTGGGAGTGTCATAGCTTGAACCCTTTGTAGGTAAAGTTTTGCTGTTGTGAGAGTTTTAACAGGAGCAATGTGAAAGACTCCAAGTCCCCAGGTAGATAGAAATAATCCTGTTCTACCTGTGTGTATGTGACAAGTCTCTAATAGTTCAGAGAGCAAGTATCTGGTCTTAGAAAGACTGATCCAAGCTTGGATGTTTCTGGTGACAAGGCAAGGTCCTGTGTTTCAAGTTCACCTTTAATGGTTGAGGAGACAATAAGGTGGTCAGAAGGGAAATCATGGAGGAGACCTTGGCTTCATCCATCGTGCAGGCTTGTATATGTGGTTCTATGTAGATTGTGTTTCAAAGGTGGAGCTTTTTTACAACTATGAACATTCTCCGATGTGCTTTTTGGACCTTCATTCCCAGAGCGAGAGCAGTGCCGAGGCTCTAGAAATGCCATGGATATTCTGAGCTGTCAGTGGCATTTCCCCGGTACTGTTCCCTTGGTGCCGCTCCTTGAAATGTCCAAAGGGATTATCATGTGTCTTGTGGCGGGTCCTAGCATTGTGAAAGGAAACTGCTGCACCTGGCTCAGAGGATTTCGGATGTGGTGGGAGGAGGAGTAGTACTACGACTATAAATTGTATCACAGCATATCGATTCCATCTTGAGAGTGGGGTTAGGGGGTTATGAAGGGGGGCTTTTATTGTACTTTTATACATTGTACCCTTGAAACTAATTCAATTTTTAAAAATTAATTAATTTATTTGGGGCTGCATTGTGTCTTTGTCGCTGCTAGCGGGCGTTCTCTAGTTGCAGTGAGCGGGGGCTCCTCTTGGCTGTGGTGCACGGGCTTTTCATTGCAGTGGCTTCTCTTGTTGCAGAGCATGGTCTCTAGGCACGCAGGCTTCCGTAGTTGTGGCACGTGGGCTCGGTTGATGTGGCACACGTGCTCTAGAGCGCAGGCTCAGTAGTTGTGGCGCGCGGGCTTAGTTACTCCGTGGCACGTGGGATGTTCCCAGACCAGGGCTCGAACCCATGACCCCTGCATTCGCAGGCATATTCTTAACCACTGCTCCACCAGGGAAGCCCGATAATTCAGTTTTTTATAAAGAGAAGATTCCTAATATTATTCCAAAATTTTAAAAATATGTAGTTGGATAACACTATGAAAAATTAACTGATATATTCTTTTATTATTTCTCTTTGCTCCCTGGATCTTTTTCCCCATCCAGTCAGCTAGGCACTGTGAGTTCACTGCATTAGGAAGGTAAAGACTCAGCAGAAATGAGGGAGAAAAACAGAAAAGTCTCAGCTTTGGAATGTTCACAACGGAGGCCACAGTAGAACAGGTGAGAATTCTGTGAACCAAAAATAAATGTCGTCTCAAATGCAAAAAAGTATTCTCTGCACTGGGAGGCAGGAGAGGGAGGGAGGGAAGGACTGAAGGAGAGAGATCAGTGTGGCCAGGGACATGGAGACTGTGCTTAAGGACGATATGCCCAGGAAGAGAATCAGAATCTGGAGAAGATTCAGCCTGCACGTGATCATTGCCTCCAGCCAGCACCCTCATCTCAGACGTTGGGAAATTCTGAGAGAGAGTGGGAGTACGTCAGGAGGGCCACGCGCATAGTCTGTGTGGCAGGGGTTGTGGCCGTTCCCTATTTGTGAGGAGTCCCCAGCAATTTGCAGGCCTCTTCTGGAAAATGCTGGCGGACGTCTCTAGTGCTTATGTGAAAGCTTGTTCACAAACCTTGAAAGATACAGATGTAGATGACAGATAGATGCATAGATAGAAAAATGTCATTAAATAAAAGCTCCAGGAAAGGTTTGGAAAATGCCCTTTATTGCATAGGACGCTTCTATTGTCATATGATGTTAGACTGAGTGCCGGTCCCTTCATCCTCCATCAGACCACGGCATTCTGTCTGCTACTTTCCCGAGGGTCCTTTCTTCTCCCTGGAAGGGATAAAACAAATGAGGTAGAACAGGAAGAGACAAGAAGCACTCCAAGCTCTGCTGGTCAGGGTTACCCTCCAGCATTGCCTTAATGCTCAGAGCCACACACACCACAGTGAGCTTGGCTCCAGATCAACTACCACGCAACGAAGGTTCTGGAACATTTCCATATCTCGGGGGACCTCATTTCCACGTGACTCTCTTTCATATTCCCCTTTGTCACAGAAGGCTAGGTCCAGTGGTCCGGGTGAGATCTCGGCTCAGGCCCAAGGCTCTCAGACCTCAAAATTCTGGTCCTGCAAGGGCCCCTGTCCTCTCTTGAGACCACTCCTGGCTCTCTCTGCCGAGAAGGAGCTGCTGGCAGTACGTCCTCTAAGAGTTGAGGTCCATCGTGCAGACCCTGAGGAAACTCCTAGGAAAAGGCTCCACCTTCTTGTTTACGTCAACAGAGGTCAATGCCTTTGTTAGTGCTGGGTGTGTCCCATTTGATGCAACTGCAGAGCCATTAGGTAAACCAGCACATGTGTGCGGCCCCTTCCCTTAGACTCCTCTGGGCCCTCGTGACATAGGCTCAGAAGACTGCCAGCCTCAAGCCTTACCTCTTCCAAGGGACGGCCACACCGTCTTCCAGGATCTTCTGTCCCATGAATCTCAGTTGCTGTTTGGAACTCAAAGGAGAGAAAAGACCCTGCCTGTGGGGTCTCTTTGGGCTGGGGCCTTCCCCCGTGGGCTGCTCTCCCTCATTCTCCTTTTCTTCTTGCTTCTCTACCTCCTTCTCCTCCTCCTCCTCCTCCTCCTCCTCCTCCTCCTCGTTCTCCTCCTCCTCCTCCTCGTCCTCTTCCTCAGGGGTGCTCTCGGATTCCACATTGCCCATCCGCTGGGCCATGGTGAGATGAAAGGCAAGGCAGCTGAAGCCCTGCAGGATGCCGCCCTTCACGTGCTGCTGGAGGATCTCCAAGGTGGGGAAGACCCGGCAGCAGGCCATGCACCTGAAGCCGGTCTCCATGGTCAGCATCCAGTCCGCTGTCTTGGCGCTGGGTCTCTCCTCGACGGCAGGTGGCCCTGATGGGCTGCCTGGCTCTGCCCTTTCCTCATACTCTTTCTCCTCCCCAGTGGGCTCACTGTCAGACTGGAGGCTTTCGGTGCACACATCAGAAGAGGGGTCAGTGGCTACTGCGCACACATCCTCAGGAAGGGTCACTTCTTCTATCCTCAGCTGCTTTTCAGGCAACTCCAAGGGTTTCTTTGTCTTCCAGGAGACAGCGACACCCTTGTTCACTTGTACCTGCATGTAGTATATTTTCATGCCCCTTTCCTCTTTGTCTGGGTGCAGATAGTTCTTACAGGGTGAAGAGGGTGAGGAGGAGACACAGTGTGATGGGGAAGCGGTCTCTCCTTCTTCCTGATCCTGGGCTAGGGGTGGTCTAGGCTGGGCAGTGTCTCGATGAAATCTCCGGATTCCTGAAAAAGGAAATTAAAATCATAATAACATGCATGGGCCATGCCGGAAGCTGAGGGAGCAGGTGTGGTAGACGAGAGAGGGACATTGGCACGACATAGCAATGTCGTGAGCTTGGTGTCCGTTGGCCGTAGGACGGAGTGGTGTATGTGGTGTCATCTGTGGGCTTTTCATGTGCGTGGGGGGGTATACTGGAGCGGTGTCTGTATACAGGGGTGTGGAGTATGGTGGTGAGGGCTGTAGTATGTGAGGGATGCGGCTGGATGCGTGTACGATGAGGAGTGTGAGTTTGGGAATATCGGTGGTGCATTCCTTGTGGAATGGGGCTGTGGTGCAGGAGAGTACTGTGGAGCACGTGCTTGGGGTTGATGTGCACTGAGAAGGGCTGTGCCTGGAGGGCGCGTGTATGTGTGAGCTGTGTGCACCTGAGCTGGATGGTCCTGCTCTCAGGCTGGAGGTGTATGATGCAGAACTCTGTCCTTCTCTGGAAGCAAAGGCAAAGACAAAGCCTACATTTTCCTCTGAAGATGCTTAATCTGGTCCCTCTTCCCTCCACCTCAAGCCCAGACCTTTCCGGCCCCTGCTCCTTGACTTCCCCACCATGGAAGTAGCAGTATTCACAAACACACCCCCAGACTCAGCTGGCATCCACGCCCTCGGAACAGCTCAGCCATCCTGCCCAGGCTCCTCCACAGAGCCCTCATCACCTCTGATGACCCTGGATTTCCTCTCAGCCTCCCTGGGATCTGTGTGCCTCCTGCTTCACAGCCAAGCACCCCGTCACCTGAGGAGCCCCACGCCCTTACCAGCGTAGCTGAGCTTGCGCAGAGTAGAAGTACAGAAGAAGTATTTAGAGGCAGAGGAGACCTCCACTGCCCCTGGGCTGCAGCCTTGGGCCACCACAGTGGATCCAAGCCCAGGGGGATCCTCTTGTGACTTCGAGATTCCTGAGGGAGGAATGAAAGGCTCAGGGTGGGTTCATCAGTCCTCTGTCCACAAATATTTACTGAGTGTGTGACACGTGTCAGGTGCAGTGAATACACACAGTTGAGAGTGTGGTTCCCAGTGGATCCTCCAGGATTTAATTCCAATCAATACTTATTCTCTCACTGCCTAGTTGGTAATGTAGGCCTCGGTGGTGACTGTGAGTGTGTGGGAAGAGTGAGTGATGTGTATCAGTTAAGTCTGTGGTAAGTGTGGGGTTGTCATGGGGAGCACAGTGCAGACGTGTCTATCTGTGTCTGTGGCCTTTGTGTGCATGGTTTCTGTTCACAAGTCAGGAATTCTGGGACATGTAACGTTTCCTCATTACATGGTGTGGCTTGTATTTATGGTGTGTGTTCATTCATTCATTCACCAAGATTCAGTAAGCAGCTACTCCTGTGTATCCGGCACTCTTCCATTGTTGTAGTCTTTGGTAACGCTGCACATTCTAGTAGGGGAAGACACACACTAAACAAAACTACAATAAATATATAATACATCAGCTGGTGGTAAGTATATAAGGGTTGCCAGACTTAGCGAACAAGAATACAAGGCACCCAGTTAAATTTCAGTTTCAGATAAACCCAGAATAATCTTTTAGTGTAAGCATTCCCATGCAGTATTTGGCCTGACTTAGTTTTAGTGTAAGTATAGCCCATACAATATGTGGGACATACGGATACTGAAAAATTACTTGTTGTTTATCTGGAATTCAAATTGAACTGGATAGCCCATATTTTCTCTGGCAATCCTGACATGGGTTACTGAGACTGTGGTTTACTGTGGTTTGTACAAAGCGGGTCTGGCATTACGCAAGAATGTGTTATAAGTGTGGTGTGTATGACACGTGACTGGTTCTTATAGAGGTATTTAGAGATGGCTGAAGTTAGCTGTGTTTGTGCAAGAGTTGAGGAGATACATGTATATAGTGTGTGTGTGTGTGTGTGTGTGTGTGTCCTATATATATAGTGTGTGTGTCTATATACATATCTCATCTCCAGCGTTTGGTGTTGGAGGAGAGGATTGTGATACAGGTGGGTTGTATGAGAATGTAGTACAGGAGGGATGCGTGTATATACCTCCATGTGCTCTGTGTGGTTTACTAAAGAAGTTATATGTGGGGTGTGTGATATTTTTGCTGTATCAGAGTGTACATGGGTGTATGAGTTACTGTCTCATAAAACACCCCTAACAAGAATTCTGTATACACTCTTACGTACACCGAGTGTCAGCCAGGTCCAGGCAGGGTGACAAGAACTTTACCACGCAGACTTTATATCTGGTAAGCACTCTACCCCCATTCATCTCGCTCTTCTCTGCACTACCACACACACACACACAAACACACACACACACACACTCACACACACACACACACAGGAACATAGGGCAAAATATTCTGAATGGTCAGGGGCAGTCATTGCCTTCCCCAGCCTGTCCCAGCCACTGCCTGGAAATCTGCCTGCTGTCTAGAGCTCCATTCCCAGGGCCCATCCTACAGTCTCCAGGGCCCTGGGCCTGGTAGGAGCTACTGGGCTCTAATCTGGGGCAGAGGCCTCTAGCTGGAGCTCTGGGGTGACCACCCCTCTCCCAGGGCAAGCTACTCGCCTCCATTTAATGCACGCAGGCACCACGTGGCCCGTGGCTCTCAGAGCTCCCCGCAGGACCCTGAGGCCATTTCTTACCCCCGCTCACGTGGTCTCAGTCTCTGGAAAACCCTTCCCTTCCCTTGATCTCCTTTGGGAAATTCTTCCTGTTGAAGGAATAAAACCTCCTTGCTTTCAATATGACACCATCCCTAGACAAACAATCTTCTTTCAAAGTGCATTCCACTTGTCAAGATATTTTTCAACAGGGCCTTCAACTCATGGGGCTTCTCTTTCCACTTTGGAAAAGAGGCCAAGCAACTCATGGGTCTCTCTCAGCATCCTTGCATCCTTCACATCCCCCACCTCATGACCCCAAGGAAAGATCCAAGAGCATAAGAGAGAAATCGGGGACTGAGAAAAGCTGCACCTCTAGGTCTGTGCAAGCAGGATGCAGCCTGCTGTGAGTCCGACAAAGCTCCAGGCCTGGCTGCCCCAGGAGAGAGTCCTCAGACCAGCGGAGCTGACCTCCCATCTCCCAGGGGGCATCTGGCCGTTCTGTGCCGTCTCACACCACAGGGGCCCTCCGGATAGATACGGCAGCATCAGTGAGACAAGGTCTCTCGCTCCCTGCTTCACAGGTGACACGTTCTCAGTCCCCCGCTTCCTAGAGAAGCTTCAGTTTGGCAGAAACCCATGTGCCCCAGACAAGTTGCCCCCCACATACCTCCTCCGTTCTCGGCAGTTTCCTGGGACTCTTCATTTTCCAGATGTTTCCTCTTTTGTCGCCGTTCCATCGTACCAACTAGAAGTCTCCCTTAGAAGATGCCTCAAGAGATGTCCAACTCCTCCTCTTCCCTACAGGTTGGCCCTTCTTGGCTCTTGGGCAATCCGTTGAAATGATTCAATACAAACAAAAATAGTCAAGTCTCCTAAATGGCTGAAAAACTTGTACCACTTGGTGAACCAGCAGTAGTGCCTAGTGCTCACCAGGGCTGTTATGTTTGCAAGGTTGCCAGGCTCACAGTGGAATTCTGTGACCTCAGTGATGACATCAGAGCATTCGGTGGACCTAGGTTGAGCACAGTGTCTGCAATAGCACAGGCCCCATTTTCAAGAACAATTCCTTTTTCCCAGCCGAAGCTTTCCCGTGAAAGGGAAAGGTTCCTACCATATCTATTATAAATTGTATCATACCATGTCTATTATACAATTCACATTTTGATTGGAGATCTTTTAATGTCTTTTCTAGAGAGATTTAATATGAATGTTTTAAATGGTCTCCAGTTTCCCTGTGGATTATTGACATTTTAAACTCTGCACTTCAATTTTCCCTCAATACGTGTAATTTTGTCACGGCTATTTCTGTACTTAAAGATGAGGAACTATATAATTGATTTCTTCATTTTTTCCCCATCTCTTTCCAAGGTACTGCATTTGATTGTGTCTTGCGACTGAGTGAAAAATGCTAGTCCTTGAGTCAGGACATTGGGCCCTTTAGCAAGTAACTCAAACTATCTGGTCTTCAGCTTCTGTATGTGTGATCAAGAGGCTTGGACTACCTGACTTTTCAAATGCTGTGTTTCTTTGATTCACTCTCACTCACTGATCTGCTAGTTAAGAAGAGGGTCTGTTCTCATAAAGTAACAACAGTCTTTCGTACTCAGTTTGTTAGTTATATTGCCTTCTACGTATGCTTAGCTCTAAATAATTTATACGGCTCTTGTGACAATTTTTAGATCTTCTTTTTTTCTTATTTTCTTTTATAGTTTCTAATTTGTTATCGCCAGTGTAGAGGAGCCTGATTGACTTTTAAAATTTATTGATCTTGTATGTGTGTGCCTTGTTGAACCGTCTTATTAGTTCCTGCTAGTTTATCTGTGGGTTCTTTTGGGTCTCCTAGATAAATGAGCATATTAAATGTAAATAATGTGTTCTTTGGATAAAGTTTATTTTCTTGCATCTCTATATATAGAAGCAATATGTTGAATTGATTTAAATATTTAAATACTTACATACCTGTTATCACAATCTAACATTCTTTATCTTATTTTCTTTCAATCAATATTATGTTTTCAAGATTTATCCACGTGAATCCATAGAGATCTAGGTCTTTGATTTTTGACTGTTTGATATTATGTGATCACATGCATATAGCATCATTTATTTTCCATTCAAGCATTATTGGACAATTGGATTGTTTCCCTCCCTTCTCTAGAACAAACAACATTTCCCAGAATATCCCTGAAGATGTCTGACAGTCGAGAAAGGCCAGGCTGCCCGAAGGATTGCTACTTGCTTTTAGCCACCTTCCAACAGGCCGTCTCCAGCCAGCAATTTGAAGCACAGCTGAAATGAGAACTGCCCCAAATGTGAAGATCTTAGGAGCTTCCTAGAAGGTGGGAGGTTAATGATAGGCATCCTGCTGGGATCACAAGGGAGTCTGAGCTGGCCTGAAGCTCATCTTCCTCCTCCACCTCTCAAGAGAAATGTGGAGGAAAGAAGACTTCAAAAACTGTGAGCAGGCAGAGGGAGAGATATTGGGGGCCGAAGCTGTAACTGAGGTCTTGGAGTGGGCTGTGAGCACGCAGAGCCTCTCGAGAGCCAGGCTCTGCCTTCTGAGCACTTCTCCCCTAAGGCTGCTCATAATTCACGTGATACCAGCCATATAGAGCCGACTTGGCCCACACTGTCACAGAAAGCCTTATCAGAATCTCTTCTTCTTCATACACTCTTGTGTCTGTTACTTGGTTATTGCCTTTGGTACTCCACTGATGTGAACCACAGTCGCCAGGGGATGGAGGACACTAGTGACCCATCTTGCTCTGTGGCCTCAGTCCACAGCTGGAGGGTAAGGGAAGAGGCCAAATGAAGGTCAAGAAGGAAAGATGGAGTTTGAAGAGAAGACCTGAGTTAAGGATGCCTTCTCAAGTCTTGATGACTGAAATGTAGCTCCAGTACCTGAAGTCCTGCTTGTTCTCAAGGCTGAACGCGGGGCTGGGTGCACTCAGTGAAGGAACCGTATACACTTAGTATTTCCTTGCTTGCTCACACTTGCCCTCCTCTGATACACCCTCTGCAAGACTGATCTTCCCCTGAAACAACTTTCCACCTGCTACTGTCATCTCAGGAACATTTGCTTCACCTTCCTAGTGTCCCCCTAGAATGCCATTGCAGCCAATTCATAATTTGATAATCATGCTGCTTACCATATTCTCAGCAACTTCTGAGAAATTTTATTCACTTTATTCCATAGTCTTCACCCATCAATAATCTTCCTTAACTTCCTAGCTGCAGGTTAACCCATTCGGAATCATTTCTTTTGCTTTCTCTTCTTTGGCAAATCCTTTCTATCTTTTAAGGTCTTTTTCTTGTCTCTCTAACATCCTGCCTTCCTGAACTTCTTTTTTTTTCGTTTAAGTAACCTTTCAATCTCCTTCCCCAATTTCCTCATAAACATTGAGAGTTTATTCCTCACACGTTAGACAGCGGTTTATGAATGGCCAGGCATAATGGACTCAGAATGAGTTGGCACCCCCGAGGTACCTGTCTTGCTGGGGAGCCACAGGTGAAGGGCTCTCTGCTGGACACATGTTTGCATGGAGTCAGGCTGAGTGGCCTCAGGGTGTTTGCTCTGCACTTGTGTGTGTTTCTCCCTAGTTGGTTTCCTTGTCCAGCCACCTGTGACCTCCCTCCATCCAGGCCAGGGAATCCTTCTCATCACAGGGGTAGGATGTTTGTCTCATTTTCCATCACATCCTTTCCCCAAAGTTTGGTTGTGAGTTGTTCCCATTCCAAAGACCTTTCCTCTTTGAAGAGAAAAGAGAAAATCTTGTCTCTCCTTTTCTCTCACTTCACTTCTGCTCTATTATCTCCTCCGTCCAGAATGGCCCACTGACTCACATGGGTTTAGATCCAAAGATGGCAAGAAATGCCAGCAATTCTGAGATAATAATACGGATGGATCAGGAAAACTTGAAAACCTTTATCCCGCCACATTAAAAAAAATTGCACTTCCAGTGTATTCAGAGTCTCAGTGTAGAAACACAAATGATAGAGAA
Source organism: Mesoplodon mirus (assembly GCF_964341445.2). Lineage (NCBI taxonomy): Eukaryota > Metazoa > Chordata > Mammalia > Artiodactyla > Ziphiidae > Mesoplodon > Mesoplodon mirus. The sequence goes on from NW_028295454.1 coordinate 413,534, forward strand.
ATTGAATTACACTCAAGTTTTTCTTTCCTCCTTTCCTGATTTATTCTAATCCTCCAAGTTAACATGATGAACTCTTTGTTGTGTAAAGTTTCAGACATTTTCTACCCATGCACACTTTTCTTCTTTTCACATTAGAGTGTGAACTAGGTCACTTTCAACATGCTGTGATTCTGTGATTCACTGTCTCCCACCGAGTCATCCACGGATAAAGTCATCTGTTTCACGGAGAACTATTTCCAATAGCTAATAGCCAATGTCTGTGGAGTGCTTACTCTGTGTCGGTTTCTTGTAACTACTTTACAGATCATTTGTACAGCGTACCCATGGACCAGGTACAATTATGACCCCCAAGTGACAGATAAGTGCAGATAAGTACAAATAAATACAGAGGCCAAGTGACTTGCCCAAGACACTGGAGCAAATCAAAATCCATGCCTCTGTAATCATTTTGCTCTATTGCCTCTGTCTGGGAGGCTTGATGATTTGGCAACTAAAACCTTAAATATCATGTTCCATTTTTATATCTGTGACACAAGCGTGGGGCTGTGATACGGTGTAAGTAACCTGACTACTTTTGAAAACCCTTATGCACCTGGATGAAAGTAAGCCAGGGACTGCAAGCCATAGATTTAAGGTTTCCTACCAACTTTTAAAAATAGCTTCTTGAATGCAATTTATGTAGTGTCAAGTCTAGGATGTAGTCCAAATAGTAACAGAAAAATGGAGATATGTAGGAAAATACTTAAAGTTGACAAGTATTGGGAGTGTAGTATTTTTGGGGCCAGCGTGTAGACCACAGGAAAACTTGCTGTTTCCATCCCAAAGGGAAGAGCCCTACGTTGCAACTGCCAAGGTCCCTGGGACAGCAAGTGTGCTCACTGCTTAGTAAAGAAGCATCCTCAGTTTGATAGAATCATATGGGAGCCTTACATTTGGTTAGCAGTTCTACATTCTTGATGTAATAATATTTTCAGGGTGTGGGAGGGTATCAAGCTCTGAAAATACCCTTGGAGAGATCTGCTTATTAAGTTTGGCTTTTTCAGTCTCCCTACTACTTCTTTACTAAACACCAGGCGGTTTCCTTCACTTTTCAGAACCATATTGTTTTTCCCTTCTCTAATGAACTTTGAAATACTTTTGGATGAGCTATTGAGATTGGGAAAAAATAAACATCTCTTTAAAATAAGGAAGATAATAACAATGACAAGTAGAAAAAGCTCTAAAACAGAGAATATCCTCCATTCTAGCCACTGACTGGGAGTGGAAGGTTCGTGCTCGCTGTCCAGGACGTAGAAATAAAAGCTGAGGAGGCGCTGAGGCGTCTCCTGGATCTCTATGAGCCTCCATCATTTCTGCTGAGTAGGGTTGACAGATAAAATATAGACTGTTTAGTTAAATATGAATGTTTGAAAAACAACGAGTACATTTTGAAGATAAGTATGCCCCAAATAGTTCATAGGATCTACTTATACTAAAAATAATGACTTATTATTCATGTGAAGTTCAAGTTTAACTGGGTATCCTGTATTTTTATTTACTAAATCTGACAGCCCTACTGATGATCCACAATGGAGGCAGTTGAGGAACGGTACATGCTGGCTCTCGGACAGTCAGAAATGGCTTCAGCAGATCCAGGTACAGTATGAAATTCTTTTTGGATGTAGCTCAGAAGCCATGGCCAGCCCTTGACTGCAAGTACTGCCTCGGGTTTCCCTGAGGTGGGGTAAACCTTCCTCTTAATGGCCTTTTGGTAAGTCTGGAAGACCATATCCAAGGGGAGCCCCAAAGTCAGTTTCATCCTCACAACCATGTTTCCAATTCCTGGAATTGGCTGCATGTGACTCACAAGAGCTGAGGAGGTTTGTGGAAGTTGGGAGTGTCATAGCTTGAACCCTTTGTAGGTAAAGTTTTGCTGTTGTGAGAGTTTTAACAGGAGCAATGTGAAAGACTCCAAGTCCCCAGGTAGATAGAAATAATCCTGTTCTACCTGTGTGTATGTGATAAGTCTCTAATAGTTCAGAGAGCAAGTATCTGGTCTTAGAAAGACTGATCCAAGCTTGGATGTTTCTGGTGACAAGGCAAGGTCCTGAGTTTCAAGTTCACCTTTTATGGTTGAGGAGACAATAAGGTGGTCAGAAGGGAAATCATGGAGGAGACCTTGGCTTCATCCATCGTGCAGGCTTGTATATGTGGTTCTATGCAGATTGTGTTTCAAAGGTGGAGCTTGTTTACAACTATGAACATTCTCCGATGTGCTTTTTGGACCTTCATTCCCAGAGCGAGAGCAGTGCCGAGGCTCTAGAAATGCCATGGATATTCTGAGCTGTCAGTGGCATTTCCCCGGTACTGTTCCCTTGGTGCCGCTCCTTGAAATGTCCAAAGGGATTATCATGTGTCTTGTGGCGGGTCCTAGCATTGTGAAAGGAAGCTGCTGCACCTGGCTCAGAGGATTTCGGATGTGGTGGGAGGAGGAGTAGTACTACGACTATAAATTGTATCACAGCATATCGATTCCATCTTTAGAGTGGGGTTGGGGGGTTATGAAGGGGGGCTTTTATTGTACTTTTATACATTGTACCCTTGAAACTAATTCAATTTTTAAAAATTAATTAATTTATTTGGGGCTGCATTGGGTCTTTGTCGCTGCTAGCGGGCGTTCTCTAGTTGCAGAGAGTGGGGGCTCCTCTTGGCTGTGGTGCACGGGCTTCTCATTGCAGTGGCTTCTCTTGTTGCGGAGCATGGTCTCTAGGCACGCAGGCTTCCGTAGTTGTGGCACGTGGGCTCGGTTGATGTGGCACACGGGCTCTAGAGCGCAGGCTCAGTAGTTGTGGCGCACGGGCTTAGTTACTCCGTGGCACGTGGGATGTTCCCAGACCAGGGCTCGAACCCATGACCCCTGCATTCGCAGGCATATTCTTAACCACTGCTCCACCAGGGAAGCCCGATAATTCAGTTTTTTATAAAGAGAAGATTCCTAATATTATTCCAAAATTTTAAAAATATGTAGTTGGATAACACTATGAAAAATTAACTGATATATTCTTTTATTATTTCTCTTTGCTCCCTGGATCTTTTTCCCCATCCAGTCAGCTAGGCACTGTGAGTTCACTGCATTAGGAAGGTAAAGACTCAGCAGAAATGAGGGAGAAAAACAGAAAAGTCTCAGCTTTGGAATGTTCACAACGGAGGCCACAGTAGAACAGGTGAGAATTCTGTGAACCAAAAATAAATGTCGTCTCAAATGTAAAAAAGTATTCTCTGCACTGGGAGGCAGGAGAGGGAGGGAGGGAAGGACTGAAGGAGAGAGATCAGTGTGGCCAGGGACATGGAGACTGTGCTTAAGGACGATATGCCCAGGAAGAGAATCAGAATCTGGAGAAGATTCATCCTGCACGTGATCATTGCCTCCAGCCAGCACCCTCATCTCAGACGTTGGGAAATTCAGAGAGAGAGTGGGAGTACGTCAGGAGGGCCACGCGCATAGTCTGTGTGGCAGGGGTTGTGGCCGTTCCCTATTTGTGAGGAGTCCCCAGCAATTTGCAGGCCTCTTCTGGAAAATGCTGGCGGACGTCTCTAGTGCTTATGTGAAAGCTTGTTCACAAACCTTGAAAGATACAGATGTAGATGACAGATAGATGCATAGATAGAAAAATGTCCTTAAATAAAAGCTCCAGGAAAGGTTTGGAAAATGCCCTTTATTGCATAGGACGCTTCTATTGTCATATGATGTTAGACTGAGTGCCGGTCCCTTCATCCTCCTTCAGACCACGGCATTCTGTCTGCTACTCTCCCGAGGGTCCTTTCTTCTCCCTGGAAGGGATAAAACAAATGAGGTAGAACAGGAAGAGACAAGAAGCACTCCGAGCTCTTCTGGTCAGGGTTACCCTCCAGCATTGCCTTAATGCTCAGAGCCACACACACCACAGTGAGCTTGGCTCCAGATCAACTACCACGCAACGAAGGTTCTGGAACATTTCCATATCTCGGGGGACCTCATTTCCACGTGACTCTCTTTCATATTCCCCTTTGTCACAGAAGGCTAGGTCCAGTGGTCCGGGTGAGATCTCGGCTCAGGCCCAAGGCTCTCAGACCTCAAAGTTCTGGTCCTGCAAGGACCCCTGTCCTCTCTTGAGACCACTCCTGGCTCTCTCTGCCGAGAAGGAGCTGCTGGCAGTACGTCCTCTAAGAGTTGAGGTCCATCGTGCAGACCCTGAGAAAACTCCTAGGAAAAGGCTCCACCTTCTTGTTTACGTCAACAGAGGTCAATGCCTTTGTTAGTGCTGGGTGTGTCCCATTTGATGCAACTGCAGAGCCATTAGGTAAACCAGCACATGTGTGCGGCCCCTTCCCTTAGACTCCTCTGGGCCCTCGTGACATAGGCTCAGAAGACTGCCAGCCTCAAGCCTTACCTCTTCCAAGGGACGGCCACACCATCTTCCAGGATCTTCTGTCCCATGAATCTCAGTTGCTGTTTGGAACTCAAAGGAGAGAAAAGACCCTGCCTGCGGGGTCTCTTTGGGCTGGGGCCCTCCCCCGTGGGCTGCTCTCCCTCATTCTCCTTTTCTTCTTGCTTCTCTACCTCCTTCTCCTCCTCCTCCTCCTCCTCCTCCCCCTCCTCCTCCTCGTTCTCCTCCTCCTCCTCCTCGTCCTCTTCCTCAGGGGTGCTCTCGGATTCCACATTGCCCATCCGCTGGGCCATGGTGAGATGAAAGGCACGGCAGCTGAAGCCCTGCAGGATGCCGCCCTTCACGTGCTGCTGGAGGATCTCCAAGGTGGGGAAGACCCGGCAGCAGGCCATGCACCTGAAGCCGGTCTCCATGGTCAGCATCCAGTCCGCTGTCTTGGCGCTGGGTCTCTCCTCGACGGCAGGTGGCCCTGATGGGCTGCCTGGCTCTGCCCTTTCCTCGTACTCTTTCTCCTCCCCAGTGGGCTCACTGTCAGACAGGAGGCTTTCGGTGCACACATCAGAAGAGGGGTCAGTGGCTACTGCGCACACATCCTCAGGAAGGGTCACTTCTTCTATCCTCAGCTGCTTTTCAGGCAACTCCAAGGGTTTCTTTGTCTTCCAGGAGACAGCGACACCCTTGTTCACTTGTACCTGCATGTAGTATATTTTCATGCCCCTTTCCTCTTTGTCTGGGTGCAGATAGTTCTTACAGGGTGAAGAGGGTGAGGAGGAGACACAGTGTGATGGGGAAGCGGTCTCTCCTTCTTCCTGATCCTGGGCTAGGGGTGGTTTAGGCTGGGCAGTGTCTCGATGAAATCTCCGGATTCCTGAAAAAGGAAATTAAAATCATAATAACATGCATGGGCCATGCCGGAAGCTGAGGGAGCAGGTGTGGTAGACGAGAGAGGGACATTGGCATGACATAGCAATGTCGTGAGCTTGGTGTCCGTTGGCCGTAGGACGGAGTGGTGTATGTGGTGTCATCTGTGGGCTTTTCATGTGCGTGGGGGGTATACTGGAGCGGTGTCTGTATACAGGGGTGTGGAGTATGGTGGTGAGGGCTGTAGTATGTGAGGGATGCGGCTGGATGCGTGTACGATGAGGAGTGTGAGTTTGGGAATATCGGTGGTGCATTCCTTGTGGAATGGGGCTGTGGTGCAGGAGAGTACTGTGGAGCACGTGCTTGGGGTTGATGTGCACTGAGAAGGGCTGTGCCTAGAGGGCGCGTGTATGTGTGAGCTGTGTGCCCCTGAGCTGGATGGTCCTGCTCTCAGGCTGGAGGTGTATGATGCAGAACTCTGTCCTTCTCTGGAAGCAAAGGCAAAGACAAAGCCTACATTTTCCTCTGAAGATGCTTAATCTGGTCCCTCTTCCCTCCACCTCAAGCCCAGACCTTTCCGGCCCCTGCTCCTTGACTTCCCCACCATGGTAGTAGCAGTATTCACACACACACACCCAGACTCAGCTGGCATCCACACCCTCGGAACAGCTCAGCCATCCTGCCCAGGCTCCTCCACAGAGCCCTCATCACCTCTGATGACCCTGGATTTCCTCTCAGCCTCCCTGGGATCTGTGTGCCTCCTGCTTCACAGCCAAGCACCCCGTCACCTGAGGAGCCCCACGCCCTTACCAGCGTAGCTGAGCTTGCGCAGAGTAGAAGTACAGAAGAAGTATTTAGAGGCAGAGGAGACCTCCACTGCCCCTGGGCTGCAGCCTTGGGCCACCACAGTGGATCCAAGCCGAGGGGGATCCTCTTGTGACTTCGAGATTCCTGAGGGAGGAATGAAAGGCTCAGGGTGGGTTCATCAGTCCTCTGTCCACAAATATTTACTGAGTGTGTGACACGTGTCAGGTGCAGTGAATACACACAGTTGAGAGTGTGGTTCCCAGTGGATCCTCCAGGATTTAATTCCAATCAATACTTATTCTCTCACTGTCTAGTTGGTAATGTAGGCCTCGGTGGTGACTGTGAGTGTGTGGGAAGAGTGAGTGATGTGTATCAGTTAAGTCTGTGGTAAGTGTGGGGTTGGCATGGGGAGCACAGTGCAGACGTGTCTATCTGTGTCTGTGGCCTTTGTGTGCATGGTTTCTGTTCACAAGTCAGGAATTCTGGGACATGTAACGTTTCCTCATTACATGGTGTGGCTTGTATTTATGGTGTGTGTTCATTCATTCATTCACCAAGATTCAGTAAGCAGCTACTCCTGTGTATCCGGCACTCTTCCATTGTTGTAGTCTTTGGTAACGCTGCACATTCTAGTAGGGGAAGACACACACTAAACAAAACTACAATAAATATATAATACATCAGCTGGTGGTAAGTATATAAGGGTTGCCAGACTTAGCGAACAAGAATACAAGGCACCCAGTTAAATTTCAGTTTCAGATAAACCCAGAATAATCTTTTAGTGTAAGCATTCCCATGCAGTATTTGGCCTGACTTAGTTTTAGTGTAAGTATAGCCCATACAATATGTGGGACATACGGATACTGAAAAATTACTTGTTGTTTATCTGGAATTCAAATTGAACTGGATAGCCCATATTTTCTCTGGCAATCCTGACATGGGTTACTGAGACTGTGGTTTACTGTGGTTTGTACAAAGCGGGTCTGGCATTACGCAAGAATGTGTTATAAGTGTGGTGTGTATGACACGGGACTGGTTCTTATAGAGGTATTTAGAGATGGCTGAAGTTAGCTGTGTTTGTGCAAGAGTTGAGGAGATACATGTATATAGTGTGTGTGTGTGTGTGTGTGTGTCCTATATATATAGTGTGTGTGTCTATATACATATCTCATCTCCAGCGTTTGGTGTTGGAGGAGAGGATTGTGATACAGGTGGGTTGTATGAGAATGTAGTACAGGAGGGATGCGTGCATATACCTCCATGTGCTCTGTGTGGTTTACTAAAGAAGTTATATGTGGGGTGTGTGATATTTTTGCTGTATCAGAGTGTACATGGGTGTATGAGTTACTGTCTCATAAAACACCCCTAACAAGAATTCTGTATACACTCTTACGTACACCGAGTGTCAGCCAGGTCCAGGCAGGGTGACAAGAACTTTACCACGCAGACTTTATATCTGGTAAGCACTCTACCCCCATTCATCTCGCTCTTCTCTGCACTACCACACACACACACACACACACACACACACACACTCACACACACACAGACAGAGGAACATAGGGCAAAATATTCTGAATGGTCAGGGGCAGTCATTGCCTTCCCCAGCCTGTCCCAGCCACTGCCTGGAAATCTGCCTGCTGTCTAGAGCTCCATTCCCAGGGCCCATCCTACAGTCTCCAGGGCCCTGGGCCTGGTAGGAGCTACTGGGCTCTAATCTGGGGCAGAGGCCTCTAGCTGGAGCTCTGGGGTGACCACCCCTCTCCCAGGGCAAGCTACTCGCCTACATTTAATGCACGCAGGCACCACGTGGCCCGTGGCTCTCAGAGCTCCCCGCAGGACCCTGAGGCCATTTCTCACCCCCGCTCACGCGGTCTCAGTCTCTGGAAAACCCTTCCCTTCCCTTGATCTCCTTTGGGAAATTCTTCCTGTTGAAGGAATAAAACCTCCTTGCTTTCAATATGACACCATCCCTAGACAAACAATCTTCTTTCAAAGTGCATTCCACTTGTCAAGATATTTTTCAACAGGGCCTTCAACTCCTGGGGCTTCTCTTTCCACTTTGGTAAAAGAGGCCAAGCAACTCATGGGTCTCTCTCAGCATCCTTGCATCCTTCACATCCCCCACCTCATGACCCCAAGGAAAGATCCAAGAGCATAAGAGAGAAATCGGGGACTGAGAAAAGCTGCACCTCTAGGTCTGTGCAAGCAGGATGCAGCCTGCTGTGAGTCCGACAAAGCTCCAGGCCCGGCTGCCCCAGGAGAGAGTCCTCAGACCAGCGGAGCTGACCTCCCATCTCCCAGGGGGCCTCTGGCCGTTCTGTGCCATCTCACACCACAGGGACCCTCCGGATAGATACGGCAGCATCAGTGAGACAAGGTCTCTCGCTCCCTGCTTCACAGGTGACACGTTCTCAGTCCCCCGCTTCCTAGAGAAGCTTCAGTTTGGCAGAAACCCATGTGCCCCAGACAAGTTGCCCCCCACATACCTCCTCCGTTCTCGGCAGTTTCCTGGGACTCTTCATTTTCCAGATGTTTCCTCTTTTGTCGCCGTTCCATCGTACCAACTAGAAGTCTCCCTTAGAAGATGCCTCAAGAGATGTCCAACTCCTCCTCTTCCCTACAGGTTGGCCCTTCTTGGCTCTTGGGCAATCCGTTGAAATGATTCAGTACAAACAAAAATAGTCAAGTCTCCTAAATGGCTGAAAAACTTGTACCACTTGGTGAACCAGCAGTAGTGCCTAGTGCTCACCAGGGCTGTTATGTTTGCAAGGTTGCCAGGCTCACAGTGGAATTCTGTGACCTCAGTGATGACATCAGAGCATTCGGTGGACCTAGGTTGAGCACAGTGTCTGCAATAGCACAGGCCCCATTTTCAAGAACAATTCCTTTTTCCCAGCCGAAGCTTTCCCGTGAAAGGGAAAGGTTCCTACCATATCTATTATAAATTGTATCATACCATGTCTATTATAAAATTCACATTTTGATTGGAGATCTTTTAATGTCTTTTCTAGAGAGATTTAATATGAATGTTTTAAATGGTCTCCAGTTTCCCTGTGGATTATTGACATTTTAAACTCTGCACTTCAATTTTCCCTCAATACGTGTAATTTTGTCACGGCTATTTCTGTACTTAAAGATGAGGAACTATATAATTGATTTCTTCATTTTTTCCCCATCTCTTTCCAAGGTACTGCATTTGATTGTGTCTTGCGACTGAGTGAAAAATGCTCGTCCTTGAGTCAGGACATTGGGCCCTTTAGCAAGTAACTCAACCTATCTGGGCTTCAGCTTCTGTATGTGCGATCAAGAGGCTTGGACTAGCTGACTTTTCAAATGCTGTGTTTCTTTGATTCACTCTCACTTACTGATCTGCTCCTTAAGAAGAGGGTCTGTTCTCATAAAGTAACAACAGTCTTTCGTACTCAGTTTGTTAGTTATATTGCCTTCTACGTATGCTTAGCTCTAAATAATTTATACGGCTCTTGTGACAATTTTTAGATCTTCTTTTTTTCTTATTTTCTTTTATAGTTTCTAATTTGTTATCGCCAGTGTAGAGGAGCCTGATTGACTTTTAAAATTTATTGATCTTGTATGTGTGTGCCTTGTTGAACCGTCTTATTAGTTCCTGCTAGTTTATCTGTGGGTTCTTTTGGGTCTCCTAGATAAATGAGCATATTAAATGTAAATAATGTGTTCTTTGGATAAAGTTTATTTTCTTGCATCTCTATATATAGAAGCAATATGTTGAATTGATTTAAATATTTAAATACTTACATACCTGTTATCACAATCTAACATTGTTTATCTTATTTTCTTTCAATCAATATTATGTTTTCAAGATTTATCCACGTGAATCCATAGAGATCTAGGTCTTTGATTTTTGACTGTTTGATATTATGTGATCACATGCATATAGCATCATTTATATTCCATTCAAGCATTATTGGACAATTGGATTGTTTCCCTCCCTTCTCTAGAACAAACAACATTTCCTAGAATATCCCTGAAGATGTCTGACAGTCGAGAAGGGCCAGGCTGCCTGAAGGATTGCTACTTGCTTTTAGCCACCTTCCAACCGGCCGTCTCCAGCCAGCAATTTGAAGCACAGCTGAAATGAGAACTGCCCCAAATGTGAAGATCTTAGGAGCTTCCTAGAAGGTGGGAGGTTAATGATAGGCATCCTGCTGGGATCCCAGGGGAGTCTGAGCTGGCCTGAAGCTCATCTTCCTCCTCCACCTCTCAAGAGAAATGTGGAGGAAAGAAGACTTCAAAAACTGTGAGCAGGCAGAGGGAGAGATATTGGGGGCCGAAGCTGTAACTGAGGTCTTGGAGAGGGCTGTGAGCATGCAGAGCCTCTCGAGAGCCAGGCTCTGCCTTCTGAGAACTTCTCCCCTAAGGCTGCTCATAATTCACGTGATACCAGCCATATAGAGCCGACTTGGCCCACACTGTCACAGAAAGCCTTATCAGAATCTCTTCTTCTTCATACACTCTTGCGTCTGTTACTTGGTTATTGCCTTTGGTACTCCACTGATGTGAACCACAGTCGCCAGGGGATGGAGGACACTAGTGACCCATCTTGCTCTGTGGCCTCAGTCCACAGCTGGAGGGTAAGGGAAGAGGCCAAATGAAGGTCAAGAAGGAAAGATGGAGTTTGAAGAGAAGACCTGAGTTAAGGGTGTCTTCTCAAGTCTTGATGACTGAAATGTAGCTCCAGTACCTGAAGTCCTGCTTGTTCTCAAGGCTGACCTCGGGGCTGGGTGCACTCAGTGAAGGAATCGTATACACTTAGTATTTCCTTGCTTGCTCACACTTGCCCTCCTCTGATACACCCTCTGCAAGACTGATCTTCCCCTGAAACAACTTTCCACCTGCCACTGTCATCTCATGAAAGTTTGCTTCCCATTCCTAGTGTCCCCCTAGAATGCCATTGCAGCCAATTCATAATTTGATAATCATGCTGCTTACCATATTCTCAGCAACTTCTGAGAAATTTTATTCACTTTATTCCATAGTCTTCACCCATCAATAATCTTCCTTAACTTCCTAGCTGCAGGTTAACCCATTCGGAATCATTTCTTTTTCTTTCTCTTCTTTGGCAAATCCTTTCTACCTTTTAAGGTCTTTTTCTTGTCTCTCTACCATCTTGCCTTCCTGAACTTCTTTTTTTTCCGTTTAAGTAACCTTTCAATCTCCTTCCCCAATTTCCTCATTCACATTGAGAGTTTATTCCTCACACGTTAGACAGCGGTTTATGAATGGCCAGGCATAATGGACTCAGAATGAGTTGGCACCCCCGAGGTACCTGTCTTGCTGGGGAGCCACAGGTGTAGGGCTGGCTGCTGGACACATGTTTGCATGGAGTCAGGCTGAGTGGCCTCAGGGTGTTTGCCCTGCACTTGTGTGTGTTTCTCCCTAGTTGGTTTCCTTGTCCAGCCACCTGTGACCTCCCTCCATCCAGCCCAGGGAATCCTTCTCATCACAGGGGTAGGATGTTTGTCTCATTTTCCATCACATCCTTTCCCCAAAGTTTGGTTGTGAGTTGTTCCCATTCCAAAGACCTTTCCTCTTTGAAGAGAAAAGAGAAAATCTTGTCTCTCCTTTTCTCTCACTTCACTTCTGCTCTATTATCTCCTCCGTCCAGAATGGCTCACTGACTCAGATGGGTGTAGATCCAAAGATGGCAAGAAATGCCAGCAATTCTGAGATAATAATACGGATGGATCAGGAAAACTTGAAAACCTTTATCCCGCCACATTAAAAAAAATTGCACTTCCAGTGTATTCAGAGTCTCAGTGTAGAAACACAAATGATAGAGAAATTGAATTACACTCAAGTTTTTCTTTCCTCCTTTCCTGATTTATTCTAATCCTCCAAGTTAACATGATGAACTCTTTGTTGTGTAAAGTTTCAGACATTTTCTACCCATGCACACTTTTCTTCTTTTCACATTAGAGTGTGATCTAGGTCACTTTCAACATGCTGTGATTCTGTGATTCACTGTCTCCCACCGAGTCATCCACGGATAATGTCATCTGTTTCACGGAGAACTATTTCCAATACCTAATAGCCAATGTCTGTGGAGTGCTTACTCTGTGTCGGTTTCTTGTAACTACTTTACAGATCATTTGTACAGCGTACCCATGGACCAGGTACAATTATGACCCCCAAGTGACAGATAAGTGCAGATAAGTACAAATAAATACAGAGGCCAAGTGACTTGCCCAAGACACTGGAGCAAATCAAAATCCATGCCTCTGTAATCATTTTGCTCTATTGCCTCTGTCTGGGAGGCTTGATGATTTGGCAACTAAAACCTTAAATATCATGTTCCATTTTTATATCTGTGACACAAGCGTGGGGCTGTGATACGGGGTAAGTAACCTGACTACTTTTGAAAACCCTTATGCACCTGGATGAAAGTAAGCCAGGGACTGCAAGCCATAGATTTAAGGTTTCCTACCAACTTTTAAAAATAGCTTCTTGAATGCAATTTATGTAGTGTCAAGTCTAGGATGTAGTCCAAATAGTAACAGAAAAATGGAGATATGTAGGAAAATACTTAAAGTTGACAAGTATTGGGAGTGTAGTATTTTTGGGGCCAGCGTGTAGACCACAGGAAAACTTGCTGTTTCCATCCCAAAGGGAAGAGCCCTACGTTGCAACTGCCAAGGTCCCTGGGACAGCAAGTGTGCTCACTGCTTAGTAAAGAAGCATCCTCAGTTTGATAGAATCATATGGGAGCCTTACATTTGGTTAGCAGTTCTACATTCTTGATGTAATAATATTTTCAGGGTGTGGGAGGGTATCAAGCTCTGAAAATACCCTTGGAGAGATCTGCTTATTAAGTTTGGCTTTTTCAGTCTCCCTACTACTTCTTTACTAAACACCAGGCGGTTTCCTTCACTTTTCAGAACCATATTGTTTTTCCCTTCTCTAATGAACTTTGAAATACTTTTGGATGAGCTATTAAGATTGGGAAAAAATAAACATCTCTTTAAAATAAGGAAGATAATAACAATGACAAGTAGAAAAAGCTCTAAAACAGAGAATATCCTCCATTCTAGCCACTGACTGGGAGTGGAAGGTTCGTGCTCGCTGTCCAGGACGTAGAAATAAAAGCTGAGGAGGCGCTGAGGCGTCTCCTGGATCTCTATGAGCCTCCATCATTTCTGCTGAGTAGGGTTGACAGATAAAATATAGGCTGTTTAGTTAAATATGAATGTTTGAAAAACAACGAGTACATTTTGAAGATAAGTATGCCCCAAATAGTTCATAGGATCTACTTATACTAAAAATAATGACTTATTATTCATGTGAAGTTCAAGTTTAACTGGGTATCCTGTATTTTTATGTCCTAAATCTGACAGCCCTACTGATGATCCACAATGGAGGCAGTTGAGGAACGGTACATGCTGGCTCTCGGACAGTCAGAAATGGCTTCAGCAGATCCAGGTACAGTATGAAATTCTTTTTGGATGTAGCTCAGAAGCCATGGCCAGCCCTTGACTGCAAGTACTGCCTCGGGTTTCCCTGAGGTGGGGTAAACCTTCCTCTTAATGGCCTTTTGGTAAGTCTGGAAGACCATATCCAAGGGGAGCCCCAAAGTCAGTTTCATCCTCACAACCATGTTTCCAATTCCTGGAATTGGCTGCATGTGACTCACAAGAGCTGAGGAGGTTTGTGGAAGTTGGGAGTGTCATAGCTTGAACCCTTTGTAGGTAAAGTTTTGCTGTTGTGAGAGTTTTAACAGGAGCAATGTGAAAGAATCCAAGTCCCCAGGTAGATAGAAATAATCCTGTTCTACCTGTGTGTATGTGACAAGTCTCTAATAGTTCAGAGAGCAAGTATCTGGTCTTAGAAAGACTGATCCAAGCTTGGATGTTTCTGGTGACAAGGCAAGGTCCTGAGTTTCAAGTTCACCTTTTATGGTTGAGGAGACAATAAGGTGGTCAGAAGGGAAATCATGGAGGAGACCTTGGCTTCATCCATCGTGCAGGCTTGTATATGTGGTTCTATGTAGATTGTGTTTCAAAGGTGGAGCTTGTTTACAACTATGAACATTCTCCGATGTGCTTTTTGGACCTTCATTCCCAGAGCGAGAGCAGTGCCGAGGCTCTAGAAATGCCATGGATATTCTGAGCTGTCAGTGGCATTTCCCCGGTACTGTTCCCTTGGTGCCGCTCCTTGAAATGTCCAAAGGGATTATCATGTGTCTTGTGGCGGGTCCTAGCATTGTGAAAGGAAGCTGCTGCACCTGGCTCAGAGGATTTCGGATGTGGTGGGAGGAGGAGTAGTACTACGACTATAAATTGTATCACAGCATATCGATTCCATCTTGAGAGTGGGGTTGGGGGGTTATGAAGGGGGGCTTTTATTGTACTTTTATACATTGTACCCTTGAAACTAATTCAATTTTTAAAAATTAATTAATTTATTTGGGGCTGCATTGGGTCTTTGTTGCTGCTAGCGGGTGTTCTCTAGTTGCAGTGAGTGGGGGCTCCTCTTGGCTGTGGTGCACGGGCTTCTCATTGCAGTGGCTTCTCTTGTTGCGGAGCATGGTCTCTAGGCACGCAGGCTTCCGTAGTTGTGGCACGTGGGCTCGGTTGATGTGGCACACGGGCTCTAGAGCGCAGGCTCAGTAGTTGTGGCACGCGGGCTTAGTTACTCCGTGGCACGTGGGATCTTCCCAGACCAGGGCTCGAACCCATGACCCCTGCATTCGCAGGCATATTCTTAACCACTGCTCCACCAGGGAAGCCCGATAATTCAGTTTTTTATAAAGAGAAGATTCCTAATATTATTCCAAAATTTAAAAATATGTAGTTGGATAACACTATGAAAAATTAACTGATATATTCTTTTATTATTTCTCTTTGCTCCCTGGATTTTTTTCCCCATCCAGTCAGCTAGGCACTGTGAGTTCACTGCATTAGGAAGGTAAAGACTCAGCAGAAATGAGGGAGAAAAACAGAAAAGTCTCAGCTTTGGAATGTTCACAACGGAGGCCACAGTAGAACAGGTGAGAATTCTGTGAACCAAAAATAAATGTCGTTTCAAATGCAAAAAAGTATTCTCTGCACTGGGAGGCAGGAGAGGGAGGGAGGGAAGGACTGAAGGAGAGAGATCAGTGTGGCCAGGGACATGGAGACTGTGCTTAAGGACGATATGCCCAGGAAGAGAATCAGAATCTGGAGAAGATTCAGCCTGCACGTGATCATTGCCTCCAGTCAGCACCCTCATCTCAGACGTTGGGAAATTCAGAGAGAGAGTGGGAGTACGTCAGGAGGGCCACGCGCATAGTCTGTGTGGCAGGGGTTGTGGCCGTTCCCTATTTGTGAGGAGTCCCCAGCAATTTGCAGGCCTCTTCTGGAAAATGCTGGCGGACGTCTCTAGTGCTTATGTGAAAGCTTGTTCACAAACCTTGAAAGATACAGATGTAGATGACAGATAGATGCATAGATAGAAAAATGTCATTAAATAAAAGCTCCAGGAAAGGTTTGGAAAATGCCCTTTATTGCATAGGACGCTTCTATTGTCATATGATGTTAGACTGA
Source organism: Mesoplodon mirus (assembly GCF_964341445.2). NCBI lineage: Eukaryota > Metazoa > Chordata > Mammalia > Artiodactyla > Ziphiidae > Mesoplodon > Mesoplodon mirus. The sequence goes on from NW_028295454.1 coordinate 429,168, forward strand.
GTGCCGGTCCCTTCATCCTCCTTCAGACCACGGCATTCTGTCTGCTACTCTCCCGAGGGTCCTTTCTTCTCCCTGGAAGGGATAAAACAAATGAGGTAGGACAGGAAGAGACAAGAAGCACTCCAAGCTCTGCTGGTCAGGGTTACCCTCCAGCATTGCCTTAATGCTCAGAGCCACACACACCACAGTGAGCTTGGCTCCAGATCAACTACCACGCAACGAAGGTTCTGGAACATTTCCATATCTCGGGGGACCTCATTTCCACGTGACTCTCTTTCATATTCCCCTTTGTCACAGAAGGCTAGGTCCAGTGGTCCGGGTGAGATCTCGGCTCAGGCCCAAGGCTCTCAGACCTCAAAGTTCTGGTCCTGCAAGGGCCCCTGTCCTCTCTTGAGACCACTCCTGGCTCTCTCTGCCGAGAAGGAGCTGCTGGCAGTACGTCCTCTAAGAGTTGAGGTCCATCGTGCAGACCCTGAGAAAACTCCTAGGAAAAGGCTCCACCTTCTTGTTTACGTCAACAGAGGTCAATGCCTTTGTTAGTGCTGGGTGTGTCCCATTTGATGCAACTGCAGAGCCATTAGGTAAACCAGCACATGTGTGCGGCCCCTTCCCTTAGACTCCTCTGGGCCCTCGTGACATAGGCTCAGAAGACTGCCAGCCTCAAGCCTTACCTCTTCCAAGGGACGGCCACACCGTCATCCAGGATCTTCTGTCCCATGAATCTCAGTTGCTGTTTGGAACTCAAAGGAGAGAAAAGACCGTGCCTGCGGGGTCTCTTTGGGCTGGGGCCTTCCCCCGTGGGCTGCTCTCCCTCATTCTCCTTTTCTTCTTGCTTCTCTACCTCCTTCTCCTCCTCCTCCTCCTCCTCCTCCTCCTCCTCCTCGTTCTCCTCCTCCTCCTCCTCGTCCTCTTCCTCAGGGGTGCTCTCGGATTCCACATTGCCCATCCGCTGGGCCATGGTGAGATGAAAGGCACGGCAGCTGAAGCCCTGCAGGACGCCGCCCTTCACGTGCTGCTGGAGGATCTCCAAGGTGGGGAAGACCCGGCAGCAGGCCATGCACCTGAAGCCGGTCTCCATGGTCAGCATCCAGTCCGCTGTCTTGGCGCTGGGTCTCTCCTCGACGGCAGGTGGCCCTGATGGGCTGCCTGGCTCTGCCCTTTCCTCATACTCTTTCTCCTCCCCAGTGGGCTCACTGTCAGACAGGAGGCTTTCGGTGCACACATCAGAAGAGGGGTCAGTGGCTACTGCGCACACATCCTCAGGAAGGGTCACTTCTTCTATCCTCAGCTGCTTTTCAGGCAACTCCAAGGGTTTCTTTGTCTTCCAGGAGACAGCGACACCCTTGTTCACTTGTACCTGCATGTAGTGTATTTTCATGCCCCTTTCCTCTTTGTCTGGGTGCAGATAGTTCTTACAGGGTGAAGAGGGTGAGGAGGAGACACAGTGTGATGGGGAAGCGGTCTCTCCTTCTTCCTGATCCTGGGCTAGGGGTGGTCTAGGCTGGGCAGTGTCTCGATGAAATCTCCGGATTCCTGAAAAAGGAAATTAAAATCATAATAACATGCATGGGCCATGCCGGAAGCTGAGGGAGCAGGTGTGGTAGACGAGAGAGGGACATTGGCATGACATAGCAATGTCGTGAGCTTGGTGTCCGTTGGCCGTAGGACGGAGTGGTGTATGTGGTGTCATCTGTGGGCTTTTCATGTGCGTGGGGGGGTATACTGGAGCGGTGTCTGTATACAGGGGTGTGGAGTATGGTGGTGAGGGCTGTAGTATGTGAGGGATGCGGCTGGATGCGTGTACGATGAGGAGTGTGAGTTTGGGAATATCGGTGGTGCATTCCTTGTGGAATGGGGCTGTGGTGCAGGAGAGTACTGTGGAGCACGTGCTTGGGGTTGATGTGCACTGAGAAGGGCTGTGCCTGGAGGGCGCGTGTATGTGTGAGCTGTGTGCACCTGAGCTGGATGGTCCTGCTCTCAGGCTGGAGGTGTATGATGCAGAACTCTGTCCTTCTCTGGAAGCAAAGGCAAAGACAAAGCCTACATTTTCCTCTGAAGATGCTTAATCTGGTCCCTCTTCCCTCCACCTCAAGCCCAGACCTTTCCGGCCCCTGCTCCTTGACTTCCCCACCATGGTAGTAGCAGTATTCACACACACACCCCCAGACTCAGCTGGCATCCACGCCCTAGGTACAGCTCAGCCATCCTGCCCAGGCTCCTCCACAGAGCCCTCATCACCTCTGATGACCCTGGATTTCCTCTCAGCCTCCCTGGGATCTGTGTGCCTCCTGCTTCACAGCCAAGCACCCCGTCACCTGAGGAGCCCCACGCCCTTACCAGCATAGCTGAGCTTGCGCAGAGTAGAAGTACAGAAGAAGTATTTAGAGGCAGAGGAGACCTCCACTGCCCCTGGGCTGCAGCCTTGGGCCACCACAGTGGATCCAAGCCGAGGGGGATCCTCTTGTGACTTCGAGATTCCTGAGGGAGGAATGAAAGGCTCAGGGTGGGTTCATCAGTCCTCTGTCCACAAATATTTACTGAGTGTGTGACACGTGTCAGGTGCAGTGAATACACACAGCTGAGAGTGTGGTTCCCAGTGGATCCTCCAGGATTTAATTCCAATCAATACTTATTCTCTCACTGTCTAGTTGGTAATGTAGGCCTCGGTGGTGACTGTGAGTGTGTGGGAAGAGTGAGTGATGTGTATCAGTTAAGTCTGTGGTAAGTGTGGGGTTGGCATGGGGAGCACAGTGCAGACGTGTCTATCTGTGTCTGTGGCCTTTGTGTGCATGGTTTCTGTTCACAAGTCAGGAATTCTGGGACATGTAACGTTTCCTCATTACATGGTGTGGCTTGTATTTATGGTGTGTGTTCATTCATTCATTCACCAAGATTCAGTAAGCAGCTACTCCTGTGTATCCGGCACTCTTCCATTGTTGTAGTCTTTGGTAACGCTGCACATTCTAGTAGGGGAAGACACACACTAAACAAAACTACAATAAATATATAATACATCAGCTGGTGGTAAGTATATAAGGGTTGCCAGACTTAGCGAACAAGAATACAAGGCACCCAGTTAAATTTCAGTTTCAGATAAACCCAGAATAATCTTTTAGTGTAAGTATTCCCATGCAGTATTTGGCCTGACTTAGTTTTAGTGTAAGTATAGCCCATACAATATGTGGGACATACGGATACTGAAAAATTACTTGTTCTTTATCTAGAATTCAAATTGAACTGGATAGCCCATATTTTCTCTGGCAATCCTGACATGGGTTACTGAGACTGTGGTTTACTGTGGTTTGTACAAAGCGGGTCTGGCATTACTCAAGAATGTGTTATAAGTGTGGTGTGTATGACACGTGACTGGTTCTTATAGAGGTATTTAGAGATGGCTGAAGTTAGTTGTGTTTGTGCAAGAGTTGAGGAGATACATGTATATAGTGTGTGTGTGTGTGTGTGTGTGTGTGTCCTATATATATAGTGTGTGTGTCTATATACATATCTCATCTCCAGCGTTTGGTGTTGGAGGAGAGGATTGTGATACAGGTGGGTTGTATGAGAACGTAGTATAGGAGGGATGCGTGTATATACCTCCATGTGCTGTGTGTGGTTTACTAAGGAAGTTATATGTGGGGTGTGTGATATTTTTGCTGCATCAGAGTGTACATGGGTGTATGAGTTACTGTCTCATAAAACACCCCTAACAAGAATTCTGTATACACTCTTACGTACACCGAGTGTCAGCCAGGTCCAGGCAGGGTGACAAGAACTTTACCACGCAGACTTTATATCTGGTAAGCACTCTACCCCCATTCATCTCGCTCTTCTCTGCACTACCACACACACACACACACACACACACACACACTCACACACACACACAGGAACATAGGGCAAAATATTCTGAATGGTCAGGGGCAGTCATTGCCTTCCCCAGCCTGTCCCAGCCACTGCCTGGAAATCTGCCTGCTGTCTAGAGCTCCATTCCCAGGGCCCATCCTACAGTCTCCAGGGCCCTGGGCCTGGTAGGAGCTACTGGGCTCTAATCTGGGGCAGAGGCCTCTAGCTGGAGCTCTGGGGTGACCACCCCTCTCCCAGGGCAAGCTACTCGCCTACATTTAATGCACGCAGGCACCACGTGGCCCGTGGCTCTCAGAGCTCCCCGCAGGACCCTGAGGCCATTTCTCACCCCCGCTCACGCGGTCTCAGTCTCTGGAAAACCCTTCCCTTCCCTTGATCTCCTTTGGGAAATTCTTCCTGTTGAAGGAATAAAACCTCCTTGCTTTCAATATGACACCATCCCTAGACAAACAATCTTCTTTCAAAGTGCATTCCACTTGTCAAGATATTTTTCAACAGGGCCTTCAACTCATGGGGCTTCTCTTTCCACTTTGGTAAAAGAGGCCAAGCAACTCATGGGTCTCTCTCAGCATCCTTGCTTCCTTCACATCCCCCACCTCATGACCCCTAGGAAAGATCCAAGAGCATAAGAGAGAAATCGGGGACTGAGAAAAGCTGCACCTCTAGGTCTGTGCAAGCAGGATGCAGCCTGCTGTGAGTCCGACGAAGCTCCAGGCCCGGCTGCCCCAGGAGAGAGTCCTCAGACCAGCGGAGCTGACCTCCCATCTCCCAGGGGGCCTCTGGCCGTTCTGTGCCGTCTCACACCACAGGGACCCTCCGGATAGATACGGCAGCATCAGTGAGACAAGGTCTCTCGCTCCCTGCTTCACAGGTGACACGTTCTCAGTCCCCCGCTTCCTAGAGAAGCTTCAGTTTGGCAGAAACCCATGTGCCCCAGACAAGTTGCCCCCCACATACCTCCTCCGTTCTCGGCAGTTTCCTGGGACTCTTCATTTTCCAGATGTTTCCTCTTTTGTCGCCGTTCCATCGTACCAACTAGAAGTCTCCCTTAGAAGATGCCTCAAGAGATGTCCAACTCCTCCTCTTCCCTACAGGTTGGCCCTTCTTGGCTCTTGGGCAATCCGTTGAAATGATTCAGTACAAACAAAAATAGTCAAGTCTCCTAAATGGCTGAAAAACTTGTACCACTTGGTGAACCAGCAGTAGTGCCTAGTGCTCACCAGGGCTGTTATGTTTGCAAGGTTGCCAGGCTCACAGTGGAATTCTGTGACCTCAGTGATGACATCAGAGCATTCGGTGGACCTAGGTTGAGCACAGTGTCTGCAATAGCACAGGCCCCATTTTCAAGAACAATTCCTTTTTCCCAGCCGAAGCTTTCCCGTGAAAGGGAAAGGTTCCTACCATATCTATTATAAATTGTATCATACCATGTCTATTATAAAATTCACATTTTGATTGGAGATCTTTTAATGTCTTTTCTAGAGAGATTTAATATGAATGTTTTAAATGGTCTCCAGTTTCCCTGTGGATTATTGACATTTTAAACTCTGCACTTCAATTTTCCCTCAATACGTGTAATTTTGTCACGGCTATTTCTGTACTTAAAGATGAGGAACTATATAATTGATTTCTTCATTTTTTCCCCATCTCTTTCCAAGGTACTGCATTTGATTGTGTCTTGCGACTGAGTGAAAAATGCTAGTCCTTGAGTCAGGACATTGGGCCCTTTAGCAAGTAACTCAACCTATCTGGGCTTCAGCTTCTGTATGTGCGATCAAGAGGCTTGGACTAGCTGACTTTTCAAATGCTGTGTTTCTTTGATTCACTCTCACTTACTGATCTGCTCCTTAAGAAGAGGGTCTGTTCTCATAAAGTAACAACAGTCTTTCGTACTCAGTTTGTTAGTTATATTGCCTTCTACGTATGCTTAGCTCTAAATAATTTATACGGCTCTTGTGACAATTTTTAGATCTTCTTTTTTTCTTATTTTCTTTTATAGTTTCTAATTTGTTATCGCCAGTGTAGAGGAGCCTGATTGACTTTTAAAATTTATTGATCTTGTATGTGTGTGCCTTGTTGAACCGTCTTATTAGTTCCTGCTAGTTTATCTGTGGGTTCTTTTGGGTCTCCTAGATAAATGAGCATATTAAATGTAAATAATGTGTTCTTTGGATAAAGTTTATTTTCTTGCATCTCTATATATAGAAGCAATATGTTGAATTGATTTAAATATTTAAATACTTACATACCTGTTATCACAATCTAACATTGTTTATCTTATTTTCTTTCAATCAATATTATGTTTTCAAGATTTATGCACGTGAATCCATAGAGATCTAGGTCTTTGATTTTTGACTGTTTGATATTATGTGATCACATGCATATAGCATCATTTATATTCCATTCAAGCATTATTGGACAATTGGATTGTTTCCCTCCCTTCTCTAGAACAAACAACATTTCCTAGAATATCCCTGAAGATGTCTGACAGTCGAGAAGGGCCAGGCTGCCTGAAGGATTGCTACTTGCTTTTAGCCACCTTCCAACCGGCCGTCTCCAGCCAGCAATTTGAAGCACAGCTGAAATGAGAACTGCCCCAAATGTGAAGATCTTAGGAGCTTCCTAGAAGGTGGGAGGTTAATGATAGGCATCCTGCTGGGATCCCAGGGGAGTCTGAGTTGGCCTGAAGCTCATCTTCCTCCTCCACCTCTCAAGAGAAATGTGGAGGAAAGAAGACTTCAAAAACTGTGAGCAGGCAGAGGGAGAGATATTGGGGGCCGAAGCTGTAACTGAGGTCTTGGAGAGGGCTGTGAGCATGCAGAGCCTCTCGAGAGCCAGGCTCTGCCTTCTGAGAACTTCTCCCCTAAGGCTGCTCATAATTCACGTGATACCAGCCATATAGAGCCGACTTGGCCCACACTGTCACAGAAAGCCTTATCAGAATCTCTTCTTCTTCATACACTCTTGCGTCTGTTACTTGGTTATTGCCTTTGGTACTCCACTGATGTGAACCACAGTCGCCAGGGGATGGAGGACACTAGTGACCCATCTTGCTCTGTGGCCTCAGTCCACAGCTGGAGGGTAAGGGAAGAGGCCAAATGAAGGTCAAGAAGGAAAGATGGAGTTTGAAGAGAAGACCTGAGTTAAGGGTGTCTTCTCAAGTCTTGATGACTGAAATGTAGCTCCAGTACCTGAAGTCCTGCTTGTTCTCAAGGCTGACCTCGGGGCTGGGTGCACTCAGTGAAGGAATCGTATACACTTAGTATTTCCTTGCTTGCTCACACTTGCCCTCCTCTGATACACCCTCTGCAAGACTGATCTTCCCCTGAAACAACTTTCCACCTGCCACTGTCATCTCATGAAAGGTTGCTTCCCATTCCTAGTGTCCCCCTAGAATGCCATTGCAGCCAATTCATAATTTGATAATCATGCTGCTTACCATATTCTCAGCAACTTCTGAGAAATTTTATTCACTTTATTCCATAGTCTTCACCCATCAATAATCTTCCTTAACTTCCTAGCTGCAGGTTAACCCATTCGGAATCATTTCTTTTTCTTTCTCTTCTTTGGCAAATCCTTTCTACCTTTTAAGGTCTTTTTCTTGTCTCTCTACCATCTTGCCTTCCTGAACTTCTTTTTTTTCCGTTTAAGTAACCTTTCAATCTCCTTCCCCAATTTCCTCATTCACATTGAGAGTTTATTCCTCACACGTTAGACAGCGGTTTATGAATGGCCAGGCATAATGGACTCAGAATGAGTTGGCACCCCCGAGGTACCTGTCTTGCTGGGGAGCCACAGGTGTAGGGCTGGCTGCTGGACACATGTTTGCATGGAGTCAGGCTGAGTGGCCTCAGGGTGTTTGCCCTGCACTTGTGTGTGTTTCTCCCTAGTTGGTTTCCTTGTCCAGCCACCTGTGACCTCCCTCCATCCAGCCCAGGGAATCCTTCTCATCACAGGGGTAGGATGTTTGTCTCATTTTCCATCACATCCTTTCCCCAAAGTTTGGTTGTGAGTTGTTCCCATTCCAAAGACCTTTCCTCTTTGAAGAGAAAAGAGAAAATCTTGTCTCTCCTTTTCTCTCACTTCACTTCTGCTCTATTATCTCCTCCGTCCAGAATGGCTCACTGACTCAGATGGGTGTAGATCCAAAGATGGCAAGAAATGCCAGCAATTCTGAGATAATAATACGGATGGATCAGGAAAACTTGAAAACCTTTATCCCGCCACATTAAAAAAAATTGCACTTCCAGTGTATTCAGAGTCTCAGTGTAGAAACACAAATGATAGAGAAATTGAATTACACTCAAGTTTTTCTTTCCTCCTTTCCTGATTTATTCTAATCCTCCAAGTTAACATGATGAACTCTTTGTTGTGTAAAGTTTCAGACATTTTCTACCCATGCACACTTTTCTTCTTTTCACATTAGAGTGTGATCTAGGTCACTTTCAACATGCTGTGATTCTGTGATTCACTGTCTCCCACCGAGTCATCCACGGATAATGTCATCTGTTTCACGGAGAACTATTTCCAATACCTAATAGCCAATGTCTGTGGAGTGCTTACTCTGTGTCGGTTTCTTGTAACTACTTTACAGATCATTTGTACAGCGTACCCATGGACCAGGTACAATTATGACCCCCAAGTGACAGATAAGTGCAGATAAGTACAAATAAATACAGAGGCCAAGTGACTTGCCCAAGACACTGGAGCAAATCAAAATCCATGCCTCTGTAATCATTTTGCTCTATTGCCTCTGTCTGGGAGGCTTGATGATTTGGCAACTAAAACCTTAAATATCATGTTCCATTTTTATATCTGTGACACAAGCGTGGGGCTGTGATACGGGGTAAGTAACCTGACTACTTTTGAAAACCCTTATGCACCTGGATGAAAGTAAGCCAGGGACTGCAAGCCATAGATTTAAGGTTTCCTACCAACTTTAAAAAATAGCTTCTTGAATGCAATTTATGTAGTGTCAAGTCTAGGATGTAGTCCAAATAGTAACAGAAAAATGGAGATATGTAGGAAAATACTTAAAGTTGACAAGTATTGGGAGTGTAGTATTTTTGGGGCCAGCGTGTAGACCACAGGAAAACTTGCTGTTTCCATCCCAAAGGGAAGAGCCCTACGTTGCAACTGCCAAGGTCCCTGGGACAGCAAGTGTGCTCACTGCTTAGTAAAGAAGCATCCTCAGTTTGATAGAATCATATGGGAGCCTTACATTTGGTTAGCAGTTCTACATTCTTGATGTAATAATATTTTCAGGGTGTGGGAGGGTATCAAGCTCTGAAAATACCCTTGGAGAGATCTGCTTATTAAGTTTGGCTTTTTCAGTCTCCCTACTACTTCTTTACTAAACACCAGGCGGTTTCCTTCACTTTTCAGAACCATATTGTTTTTCCCTTCTCTAATGAACTTTGAAATACTTTTGGATGAGCTATTAAGATTGGGAAAAAATAAACATCTCTTTAAAATAAGGAAGATAATAACAATGACAAGTAGAAAAAGCTCTAAAACAGAGAATATCCTCCATTCTAGCCACTGACTGGGAGTGGAAGGTTCGTGCTCGCTGTCCAGGACGTAGAAATAAAAGCTGAGGAGGCGCTGAGGCGTCTCCTGGATCTCTATGAGCCTCCATCATTTCTGCTGAGTAGGGTTGACAGATAAAATATAGGCTGTTTAGTTAAATATGAATGTTTGAAAAACAACGAGTACATTTTGAAGATAAGTATGCCCCAAATAGTTCATAGGATCTACTTATACTAAAAATAATGACTTATTATTCATGTGAAGTTCAAGTTTAACTGGGTATCCTGTATTTTTATGTCCTAAATCTGACAGCCCTACTGATGATCCACAATGGAGGCAGTTGAGGAACGGTACATGCTGGCTCTCGGACAGTCAGAAATGGCTTCAGCAGATCCAGGTACAGTATGAAATTCTTTTTGGATGTAGCTCAGAAGCCATGGCCAGCCCTTGACTGCAAGTACTGCCTCGGGTTTCCCTGAGGTGGGGTAAACCTTCCTCTTAATGGCCTTTTGGTAAGTCTGGAAGACCATATCCAAGGGGAGCCCCAAAGTCAGTTTCATCCTCACAACCATGTTTCCAATTCCTGGAATTGGCTGCATGTGACTCACAAGAGCTGAGGAGGTTTGTGGAAGTTGGGAGTGTCATAGCTTGAACCCTTTGTAGGTAAAGTTTTGCTGTTGTGAGAGTTTTAACAGGAGCAATGTGAAAGAATCCAAGTCCCCAGGTAGATAGAAATAATCCTGTTCTACCTGTGTGTATGTGACAAGTCTCTAATAGTTCAGAGAGCAAGTATCTGGTCTTAGAAAGACTGATCCAAGCTTGGATGTTTCTGGTGACAAGGCAAGGTCCTGAGTTTCAAGTTCACCTTTTATGGTTGAGGAGACAATAAGGTGGTCAGAAGGGAAATCATGGAGGAGACCTTGGCTTCATCCATCGTGCAGGCTTGTATATGTGGTTCTATGTAGATTGTGTTTCAAAGGTGGAGCTTGTTTACAACTATGAACATTCTCCGATGTGCTTTTTGGACCTTCATTCCCAGAGCGAGAGCAGTGCCGAGGCTCTAGAAATGCCATGGATATTCTGAGCTGTCAGTGGCATTTCCCCGGTACTGTTCCCTTGGTGCCGCTCCTTGAAATGTCCAAAGGGATTATCATGTGTCTTGTGGCGGGTCCTAGCATTGTGAAAGGAAGCTGCTGCACCTGGCTCAGAGGATTTCGGATGTGGTGGGAGGAGGAGTAGTACTACGACTATAAATTGTATCACAGCATATCGATTCCATCTTGAGAGTGGGGTTGGGGGGTTATGAAGGGGGGCTTTTATTGTACTTTTATACATTGTACCCTTGAAACTAATTCAATTTTTAAAAATTAATTAATTTATTTGGGGCTGCATTGGGTCTTTGTTGCTGCTAGCGGGTGTTCTCTAGTTGCAGTGAGTGGGGGCTCCTCTTGGCTGTGGTGCACGGGCTTCTCATTGCAGTGGCTTCTCTTGTTGCGGAGCATGGTCTCTAGGCACGCAGGCTTCCGTAGTTGTGGCACGTGGGCTCGGTTGATGTGGCACACGGGCTCTAGAGCGCAGGCTCAGTAGTTGTGGCACGCGGGCTTAGTTACTCCGTGGCACGTGGGATCTTCCCAGACCAGGGCTCGAACCCATGACCCCTGCATTCGCAGGCATATTCTTAACCACTGCTCCACCAGGGAAGCCCGATAATTCAGTTTTTTATAAAGAGAAGATTCCTAATATTATTCCAAAATTTAAAAATATGTAGTTGGATAACACTATGAAAAATTAACTGATATATTCTTTTATTATTTCTCTTTGCTCCCTGGATTTTTTTCCCCATCCAGTCAGCTAGGCACTGTGAGTTCACTGCATTAGGAAGGTAAAGACTCAGCAGAAATGAGGGAGAAAAACAGAAAAGTCTCAGCTTTGGAATGTTCACAACGGAGGCCACAGTAGAACAGGTGAGAATTCTGTGAACCAAAAATAAATGTCGTCTCAAATGCAAAAAAGTATTCTCTGCACTGGGAGGCAGGAGAGGGAGGGAGGGAAGGACTGAAGGAGAGAGATCAGTGTGGCCAGGGACATGGAGACTGTGCTTAAGGACGATATGCCCAGGAAGAGAATCAGAATCTGGAGAAGATTCAGCCTGCACGTGATCATTGCCTCCAGTCAGCACCCTCATCTCAGACGTTGGGAAATTCAGAGAGAGAGTGGGAGTACGTCAGGAGGGCCACGCGCATAGTCTGTGTGGCAGGGGTTGTGGCCGTTCCCTATTTGTGAGGAGTCCCCAGCAATTTGCAGGCCTCTTCTGGAAAATGCTGGCGGACGTCTCTAGTGCTTATGTGAAAGCTTGTTCACAAACCTTGAAAGATACAGATGTAGATGACAGATAGATGCATAGATAGAAAAATGTCATTAAATAAAAGCTCCAGGAAAGGTTTGGAAAATGCCCTTTATTGCATAGGACGCTTCTATTGTCATATGATGTTAGACTGAGTGCCGGTCCCTTCATCCTCCTTCAGACCACGGCATTCTGTCTGCTACTCTCCCGAGGGTCCTTTCTTCTCCCTGGAAGGGATAAAACAAATGAGGTAGGACAGGAAGAGACAAGAAGCACTCCAAGCTCTGCTGGTCAGGGTTACCCTCCAGCATTGCCTTAATGCTCAGAGCCACACACACCACAGTGAGCTTGGCTCCAGATCAACTACCACGCAACGAAGGTTCTGGAACATTTCCATATCTCGGGGGACCTCATTTCCACGTGACTCTCTTTCATATTCCCCTTTGTCACAGAAGGCTAGGTCCAGTGGTCCGGGTGAGATCTCGGCTCAGGCCCAAGGCTCTCAGACCTCAAAGTTCTGGTCCTGCAAGGGCCCCTGTCCTCTCTTGAGACCACTCCTGGCTCTCTCTGCCGAGAAGGAGCTGCTGGCAGTACGTCCTCTAAGAGTTGAGGTCCATCGTGCAGACCCTGAGAAAACTCCTAGGAAAAGGCTCCACCTTCTTGTTTACGTCAACAGAGGTCAATGCCTTTGTTAGTGCTGGGTGTGTCCCATTTGATGCAACTGCAGAGCCATTAGGTAAACCAGCACATGTGTGCGGCCCCTTCCCTTAGACTCCTCTGGGCCCTCGTGACATAGGCTCAGAAGACTGCCAGCCTCAAGCCTTACCTCTTCCAAGGGACGGCCACACCGTCATCCAGGATCTTCTGTCCCATGAATCTCAGTTGCTGTTTGGAACTCAAAGGAGAGAAAAGACCGTGCCTGCGGGGTCTCTTTGGGCTGGGGCCTTCCCCCGTGGGCTGCTCTCCCTCATTCTCCTTTTCTTCTTGCTTCTCTACCTCCTTCTCCTCCTCCTCCTCCTCCTCCTCCTCCTCCTCCTCGTTCTCCTCCTCCTCCTCCTCGTCCTCTTCCTCAGGGGTGCTCTCGGATTCCACATTGCCCATCCGCTGGGCCATGGTGAGATGAAAGGCACGGCAGCTGAAGCCCTGCAGGACGCCGCCCTTCACGTGCTGCTGGAGGATCTCCAAGGTGGGGAAGACCCGGCAGCAGGCCATGCACCTGAAGCCGGTCTCCATGGTCAGCATCCAGTCCGCTGTCTTGGCGCTGGGTCTCTCCTCGACGGCAGGTGGCCCTGATGGGCTGCCTGGCTCTGCCCTTTCCTCATACTCTTTCTCCTCCCCAGTGGGCTCACTGTCAGACAGGAGGCTTTCGGTGCACACATCAGAAGAGGGGTCAGTGGCTACTGCGCACACATCCTCAGGAAGGGTCACTTCTTCTATCCTCAGCTGCTTTTCAGGCAACTCCAAGGGTTTCTTTGTCTTCCAGGAGACAGCGACACCCTTGTTCACTTGTACCTGCATGTAGTGTATTTTCATGCCCCTTTCCTCTTTGTCTGGGTGCAGATAGTTCTTACAGGGTGAAGAGGGTGAGGAGGAGACACAGTGTGATGGGGAAGCGGTCTCTCCTTCTTCCTGATCCTGGGCTAGGGGTGGTCTAGGCTGGGCAGTGTCTCGATGAAATCTCCGGATTCCTGAAAAAGGAAATTAAAATCATAATAACATGCATGGGCCATGCCGGAAGCTGAGGGAGCAGGTGTGGTAGACGAGAGAGGGACATTGGCACGACATAGCAATGTCGTGAGCTTGGTGTCCGTTGGCCGTAGGACGGAGTGGTGTATGTGGTGTCATCTGTGGGCTTTTCATGTGCGTGGGGGGGTATACTGGAGCGGTGTCTGTATACAGGGGTGTGGAGTATGGTGGTGAGGGCTGTAGTATGTGAGGGATGCGGCTGGATGCGTGTACGATGAGGAGTGTGAGTTTGGGAATATCGGTGGTGCATTCCTTGTGGAATGGGGCTGTGGTGCAGGAGAGTACTGTGGAGCACGTGCTTGGGGTTGATGTGCACTGAGAAGGGCTGTGCCTGGAGGGCGCGTGTATGTGTGAGCTGTGTGCACCTGAGCTGGATGGTCCTGCTCTCAGGCTGGAGGTGTATGATGCAGAACTCTGTCCTTCTCTGGAAGCAAAGGCAAAGACAAAGCCTACATTTTCCTCTGAAGATGCTTAATCTGGTCCCTCTTCCCTCCACCTCAAGCCCAGACCTTTCCGGCCCCTGCTCCTTGACTTCCCCACCATGGTAGTAGCAGTATTCACACACACACCCCCAGACTCAGCTGGCATCCACGCCCTAGGTACAGCTCAGCCATCCTGCCCAGGCTCCTCCACAGAGCCCTCATCACCTCTGATGACCCTGGATTTCCTCTCAGCCTCCCTGGGATCTGTGTGCCTCCTGCTTCACAGCCAAGCACCCCGTCACCTGAGGAGCCCCACGCCCTTACCAGCATAGCTGAGCTTGCGCAGAGTAGAAGTACAGAAGAAGTATTTAGAGGCAGAGGAGACCTCCACTGCCCCTGGGCTGCAGCCTTGGGCCACCACAGTGGATCCAAGCCGAGGGGGATCCTCTTGTGACTTCGAGATTCCTGAGGGAGGAATGAAAGGCTCAGGGTGGGTTCATCAGTCCTCTGTCCACAAATATTTACTGAGTGTGTGACACGTGTCAGGTGCAGTGAATACACACAGCTGAGAGTGTGGTTCCCAGTGGATCCTCCAGGATTTAATTCCAATCAATACTTATTCTCTCACTGTCTAGTTGGTAATGTAGGCCTCGGTGGTGACTGTGAGTGTGTGGGAAGAGTGAGTGATGTGTATCAGTTAAGTCTGTGGTAAGTGTGGGGTTGGCATGGGGAGCACAGTGCAGACGTGTCTATCTGTGTCTGTGGCCTTTGTGTGCATGGTTTCTGTTCACAAGTCAGGAATTCTGGGACATGTAACGTTTCCTCATTACATGGTGTGGCTTGTATTTATGGTGTGTGTTCATTCATTCATTCACCAAGATTCAGTAAGCAGCTACTCCTGTGTATCCGGCACTCTTCCATTGTTGTAGTCTTTGGTAACGCTGCACATTCTAGTAGGGGAAGACACACACTAAACAAAACTACAATAAATATATAATACATCAGCTGGTGGTAAGTATATAAGGGTTGCCAGACTTAGCGAACAAGAATACAAGGCACCCAGTTAAATTTCAGTTTCAGATAAACCCAGAATAATCTTTTAGTGTAAGTATTCCCATGCAGTATTTGGCCTGACTTAGTTTTAGTGTAAGTATAGCCCATACAATATGTGGGACATACGGATACTGAAAAATTACTTGTTCTTTATCTAGAATTCAAATTGAACTGGATAGCCCATATTTTCTCTGGCAATCCTGACATGGGTTACTGAGACTGTGGTTTACTGTGGTTTGTACAAAGCGGGTCTGGCATTACTCAAGAATGTGTTATAAGTGTGGTGTGTATGACACGTGACTGGTT